>NC_083323.1:37623141-37934726 GCF_963455315.2 Globicephala melas | reverse complement strand
CATGTATGTATATTGAAGTGTGGATGTGTATGTGTGATCTTTTCCTCAGAACAGAGATCTCTACCATCAACACCGTTAGCACAGTCATGAATTAAGGACTCTGGCATCAAATTTTCTGGTTAGAAGCCTGACTTTGAGACTTATTGTTCTGCCTTAGGGCAGTTGCTTAAATTCTTATGACTCAGTTTCCTCAAGTGCAAAATGGGAGCTGTAAAGATACATCCACTAAAAAGTGAAGATTGTAAGGGAAAATCTATATAAAGCATTTAGAACAATCCCCAGCATATGATAAACACGGTAGCTATTGTTTTTGTATATGGTTTAAAAAAAAAGAACAAATTCCATTCAGCATTGTAATAGCACTAAGCCTGAAATGACAGTACTCCTCTACCTGAATATGAGGGTAGGTTATATTCTAAGAGTTTTAGCCATCTGTTTTCTCAATAGAAATGCCACCATTGAAATTTCACTAGTAGCAAAGATATAATCTTTATACCATAAAGTATTAAATATATCCTTTTTGGGGTGGAAGGAGTAGTTTTCTTTTAAAATCTACTACTTTTAGTTATTCCTTTTTACATCTATTTTGTCTTCCATGAATTTTCATAGCCTTATTTTCTTTCAAATTCCTTTAAATGTATCCTCATGCCATCTTTTTTCCTTTCTCAACATCTAGTTTTCTTTATCTGCTTTCCTTCCTCTGTGTGGCTTTCTCTTTGAGTGTGTTGTCCTGTTATCCTTTCTATGTTTTCAGCTACCTCTATGTCCCAACTATTAGTTTCTTTTCTTTTCTTTTCTATTCTTTCAGATTATATGTGAGTTCCTGGAGGCATAATAATTCCAGAACCACTTCAAATGTTCCTGCCATCTCAGTCAATCCAGTTTAATCCATTTGGAGATAAATAAGACCCAGGTCTGCTGGTAACTCAGGTCACTCACACATACTGAAAGAAATTTTTTATTCAGTAAAAAAGTCCTGTTATGTTTGGAAATATTCCTTACTCATGTCTCCATCTTACAACTTACTTTGTCAGTCTGTCCACTATCCAATAAGCTACTCACACTTTTTATTATAATCTCCTGAGTTCAGTCATTTCTCTGGGTACTTACTCACCCTTCCTAACCCAAGTCAAAATTTACCTGCTTGTGTTTAATTCTTAGAATGCAGTTGTTGGTAGATTTCTCTAATTAATATAACAATTCCTTGATGACAGGGACCATGTCTTATATATCTTTATAATCCCCTGGTTATCTAACAGTGTGCTTGGTAAATAGTAATTGTGGAAGAATGAAAGGAAACAGCGTAATACAGTGAGTTCATAAAGTATGTCAATGACTTGCAAGAGATTAATTTAAAATATGATTCAAACCGTGAGTGCCCTGAGCATTAGTATTCTTGCTAAATTTCTGCCACTGAAATGTTTAATATATAAGTGAAAGTAGTTTATATTTTGGATTAGATATAATGCAGTATTCTTAAAATTATACCACATAGGAGATTGTCTTCTTTTTCCATAGGGTAACTATCAATCTTAAGTGCTCTTTCTATTAGGACAATTCTCTTTGAATGAAGGCTTTATATTTGATGGTAAAATTTTCTATGAGAAATAATATCCTCTTTTGAACAACTGTGATAACTGTTTCATTCTTTTTTTTCATTTTCCTAAGAGATTGCATAAAATTAGAAATTTAGGAGTTGTCTGGGAAAACTCATAGTTTAAGCTTCATAGGAGCAGAGGTTCTGTTTCATTCACTGCTGTATTCCCAGTGCCTACCATACAATAGCTGATGAATAAATTAATTTACACAAAATGCTACTGAGAATTAAAAAATGAATTTAGATGAATTCAAGAAAAATCAAGTACCACTGACTGCTCTTAAGTTGGATTTCAATTGAGGACTTCAATTTTAGCAAATTTTAAGGAAGTAATCAGTATGTAATTCCAAGTAAAAATCAGGGAGACAAAATGAAAACAAAACACTTCAGCTTTAAAAACAAGTGGCAGTTATGAGATTCTTCAGTGCTGAGAGGGTATCCAGTTCATCCTCGCTTTATCAGCTGAGCACACCCTGGGGCACACACAAAAAATGCTTAATTTTTAAATTTTTAATAAAAAATACCTGTGCTTACTAAATCATAGGTTAAACACAGAAGACATAATTTTGATGTATTAAATATTTTTTCCAGTTATAAATAAGTTTTTTGATGATGCATTGTGACAAAGAATTTTATTTCTGCTTTTCAGAATATTTCAGGTTTGCAAACTGAAGCCAAACTTGTTGGACTGGAACCCATCAGCACCTATTCTATCAGCATATCTGCCTTTACTAAAGTTGGAAATGGAAATCAATTTAGTAACGTAGTAAAATTCACAACCCAAGAATCAGGTTAGATATGGATTTTGGATCCTAAAATGTTTGATTTTGTATTTTAACACTTTTCCCTTTCCTTTCTCAGTTTATTTGACTATCAATATTTAATTGTTCATTCAAAGGGAAGTTGAATTTCAGTGCTTTAAGGATAGGCTGGGTTGTCTTGTTTGCAATCAAATAGATACATATTTACACATGTGTTTTCACTTTGAACTGAGGAAGCTGAAATAAAAGACTACTTTAGGAACAAAGTAGGCTTCTAGATATATGTAAAAATTACCTACTTCTTAGTACCATCTGAGACAGCTGGGAAAAAAAGGAGAAATGAACCATTAATCACTTTTAATAGGTTGATTTATATTTTCATGAAAAAAAATCTGTAATTTTTTAAAGAAGATGTGTTGTGACATTTGAAGAGCACTAGTCAGTATGTAAGCTTTTACTTTCCCGTAGTCCATTTGTGACATGTGGAGGGGACTGTGAAGACTGAAATACCATCGCTCTAATTAAACAACTTACCTGTGCATCACCTACATGTCATAACTCAACTGTGTACTGAATAGTTTTAATTTATAACTGATTTAATGATTTAATACTTTTCCTTCTCTCAACTGGACCATATTTTTTTTTTTTTTTTTTTTGCGCGGTACACAGACCTCTCACTGCTGTGGCTTCTCCCGTTGCGGAGCACAGGCTCCGGACGCGCAGGCTCAGCGGCCATGGCTCACGGGCCTAGCCGCTCCGCGGCATGTGGGATCTTCCCGGACCGGGGCACGAACCCGTGTCCCCTGCATCGGCAGGCGGACTCTCAACCACTGCGCCACCAGGGAAGCCCTGGACCATATTTTTAAAGGCAACTCTTACTCACTCTTTTTTTTTTTTTGGTCAATGATTATTGAATAAGCACAAGATCCTGCTCTAGTCATTTCTTCCCTGTACCTCTGGGTGCATTTCTTTTTGTTTTAGTGAGTCTCTAAATTGAAATTGGAGACCACTCACTGATAAATTAACCATTTTACATTAATTTATGAATACCTGATACTATTTTCATGGCATGCCTATAAGACAGGCTAAGTAAGTAGTATTTATAGTGGATAAGAGTTCATGCTCTGCAGTCAGTGTCTGGATTGGAATCCAAGTTCTGCGACTTGCTAGTTGTATAACCCTGGCAAAGGCACGTGCCTCCTCTGAGCCTTTGTATCTTTAACTGAAAAGAAACACACATTAGCAGTAGCCACCCAGAAGGTTGTTGGGAAAAATATTTGAAAAGACCCATATGAAGCACCTATTAGTGCTGGACACACAAATACTAAAAAAAACATTACGGTTGCCCCTGTTTCCATACTTCAGATGAAGAAGCCATGATTCAGGCAGATTAGATGAAAAGGGCTGAGAGAATTAGTGAAGAAACTGAACTAGAACATCAGCGTCTGACCTCAAGTGCAAACTGGACGTGACTGTAGGAAATGCATGTCATAACTGAGTGATACTATAGAAAAAGGCTAAACCCGTAAAGAGAAAAACATTTTAACTATTTACACACATATTAGATTGCTAAAAATCAAGGCTAATCTTGTAGACAGTATTATGTAAACCAACAAAATTTTTTTTACCAGCAAAATAAAATAATTCCACAAAATCCTATGCCCTGATTGGTTAAATAAAATTCTGAACTTGAAGTGTTATCAGCTGGCTAATTAATTGTTTTTAAGTTTGGAGAGTCAGTGAAATAGATGTTCACAAAATCCAGGTTTATAATCTAAACTTAAGTAAATTATCAACTGTCTCTTTTTCATTTATTGGTATTAGTATATGTTTTTGAAAATAAGAAAGCAAATAATTAACCATATTTAGCTGCCAGAGCCCTGGATCAGCCTAGGAATTGTCTTTTCTTTCATTTTAAATGCCACCCCCCCAAGTTATTCTCCTTTAGTTTTGATGCCTTTATCTTACAGAGGGAGAAGCGTTTGTAAAGATAGAAATTTACACCATAGGAGAGAACTGTAGGCAAGTCAAAGATTACTTGAATATTCTGTAAATAACTATGTTTTGCACAATGACAAGTTGTTTCTTTTCACTGCTTGCTGTTTGTAATCCACAAATTGACTCTATGCAAATTTTCTTTATAGCTTCCTCTTTTTAGTGTGACAAAAAGAGCTATGCTTACATTAGGGGACACTATATAATCAGACATTTCCCTGAGAAGTACCCAGTTCAGTGAGGCACCTACATCTACGTTTTGCATTAAAAAGCTCCATCATAAAGTATGGCTAAGACTGCTCCTTCCCATTAAGAGGTAAAGAGGGCAGGCTTCAACCACTGCCTGAGCTTGAGGCTGGCTACATAGTTGCTACTGAGGATTTGAGGATGTGATTGCTGCTTGGGCCTAGGAGAATATTCAGTGATGGATTCAGTATTGTAAGGATTAATATGGTAACATAGAAAATGGGCCAACTGCCATTTGATTCAGCCCATGTTAAGAATTTTTTGAGCACACATTGAAAGGTTGATATGTTAAATTTTTATTCTGTCTCTACTCCTAAACATGACTTTATCTAGCAATCGCATAATGAAATTCATTTATCTACTACATGTGTATAAATTTTAACTTTGGGCATTTGCTTATCTCTTAAGTTCCAGATGTTGTACAGAACATACAGTGTATGGCAACTAGCTGGCAGTCAGCTTTAGTGAAGTGGGATCCACCCAAAAAGGCAAATGGAATAATTACACATTATATGATAACAGTTGAAAGGAATGCTACAAAAATCTCTCCCCAAGATCACATGTATACTTTCATGAAACTTCTCGCCAATACCTCGTATGTCTTTAAAATAAGAGCTTCAACCTCAGCTGGTGAAGGTGATGAAAGTGCATGCAACATCAGCACGCTACCCGAAACAGGTAACTAATGTGAAACAGGTAACTGATCTGAAGCATGTAATCTACCTGAAAGAACTAACCTGAAACACAAAACTGTTCCTGGACTGTGTCCTACGTTTGTCAATAACCTTTGTAATCTTTATAGCACATTTGTCTAAAACTTTAAAAGAAATATTAAAAAATATAACACATACATTTTTTATCCCACATGTTACCTGAGGGCCAGCTGTGTGGTCCATTGAACCACCTCCATAGCACTGGGAGGCTGAAAGGAGGAAAAAAGAGAAAATCTGCTTCATTGTGTTTTTACAAGTATCTATTTCTTATTATACAAACACCAAACTTACTGAACTATGCTGTATTGTAATTTAAAATAGGGAATGAATATGTAACATATATATACACACATACACACACACACATATATATATCTTTTTTTAATTGATTTATGGCATTCTTGATGCTTCCCTGAATTCCAAAGTTGCAGTGTCAGACTCCTTTCATCTACTTCCTTCTCTTTATACCAGCCTTCATCTTTTGTATTATTGGAATAAAAATATCTAGGTCACTAAGCTCTAGTCTTTAAAGAGGAAGACTCTTACTTTCCCTAACAGTGATCCACCCTAAGTCATAATCTCTTTCATCTTCTACCTTCTCTAATATTGTACCTCTTCATATAAATGAAAACCTGACTCCTTCCCAATAACACCACTTCCCTGGAGGTCCTCCCTACTGGGGACTGTAGGTATTGACATAATTGTTTACTTCTGGCACCTCTCGATCCTTATCTTTGAAATATCTTTTAACCCTTTCCTCCTTTTGAAATCAGCATCACCCAATTTTACTCTACTTTTCTATCTTTGAGGCTATAAACCACAGAACTTCAAGACGTGGTGTACCTTCTCTGATTTCAGCATCTTTTTCTCCTCATCCTTTCAAGGCAACATTTCTTGAGACTTTAGTGTCTTACCTATTCATCTGGAATGGACGCGTTGCAACAACAACTATCTCTTGCTCCTTACATCGCAAGGCGTGTCACTGTAACTCATCTTCCAGGAGATTCCCAACTCTGAAAGGACCCCACTGTTTGTTTTCACTAGATGCTGGCTGATGAATAGTGCTGGAGAAAATGTAAATGGTTCTCTCTTGTTCAGCTATTCTTTAGCTCTCCCAGTTGCTCCACAATCTACATCCCTGTTTACACTTAATCAGTTTTCCATAGGAAAATTCTGCTCTTACTCTGAACATGGTCTACCCCCACTATGATCCATCTTTGATGTTATTATTCATTTTACTAATAGCATCAAAGAGAATTGATTTGCCTTCCTTCAAAATTTACTGATATCTTTATTTATGCTCTCAAGGTAGCCTCCCTTGGGAATGTCATTGCCTTTCTCTTTTCAGGAATCTAACTGCTCATTTTTGTTTCAAACTCGTGTTTCCTCTAGAACATAACTCCATCAATTTAGTCTACTTTCTCCTGCATTTTATCTTCTTTCTCTGTCTCTTGAATACACAGACACACACCAACAGCCACACAAATTGTTAGAAAATTTCAGCTGAGGACCTGGTTGGTATATCAACCCTAAACATATTCAAAATGGAATTTGTGTAACATGAATTCTCCTTCTCTTCCTCACTTTTCTATACCTGTTCTTTATAATCAGTTGGGGATCAAGCCTCATTTTCTTATGTGATTCTTCCTTCCATCTCTCCTACATATAATCAGAGCTTATCAATTCAGTCTCCACCATGGCTCTGCAATTTGCCCCTTCTTCAACTTGACTGCCCCCATTTTATATCAGACTTGTTGCTTCCTGTAGTAATCCCCTTTGGGGATTCTCATTCAGCCTGCCTGTCAGTACCATCTTTCCACCCACTTATTTTGATTGAATTGGCTCTAACATACAATTTAGAGCATTTATGTGTTGGCTGTTGAATTTTATTACCTGAGGGGTGAGAAGCAGACATGGATATATAGGTATCTGAAGCATAGAGGTGGTAATGAAAGGTACTATGTATAAGAGATGGCCCAGAATACTCCAAATGTTTTACCTATTTTCATCGTGTACAAAATATACCCAGAATTCATCACCAGTTAGATTTGACTTCTGTCTAGCTTTTCATTCTTTTGTTCCTGCACTGCATCTCTTCATATAACTGAAGCCAAACTTTATTTATTCACACATTAGATTTCATGTATTCATTTCAAAAGACATTTATTAAGCACCTGCTATGGGCTAATAATTGATTAGATTCTCTTCTTTAAACTTACTCAATACTTTTCACCATCAGATTGTCCTACTCCCTTTCTACGTCACACAAAATTGTATTAGTTCTTAAAAGCCCAGCTTAAGTGGGTGTGTGTGTGTGTATGTGTGTGAGTGTGTTTAAGTCTTCAATGACATGCTAAGCATTAAAACTACAGATTCCTAGACTTCACCCTAGATTTGGCTGAATCATAGCCTCAAGAGATGAAGCCCAAGAATCTATAGTTTTAAGCATCTCTCTGATGATTCTCTGTAAAGTTTCTGAATTACTGGACTAGATTACCCAGGAATTTTGATGGCAGGTGATGTGTAGCAGTGAGGACAGGCAAACAGTGTCAGAGAGGTCCAGAAAGGGGTAGCAGGTGTTTCCTCAGTGGGTGGGCAGCAGATCATTGCTATACAGAGTCTGAGAGAAGGAAATATGTTCAAATGCAGGCAGGTGGTCTGCATCAGGGTGGTCTAGTACCAGGTGAAATGGTCTTGATCATTGGACGGGAGCTGAGTCCTAGAGAACTGGCAACGAAAGACAGGACAGTAATTCTGAGATAAATGAGAGGTTCAGAACTCAGAGAACAAGGCAGAGGACTCATTATTATTGATTCCACTGGTACTCAAGGTGACTGCTCAGTCACAGGAATGAAGCAGAAGTTTAATTAGTAGAACAGAGATGCATAATCAAAGTATATACACTTGATGTAGGGCCACCTGAACTTAAGGACAGGTCTTTGTTAAAAAAAAAATCCTTTAAGGATTTGAATTAGATTTTAAGTCAGGATTAAAAGATCGCATGAATGGAGACTGAAGGAATTCTAAACCAATGAATTAGGAAGGTATTAGGCATATTGTACCATGTATTATGTGCTCCCTTACTACTGAAGACAAATGTTGCTCAAAGTTTGGACTGCTGACTCTCCCTGCATCAGAAGGTACATCCCCAAGGCCCTACTCTAGACCTGTGGAATCAGAGTTTGGACAATAAAACTCACAAATCTTCCTTTAAACAAGGTATGTGAGGTGAGAGACAGTGCTGAAATTTGAGAACCATTCTATTCCACTGTATACTCTTTGCTTGTGGGGCTATGTCTTATTTGTCTTTATTTTACTCACAGTTCATAGCAAAGAGCCTTGGGCATTCTAGGCACTCAGATTTTTGTAAAAGAAAGAAATGAATTGTTTTCTCATGAAATTCATAATTTTTCATAAGGGTGTTACTCCACTGCAATGTATTATTTCCACACTTTCATCAGGCAAAATTATAGATATTTTCTCCCAGGCAAATGTAAGTTTTTTCAATTCAGGAGAGTCATTCATATGAAACATGAGTATTAACTGCTGCTTTAAAAATATTTAAATAATTTGTTTATCTTTAAAATTAATTTTCAGATCTAGCATGTAATTGTATTTATGATTACAATTTTTACTAGGTAAATAATTTGCTTTTATCTGGGTTCACATGAATTGTTTGTTGATAAGACATTAGTAAGAACTGGAGATTCATTGTTCAGAATGGAAGCAGTTTTATAGCTGTTGCAAACTTCTAATTTATGGTGGTCTAAGATTAGTCACAGTGTAAAGTCAGCTGTGAGTCACTGACTCTGTACTTCTGACATGAAGTGAAATCAAATTTGGCTCACTCCCTTGCTGCCTAGTGTCTGACCTTAACATTCCTTCCAGGGATTATTGGGTATTTTTCTCAGTGTAAACTTGGTCATATTGGGCACAGTTAAACATGCATCATGGATGATTGAATTTATGAGGAGATTAGTGTTCAGTGTCTAAACTGGTTCCATTGTCGCAGTCAAACACGTCAGAATAAGGCAAATACAGATGAAGGCCCCCAAACCTGGTAATTTTAATAGCATTTTCTGTCCAAGTATATTATATGTACCAATAAAAATATTATAGCAAGTTCAAGTGCATACAAGACTTAACTTTTAAAATCTCAAATTAGTTCAAAATGCATGCACTTCTCCTATTATTTTCAAATCTTAGTAAATATGGTGATTTAATATTGAGTTTGAAAATTTGTCTTTTTTTTCCTGGAAGATAATTTTACAGTTTGGATTTATTCAAAGCTCTTCCAAGTTCAGTAATTTAGAATCAAAAGAGGAAAATAAGCTATATCCCTTGGATGCCCAGAACTTAATTGAAGGAAAGTGAAATACTCAGTTGTGGTTTTTAGGGGTGTTATTTTCAGCAGTGATTTCTTTATTAGCTTTTTGTTCAGTAGGAGGTATTAGGCACCTAGATGGACCCACTGGAAGTCCACTGAGCTTGCAGATATTTTAATGGATCAGCACCGAATGGGAGTGTGTTTAATATCCCTGTTTTTTTCCCCTTCTACACTTGGTTGTTTCAAATAACTGTACTGTTTAATAGCATATATGTAAACTCTCAGGCCTCTTCTACAAAGCCATGACCGCCGTTCCCCTAAGAAGTATTTAAGAAATGTATTTGTTACGTACTTTATTTGGATCCCTATTTTGTGGGCCTCTGTGAGCAGTGTAGAGATTACTGGGCGAACTGTGATTAGGACAAAATCTAACTCCCATTTACCAGCTTTTTTAAAAAAATAAGATATACCATTTATAAGAATTTAGACCATTCTTAAGTACCATTTAATAGAGTGGATGTGGATGGTAAAAGTTTTCTCAAGGTTGCAAATTAATGTGCTAATTCAAAAGAAGTTTACTTTTTCCTTTGTCTGCATCCCAGTGACCTTGCTCTCCTCAGTCGAGATGAGAAGTCAGACATGCAGGAAAATTGTGTGATCCTGTTTGTTCTTAAGCAAGTGAATTGGCACATTTCTACTTACCAGTCAGTAATTGTAGAAAGCACAAAAGCCATTATAGTTGCCTGTCATGGATCAGAGAGAAATAGCTATTAGCATTGCTACTTTAATTGAAGTTCAAATGCTTTACAAAATATATTTCATACAGACTTAATTATTAAATATAATACTTTCCTTAAGAGTGAACATCAGGTGAAAAGTATCCTTTATACTTGTGGTGTGGTGGACATTTGACCAGTATATACTCATGTAATGCTTACTGAGTCCAGGCTTTGTGTTTGGGGTTCAAGACTCAAGTTTGAATCCCAAATGGCATTGGTGATCTCGGCTCTGCAGGTCCAAATAACTCCACCATTATTGTAAAGACGTATCTAATAAATATAAAGCAATTAAACACAAACCTACATAAATATGTCAGTTGTGTGGATTGAAGATTGAATCAAATAGGAATTCAGGAGAAATATCTTTTATGGAAGGCCATATTGAAGAAGTGGAATAGGAACTGGATGTTGCTTATTGATAGCTTTGGAATTGCTTTATAGAAGTTTAGACTCAGTAACCTAATTAGAAGATGATGATATGGTTTTGAAACTTGAATTTCATAGTCAGGTATACTAATATTTACTTACATTTACCTGGTATAGGTCAATAAAATAGCTAAGTTTACTAAATATTCTTTTTGTTGTTCCTCAATATGCTATGAGAAAATGTCAGTTGTACATATCAAAGAACATTCTTCGTTTTATTTGAGCAATCTTAGATGGCGGAGGTTAGGTAGACCTGAAGATTATGGGTATGCTAAAGCACTTATGGTAAGCCACTCTGCGGCCCCATCGCTATTCATGAAAAATGGTGAGATAGATAGAGGGGAGTAAATAGAAATTCCAAGACACAGCAAGGGAAAACACATAGTAGTACAAAGGAATGTAATAAGGGGTCAAGGCTGAGATGGAAGCCTGACTAGAGGGTGCTGTATTGAAAAGAGTATAGGACGTGAGATCGAATAACTCAGGTAGACCTTACTCTGCTTTGTATAGTTGTAGCAGAAATTTGAATACAATATTATGGAAAATAGGGTACTCTGCTAAATTTAGAGTAGGAAGCAACATAAATTGACTCTGAAAACAGTGATTTTTTTTTGGTCGTTTTCCTAAAACCCTGCAGTAATCTCTTCAGATGGAGAAGGATTTGTTCATTACCAATTTACTGAATCTCCCAAATCATAAAGAATAAAATCCACAGTCATTTTAATGGTCCGTAAGGTCCTTTTTCAACCCAGCATTCTCTTCCCTAGTAATGTATGTGTCTCTTCTTTCATCTTTGAAAAGAAATTTAGCCTCAAATATCACCTCTTCAAAGAGGATCTAACTTATTTATGATTAAAACTCCTCCCAGCTAGAATTTTCTATGCCTCTTTCTTGCTTTACTTTTCTCTGTTATAGGTATCATTATCTGTGGATCTGTCCTCATTACAGTGCATGCTCCATGAGAACAGGGATTTTCCTTTGTGCAGTTCACCCTTATTTTCAGTGCCCAGGAATGCATCTGGCGTACAGTGATACTCAATAAATATATTATTAAAGAATGAATGAATCAGTCAATCAATATACAGGCCTAGAAGAGTGATAGAGACACAGTGAACACTCAGTATGCATACTTTGGGTGCCTGAAGTAGAAACTTTCAGCCACAAAATTATGTTTAGACAATTATGTGGTAAAATATCTAAGAAAGGCATGTCTTCTGTGGTAAATCTTTTTAATTAAACTTTTTATTTTGAGATAGTTATAGAGTCACGTGCATATATAAGAAATAATATAGGGAACTCCTGTGCTCCCTTTATCTAGTTCCCTCCAATGGGAACATCTCATAAGACTGCAGTGCAGTGTTACAACCACCATATTTATATCAGTGCAATCAATATAGAGAATATTTAATGAGAATAATTTCTCATGTTGCCTTTTTATGGCCACACCCAACTCCTGCCCACTCTCCTTGTACTTCTGCTCATCTTAACCCTCTGATAACCACTAATTTGCTCTCCATTTTCTGTAATATTGTCATGTTAAGAATGTTATATAAATTTTTTTGTACTGATTGATATGTTCATGTAATTTTCTTGTTAATATGGCTTATCGATATGGTGGATTAAATGGATTGATTTTCTAATACTGAACAAACCTTTGGTCTCTGGAATCAACCCCACTTGATCATGGTGTACTTCTTTTTACTTATTACTGATTTCTATTTGCTAATAGTTTGTTAAAAATTATTGCATCTATATTCGTGAGGGATATTGGTCTGCAGTTTTGTGGAGGTTTTTTTTTTTTCACTGTCTTTGTCTAGTTTTGGTATCAGGGTGATGGTGGCCTTATAGAATGAGTTTGGGAGTGTTCCTTCCTCTGCCATTTTCTGGAATAGTTTCAGAAGGATAGGTGTTAACTAAGAGAAGTCTCTGAAGTGTTAACTTTAGAGAAGTCTAAATGTTTGATAGAATTCACCTGTGAAGCCATCTGGTCTTGGACTTTTGTTTGTTGGGAGTTTTTTAAATCACAGTTTCAATTTCAGTACTTGTGATTGGTCTGTTCATATTTTTTATTTCTTCCTGATTCAGTCTTGGGAAATTGTACCTTTCTAAGAATTTGTCCATTTCTTCTAGGTTGTCCATTTTATTGGCATATAGCTGCTTGTAGTAATCTCTCATGATCCTTTTATTTCTATGTCCGTTGTAACTTGTCCTTTTTCATTTCTAATTTTATTGATTTGAGCCCTCTTTCTTTTTTTCTTGATGAGTCTCACTGTCTTTGTCTAGTATCAGTATCAGAGAATACTAGCTTTATAATACAAATCTCTTCTAATTTCTGGAAGAGATTGTGTAGAATTTGTGTTAATTCTTCTTTAAACATTTGGTTGAGTTCTCCAGTGAAACTATCAAGGCATGGAGATCTCTTTTTGGGGAGTTTTAAAATTATGTTTAAGTGTTCTCAGCATGCAAAGTTGGAGCTGAAATGTTTATCGAATCAGTTGCAGAAAGTGGTACTTGTAAATAATACATTTGTCAAAAAGGAAGTCTCAAGAGACATAATGAAATATGGTAAACTAAAATGTGTTGAATTGATATGAGATGAAAATACGATATATCGAAATGTGTGAAACAGTTAAAGCAGTGAAGAGAGGGAAATTTGTAGCATTAAATACATACATTGGAAAAGTCTCAGATCGATAATCTAAGGTTCTCCCCTCCACTAGAGTCTAGAAAAAGAAAAGGAAGATATAGTGAAGGAAGTGAATAATAAAAATAAGAACAGAAATCAGTGAAATTGAAAACAGAAAAACAGTAGGAAAAATCAGTTAAACAAAACTGGTTCTTCAAAAAGATGAAATTGACAAATGTCTAGCGAGCCCGACAAAGAAAAAAAGAAGTCACAAATTACCAATATTTAGAAATGAAATCACTGCAGACATCAAAAGGATAATAAGGGAATAATATCAAGAATTTTACACCTTAGATGAAATGAACTTACTCTCTTTTTTACTGGAGTATAGTTGCTTTACAATGTTGTATTAGTTTCTGCTGTACAATGAAGTGAATCAGCTTTATGTATACATATATCCCCTCCCTCTTGGATCTCCCTCCCACCCCCCTCCCATCCCACCCCTCTAGGTCATCACAGAGCACCAAGCTGAGCTCCCTATGCTATACAGCAGTTTCCCACTAGCTATCTATTTTACACATGGTAGTGTATATATGTCAGCCCCAATCTCCTGATTCGTCCCACCCTCCTCTTGCCCCCCTGTGTCCACATGTCCGTTCTCTTCGTCTGCATCTCTATGCCTGCCCTGCAAATAGGTTCATCTGTACCATTTTTCTAGATTCCACATATATGCATTAATATATGAACTTACTCTTTAAAATCACAATGACCACAGCTCAGTTAATATGAAATACATGATTTGACTAGTCCTATAACTATTAAGGATACTAAATTTGTGATGGTTTCCTTTGATAGCACTCTGGTAGAGAAAAGGAGGGCACCTCTCCATTACCGCCAGATGTATGTAGAAATCCAAATTCCCCACTTGGCCTCTGCTGACACCCAAGGGGAGGATGTTGGGTGAGCATGAGAAACAGGGTTGCCCACCAGGCTTCCACTAAGAAGGATAGGAGTGCCTCCTATTCTTCCTACATATTCTCCACTGACACGGTGGAGGGGACTTACTACCTCCGGAAGGGGTGAAAGTTCTGGCTCCCTATTTTACCTCACTCTGTCAAGGATGGTTGAGGAACCTCACTACCACCTAGTAAAGGCAGACTAGGTTCTTCATTTGACCTTTGTCGTCATGGGAGGGAGTGGGACCACAGCTTTTTTCTGTAGTTTTTGGGTAGAGTTGTTATTGTCTAAAAGTTTTCTGTCTTGCCAGGCTGCACTGTTTTTTTTTCTGTTAGAGGGAGGAGGCTTTTTCTGAGGCTTTTTTAGTCTGAGCTGGTTGGCATTTGGAGATTGCTGGCCTTGGGGATATACAAGGCAAAAAGAAAAGCCAGGAGCTCACCACTGTGTTGTTCCCTGGGTCGTGAGTTCCCTAGTTGCTTTGCCTTCTCACCACCTTTCAGAGTCTTCTTATGTTTGTTTCATATTTAATGTCCAAGGTTTTAGTTGTACTCAGTGGAGGGAACTGGGAAAATATATCTACTCCATCTTCAAAGCCTGAAGTTCATTTGTGGGGATATGCTTAATATCACGTGTGGTACCCTTTTAAATCCATATATTCAAGATTAAGTTATTTAATACATATGAAGTACTCTGCCAGAGACTACTGGTAAGACTATGATGAAACAAAATTATATTCATGTGCTTTTAAAATTTAGAATTATATAATTTTAGATCTTTATTGGATTTCGAAGATAACCCCATTCAGCCATTTCATTTTGCAAGCATGGAAAATGAAGCACAGAGGTTTAGTGTCTGCTGAGAGTGTGCTTTAACTAATTATTAGCAGAACTCTTACTAATCCAGAACTCTTTCTACCGTATCATGATACTTCCCTTACATTAGAAATTCAACCGATCATTTGTGTTTACTGGAATTAAAATGTTTTTCACATTTTTTCACAGTATCTAAATAGAGTCATTATGGAGTGGGGAAATTCAGGTTCATCATATGAATTTAATTTATACAGGGATATATATGTTCTGAGTATATACATACTTTTGTCCAAATATGGTTTTAAAATTTAGGAAAACTAAATTTCTGTTATCAAATATGTGCTTAACCTATAATACTAAAAATACTATGAGTTAATATAGTAAGATCTGTAAAATACTGAAGCCATTCTGGGAAATTTTATACTTTCTAGTCACATATCACATTTTTTATCCTGGATCAGTTCCAAAAGTGTAATCTTTGCTATTATGAATTTCTGTCTTAGGTATCAAATTATAAATTATAAATTTAAAAGTCCTTTTAAATGCAATTCCTTTTGTAAAATAATGAACCTGAGTTACTCTGCATAATTCTCCTTGACCCCACTGATGCTCTAATACCTTTCATTAAGTGGAGTCCAAGCAACCACTCTTTTCTTCATCCCATCTCCAGCTAAGGCCAGCTGTTCTTCAAGCAACATTTTTATTAACTTATTTAGGAACTGGGGCATATCTTATTACCCTATTTTCCATTCCTGTCCTATGCAGCTGTAGTTGATACTTTTCATAACAGCCTTTACATATCAACCTCCTCCTCCATTTCACCTCATTTTTTTCTTATTCTCTTTTACTTCCCTTTTTAAGTAAATTATGCACGTGTGTGTGCATGCAAAAGCCCCTCTTCTTTCTTTCTTTCTGGTAGCCATATGACTTGAAAGCTTCAAGAATGTGCTCCTTGTTTCTATGAGATTATAAGCTTCAGGGAAAAACATATACTAATGGTGGAAAAACTCTGAAATGTAGAATAAATGAGTTTTAATGATAGCAAAATTTCATTAACAATATTACGTTAATTTAGACAATTTAAAAATGCAATATGAATACAAAGAAAAGGTTTTAAACAAATAGTAGGTTGTGCAAATTATCATTAATCTCAAAATATTACAAGTTTCATGGTATATAAGAAAACAACTTTTGGAGGAAGCTATTCTATAAATATAAGACATGCATAAATAGCAGCCACTTTTAGAATTCAAATAAAGTAACGTTTCTTAGTATATTAATGTTATGGTAATTTGAATATTCACCACCTCCTATTCACTGCATCCTTGATTCACCCATTAGTTCGGTGCCTGGATACCTTATTACGAAGAATTACTACTTTAAAGGCAATTTGCAGTGTTAGAAAGATAAATGTAATTCCATATGGATCACAATAATGAAATCCATACCAGTTAAAGGATATGTTAAAAAACAGTAGCCCAATTTTCTGACATTTATTACTAATTAAATTAGCCTACTTTAGATAGGATTTTTTTAAAAGCGAAGGTTGTTAGTAATTTTTAAACTGTAACTACATTAATATTTTCTATGTATGACAGTCTGACATTTTTAAAGTTTAGCCTGAAATTTAAAACTAACTTTGTATTTAGGATGTTATTACAGAGAAGTTATTAACTGTGTGAGACATACTCCGTAGAAGCTGGATGCTCTTCTTACAAGTACTATTAGAAAATTTGTCTGAAGATTGAACAGTTACCAAAAGAGAATTGAAAGTAGTTGTTGACGTACTTGGACTAATCTATAAGGCTTCTTTTCTAGTATGGATACATGAGAAATACGATAAAGCTCATGATTTTTTCCATAATGTCTAGATTTATAAAATATTAGCTAGAAAGTATTAGTATCTAGGATTTTAATTTTCTATATGAATGTATAACATTTTGAATATTGTTGGTACGATTTAATGGGAAAGCCTTTTTCTTTTCATTTTTTTAACATTTTCTAATTATGGGAAATTATTTTATATACAGTGAGATGCACAGAACTTAATTATACAATTAAATGAGTTTCCACACATGTATACAGCCATGTAACCACCACTCAGCAACATATAGAATATTTCCATCTTCCACAGAAAGTTCCCTTGGACACCCACTCCCAACGGCAACCACGATCCTGATTTCAATCAACATAGATTAGTTTCAGTTGTTCTTGAGCTATATTTACTCTTTTATGTCTGGTCTATTTCTTTCAACATAATTGTGAAGCTCATGTTGTTGAGGGTTTCAGTAATTTGTTCTTTTTATTATTGAGTCATTTTCCACCATTTTAATATCCCTTTTTTTTTTTTTAAAGATGTTGGGGGTAGGAGTTTATTAATTATTTATTTGTTTTCGCTGTGTTGGGTCTTCGTTTCTGTGCGAGGGCTTTCTCTAGTTGTGGCAAGCGGGGGCCACTCTTCATCGCAGTGCGCGGGCCTCTCACTATCGCGGCCTCTCTTGTTGCAGAGCACAGGCTCCAGACGCGCAGGCTCAGTAGTTGTGGCTCACGGGCCTAGTTGCTCCGCGGCATGTGGGATCCTTCCAGACCAGGGCACAAACCCATGTCCCCTGCGTGGGCAGGCGGACTCTCAACCACTGCACCACCAGGGAAGCCCTGTTTTCTTTTGATGGACATATGGATTGTTCCATACTAAGTGTTATGAATAAAACTGTTATAGATATTTTTGTATAAAACTTTTTTGTGGACTTGCTGGGTCATAGTCCAGATGGATGTTTAACTATTCAAGAAACAGATGATTTTCAAGTGGTTGTTCTATTTTAAATACTCACCCAACAGCATATGTGAGAGTTCTAATTACTTCTCGGTATCAGCAGAATTTGGTATTATCAGTCTTTTTTAATTTTAGACAGTCTAGCTGGTATAAAAGAACTTCTATCTTATTGTAAGTTTAATTTTCATTTCAGTGATGACTAATGATGTTAAATCCTTTAACATGGTTATTGATAATTCATATAAAGACAGTCTTTGCTTTACCTGATAGTGTGGGACCATAAAAATGACTGTAAAGCTGTCTGTAAAATGTGTGCAAAGCAACCTTAATAATCAATAGGGAAAATGATGATTGTTCCATAACCTTCAAAGTTTTTTGTCACTACATTAAAAACTCTCTTACTGTCAGTTATAAATATATAGGAAATGAAAAAAACAACAAAAACAATATTTAGTACACTGTAATTTAAAACATTAGAAATAACTGAGAATGAAAGCTTTCACTTTATTAAAAACATCAAGAGTGGTTACTTGCTTTTTCTCACTGTTTAGCTTATGATATAGAGAGAGCATCTTTTCTATGACTTGGCAAAGTTTGGACTAGCTTTGAACATGCATATGGGCACGTGACATATGCACATGGGAGATAAGGAGGCCATATAACTACACACTTTGCTGCCTGTGCATGAACTAAATAACAGATGCACAGTGACCAATCAATGATAGGTTTCAAAAGAAATGATATTATTGGTCTCTGATTATGATGTACATCTGTGTGTGTGTGTGAAACCAAATCATTTTTTATTTATTTGTTTTAAACTTTTTATTTTATATTGGTGTACAATTAACAATGTTGTGTTAGTTTCAGGTGTATGACAAAGTGCTTCAGTTATACGTATACATGTATCTATTCTTTTTAAAATTATTTTCCCAATTAGGTTGTACAGAATATTGAGTAGAGTTTCCTGTGCTATACAGTAGGTCTTTGTTGGTAGCAATTTTGTGGACAGGAGAGCTAGCAGTGAAGTACTTTATACAAGAACTCATAGTTAATGTATAAAGGTAACAAAGTTTAACCCCTGTTTTGGGCAGACAGGTGTTATTTAATTAAACCATAAAAACAGAAATTCAAGCATATTAGAACATGCAACGTGAGGATTGTTCTGTCATTTTTGACAGGTTTTCATTCAAGTCTTTAGCCCATTTTGTATTGAGTTGCTTTTCTTTTTGGTGTTGAGTTATAGGAACTGTTTATATATTTTGAATACAAGTCCTTTATTAGATGTATATATAACAAATATTGTCTCTTAGTCAATGGCTTGATTTTCTATTTCCTTAATGGTACCTTTGGATGAGCAGATTATTTTAATTTTGATGAAATCCAAAGTAGCAATTTTTAATTTCACATTAGTACATTTTGTGTCCTAAGAAATATTGTCTACTTCAAGATCATGAAGATATTATCCTGTCTTTTATACTAGAAATTTTACAGTTTTAGCTTTTATATTTATATCCATAATTCATCTCAAATTTTGTGTATGTGTATAGTATGAGATATGATTTAAAGTTCCTTTTCAATATATTCATTCAATTTTTCCAAAACTTTTTAAAAGACTTTCCTTTTCCCTACTGAATTACCTTGGTAGCTTTGTCAAAAATCAGTTGACCCTATGCACTTGAATCTCTTTCTGGAATATATTCTCTTCCATTGATTTGTATACCTTTATGAATACCACACTGTGTTGATTACTACAGTTTTATAACAAATCTTGAAATCAGGTAGTGTAGGTTCTACAAATGTGTTCTTTTTCAAGGTTGTTTTAGCTATTTTAGTTCTTTGTATTTCCATATACATTTTATTATTAGAATCACCTTGTTGATTTTTACCAAAAAAAACCCTGTGGCATTTTAATTGGGATTGCATTTAATCTATTCATGCATTTAGGGAGAAATGCCATCTTAATATTGAGTTATCTGGTCCATGAACATGGTATATGTCTCTATTTTTAGACTCTAATTTCTTTCGGCAGTGCTTTGTAGTTTTCAGCAAATGAATTTTACATGTCTTTTGTTAAAATCATTCCTATTTAACGTTTTAATTTTAGTCACCAGTTGTTTGATGTAGAATCTAGAAATACAGTTGATTTTGTTTATTGGTATTGTGTCCTACAACTGCTAAATTTGCTTATTAGTCCAAGAAGGGTTTTGTTATATATTGCTTTAGAATTTTCTACATTTAAAAATGTCACTTCATCTACAATTAGGGTAATTTTTATCTCTTTCTTTCTAAGCCCTGTGACTTTTTTCCCTTACCATATTGCACTGGCCAGACTCTCTGGTACTATATTAAATAGAAGTAGTAAAAGCAGACATCCTTGCATTGTTCCCAATCAAAAGGGGAAGCATCCATCCTTCACTATTTTGTATGATGTGTGCTGTAGGATATCTGTAGATGCCCATGATCGAATGCTTTTTTCTCTTTTATTCTGTTACTGTGGTAAATTATATGATTAGCTTTTTTAATATTAAGTGAAATTTACCTTCCTGGGATAGACCACACTTGATCAGATGCACTATACTTTTATATATGGCTTGACAAGTGTTTACAAATTTTATTAATTTTTCTGAAGAACTAATTTTTGAATTTGTTAATATTCTCTTTTATTTATCTATTTTCTATTTCACTGAGTCCTGATCTTTATTATTTTCTTCCCTCTAAATATTCTGCTTTTAATATGCTCTTTTTTTCTGTATTTTTATCATAATTTTCTTTGTCTTTTTTCCCCAGCTTTATTGAGGTATGATTCACGAATAAACATTGCATATATTTAAGGTATACAGTGCAGTGCTTTGATATATGTATACATTGTGAAATGATTCCCCCAATCAAGCTAATTAACCTGTCCATCACCTCACATATTTACCTTTTGTGTGTGTGTGTGTGTGTGTGGTGAGAACACTTAAGATCTACTCTCTTAACACATTTCAAGTATGTAATATTGATACATCATTATTAACTATAGTCACCATGCTGTACATTAGCTTTTTCATATAACTTATTCATATAACTGAAAGTTGTACCCTTTGACAAACATCCCACTATCTCCCCTCCACTCCCCTGGCAATCACTGTTCTGTTCTGTTTCCATGAGTTTGACTTTTTTAGAGTCCATACATAAGTGAGATCTTGCAGTATTTATCTTCTTGTAGCTAGTTAATTTTACTTTACATAATGATTTTAAGCCTTTCTTCTTTTCAAATATAATCATTTACAGCTATAAATCTCCTAATAATTATATATCACAAATTTTGACTTCTTTTGATAAAAATATTCTCTAATTTCCTTTGAAATTTCTCCTTTGAGCCATGGTTATTTAAAAATATATTTAATTTCTAATATTTGGGACTTATCTAGATAGCCACATGTCATCAATTTTTCATTTATTGCCATTATTGTTAGAGAATATGTCTGTAACACTTAATTTTTAAAAATTAGTTGGGGCAGTTTCTGTGGCTCAGCATATAATTTATCTTGTTGAATATTCTTCCATGCACACTTGAAATAATGTCTATTCTTCAGTTGTTGTCCATAATGTTCTATGTATTAATTCAGTGTGATAATGTTTTGCAAATCTGTATTCTTACCACTTTTCAACAAAAATTATTCGATATATTATTGATAAGGAAATATTAAAATATCCAAATATATTGTGGATTTGTCTATTTCTTCAAGTCTGTCAGTATTTGGTTCATGTACTTCAAAGTTTTTTATTAAACACACACATATTATAATTGTTACAACTTCCTAACTGATCCATTAATCATTATAAACTGTCTCTTTTATCTTTAGATCACTCCTTGTCTTAAAGATTCTTTAGTCTGGTATTAATATAGGCACATGCTCTTTAGTTTACTGTTTGCTTTGTATGTTTTTTTCTATCTTTACTTTTGAATTATTTGTATCATATTTAATTTGTGTGTCTGGTGGACAAATTATGTCTCTTGTGGGCAGCATATAATTGGGTCTTTTATTTTTATCTTACTTGACAATCTCTGTCTTCTAAATGGAGCATTTAATCTATGTTTAAAGTCATTATTTAGTTGAGTTTAGTTCTATTTGCTATTTGTTTTCTAGCTCTTTTTTAGTTCCTCTGTTCTTTCTTTATTGCCTTCCTTTGGGTTAATTGGATGGTTTTAGCTTTCTGTTTTAATTTCTTTATAGGATTTTTATCTATACTTCCTTGTCATTATTTTTAGTGGTTGATCAAGGGATTACAATATAATTCCTTAGTTTATTGTATTTAAATTAATATTCTACAACTTCACATAAAATATATGAACTTTGCAAAAGTACAATTCCATATATTTTGTCATACATTTGACATCTATATATTTTAAATGATTTACATATATTTACATTGTAAATCCCACAATTTATGGTATTATTTTTACTTACAGAGCCAGTAGACATTTACATAAATTAAGAAAAGACCATGTATTTCCCATATAATT
Source organism: Globicephala melas (assembly GCF_963455315.2). NCBI lineage: Eukaryota > Metazoa > Chordata > Mammalia > Artiodactyla > Delphinidae > Globicephala > Globicephala melas. The sequence continues at coordinate 37,912,204 of NC_083323.1, read as the reverse complement.
ATCATTATTGGTGTTCTTCTATTCCAGTAGTTATGAGTTACAGGTAATTACAGCTAATATTTCCCTTTCAACTAAAGAACTCACTTTAGAATTTCTCCTAGTGCAGGTATGCTAGCATCAAATTCTCTCAGATTTTATTTATTTGGAAATAGATTTATTTTGTTTTCACTTTTGAGGGTCTTTTTCTGTGGATATAAGATTCTGGGTTGATAGTTCTCCCACCCAATATTTGTCTCTTTAAAGATGTAATTCCTTTGTCTTCTAGTACTCATTATTTCTGATGAGATGTCAACCACCATTTTTATCATTAGCTCTTGTGTATGAAATGTTATTTGGGGGACACTTTTCAAGTTTTTTTTTTTATCTTTACTTTTAAGCAGTTTTACAATAATATGGCTAGTGTGGCTTTTGTTGCATTTATTTTGCTGTGGGTTCATTTAGTTTTTTGTATTGGTAAATTAATATTTTTCTAAAATTTGAGAAATTTTGGGCCATTATTTTTTAAATTATTTTTCTGCCATCTTCTTTTCTTCTGGGACTCTAATTCCATACCTCCTAAGTGACTGAGGCTTTATTAAATTTTTTCACATTTCTTCCTTTATTCTGTAGATTGGAGTTCAATTGATGTGACATGATGTTCATTGACTGTATTCTGCCATCTTTAATCTGGTATTTAACAAATCCAATATCATGTCAGGTATTATAGTTTTAAATTCTAGAATTTCCCTTTATTTCTGTTTCCTTACTTCCATTTCTCTGCTGAAATTCCCCATTTGCTTTGTTTTCCATTAAGTCAAATAAAATATTTATAATGGCTTCTTTAAATTAATTTTCTACTAATTCGTACACCTGCATTATCCTGTGATCTCTTTCTATTGAACACTTTTTCCTCCTGACTACAAGTCACATTTTCCTGTCAATAGTAATTTTCCTGCCTGCCTAGAAATTTTTTTTTTTTTTTTTAGATGTTGGGGGTGGAGTTTATTAATTATTTATTTTTGCTGTGTTGCATCTTTGTTTCTGTGTGAGGGCTTTCTCTAGTTGTGGCAAGCGGAGGCCACTCTTCATCGCGGTGCGCGGGCCTCTCACTATGGTGGCCTCTCTTGTTGTGGAGCACAAGCTCCAGACGCGCAGTCTCAGTAGTTGTGGCTCACGGGCCTAGTTGCTCCACGGCATGTGGGATCCTCCCAGACCAGGGCTCAAACCCATGTTCCCTGCATTAGCAGGCAGATTTCAACCACTGTGCCACCAGGGAAGCCCTGCCTAGAAATTTTTAAACTTAAATTGGATATTGTTTGTGACATTGTGCAGAAACTCTGGATTTTGGTATCTTCTTTTGAAGGGTGTTGGCTTTTTATTCAAATAGGCCATTAAATTACTGAATTACAGTTTTGTGAATGTTTGATTTTGGTTTCAACCTTATTTGTAGAGAGAATTCCTTAATCCTGGGACATAGAGCAAAGTAAATGTATGGCCCTTTTGGGATTTTAAAATGAGGCCTGCTGTTTACCAATTCCTTACTTTGGTGGGATTCAAATTCTGAATTTTATCTCCTCTGCATTGGGAAGCAACTAAAATTTCTAGTAAGTTTTTCATCTGTTGCCTTCCACTTTGCTTCTTGGCATATCCTTCATACTTCCACAATTATGAGATTGGCCAAGGATTTTCAGGGAATTTAGAACTGTAATTTGGGTCTAACGCCTTTGTGGCTTCTTCCTTTTTGAACTACTCTGGCAATCCTGCATCCCATTCCCTGACACCACAAGCCAGAAGCTGTCCCTCCCTCCGCCACAGAGTTTATAGCTGTTATCTGCAGAAGGATTAGTGTGACACAAGGTATTCTGGCATCATCAGAACATCCCTCAAACTTATTAGGTTTGGATAATGGAATATTTTTACATAAATTTTTGACTACTGCAGCAAAATTTTTTTGCACGATTTTGACAGTTCTAATCACACTGTGCACTTTTATGTATAATAGCCTTACCAAACATTTTGTGAGTACATAGAGGAAGGGTTTACACTGCAATAATATACATGACTTTAAATTAAACAGTATTTTTGTTCCTAAAAATACTTTGGCAATCTGGAATTTTTCTACTGGCTACATTATTTCACAGTGCCTCCAGTCTCTATCCTTTGATCCTTTCTCCTCTATTGATTGTTTCTGCTTACATCTTTCCTTCTTTCCTTGTATTCTCTCTCCCTCCCTCCCCCCCCCCCCCTTTCTCTTATGGAATCCTTGAAAAATCCAAATTCTTCTGTCCTGTAGAGCTTTCCCCAAACTTACATCCAGGACTCCTTTTGTATACTTTACTCTATCAAGGTTTTCTGTACAGCCAGTTTTTAGAAAAGAATGGTTTTAAGCAGCATTTGATTATAATCAGCATTGGTGACACTTGTTCATCAGTCAACATTGGTGATATTTTCTTCTTGAAATCCATGCATTCATCCATGCATCCATATATCCATCCATTAGTTTGTTCATTTATTCATTCATTTGTTAAACAAATATTTCTTAAGTACCAATGTGTGCCAAACATTATTGGCTTATGTGAGTTTTTTATGATCTCTTTTTCCTATTTTATTGATAATTTAGCCTGGATTGACTATTGACTTGACAGAGACTCAGTTTTTTTTTTTTATCACCTGCTTTTCTGATACTATAAATACCACCCCCTTATATGTTAATTCACTCTCATGGTTTCAAAGCTTATATATACATATTTATCCCAAGTTGTTTTTCCCTACCTTTTACTCTAACCTAAGCTTCTCCCAAAACAGCTCTATTTATTCATGCTAACAAGATATGAAACTAGCATTTTATTTACTCATATCCATCCTCAAGCACATTATCACTAACCCATATATCTTTCTCATTGTTTCATCAATGTCAATGGTTCAATTTAGTCTCCAGGTGTTATAGGAGTGGTCTTAATAGATGACTAATTCTGCTATATAATTATTCCCCTAAGAACTGCTTGTGATGAACTATTTCAAAACAAAGTTGTCATTTTTGATAGGTATTCTCAGGAGATGACTTGCTATATAGAGCTGTCAAATTAATGACTCTATAAAACAAATCAACTCACTTTGTCTCCAAATAGAATATGTATCATCATTTTCCTTGTTGAGTTCTCCAAGAAAAAGTGACATTTTCCCCAGAAGTTTTACTGAGATATTTTTATAAATAAGTTACGTTTCAATAATTTTTGGATTAATAACTAATATTGTTATAGCTGTGGTCCATAGAATTTTGGGTCCCCAATTGTCCATCTATACATGCACTGTGACAGACACTTAAAAATTATTTTAGAAAACTTTAGTTCTGTTTATAGATACTTTCTCAAGCATGAAAGACATGCAGATGGGATATTTTAAAATGACTTAATTTGGCATACTAATAAGTGTGTCATTCCATATTCTCAGCTTTGTAGTATCACCTAAAATCATGTTTATGTAGCCTGTTTTGGTAAGTTTTGCTTCAGCTACTCCAAAATCTATCTCTGAATTAAGCCAAACCGACAGAGAGAAGTATACCTGAACTGAATAATTAAAACTTATAAAGAAATAGTTTTACAAAAATGTGTTTGATAATTATTCCGCCCACCCATATTGAGAGACATTATAAGAAGGAGCCAAGTTAAACATACTTAGAATTTACTATGTAAGGATGTTGTTGAGGACGCTGTTTATTAAATTACATGGTATTGTTTATGTGCTTTTCTGGGGGAGAAATCTACCTTTGATCTCAATACCAGAGTTTATTTCATGTTTCTTGCTCATTTAATTTGTCTTTATTTATGGTCACAGAGATTTACAGTCTTAATTTTTTCCTTTGTATTATCTTCTGTAACGTCAGAGCCAAATCATAGCCTACTTCTAGGACATGTACAATGTACATTTGATCTATTAACCTAATTGCTGGGTTGATTCCATTTCTTTACTCCTATTTTTTTCTCTGCCCAATAAATCATCACATTTTTGCCAATATTCTTTGGCCTTTTAGCTCTATTCCTAATTATTCTTTATCACTGTAGTCTACATTGTACTGCATATATACAGTATCTAACCAGTTTCTAGCACATTTACTGTTTCCTAATGACTAGCCATATGGAGGCTCAGGATTTTCTTTAAGTTTATACTTTACCGGTGAATCTGTCGGTTGTTCTCTGTGTTCTGCAGTAGTCATCTAAATTCATCTCTCCAACGTTCAGTGCCCTTCAGTAGCACCACACTTGATATTACACCGCCCACAACTTTTTTCTTATGACTTCCTTAGACTTTCTTTTCTCCAGTCTGGTATACTTTCCAGACCATGACAAACATCCTGTTGCCATTTATATATCTCTCCCTATATTAATGTACTTAAAACATTATTTCTTCCTCATCTGTACTAATCATCAGTTGTTCCTTTAAGTTGTAGCTCCCAGATCTTCTCCTTCCATTGAGCCTTCCTCCTGGCATCACCTATTTGTGATAGTTTCTATTAGCTAAATTACTTTTATATATGTATGAAGAAGGGCTTATACCCTAAGACTTATAACTTGCCAATACCACTCAATCTGAATGTCTAGTAAATGATATTGATTAAATTCAGGTTAGTGCAAAATGTATATCTGGTTTGGGAAATATTCTTTGCACCCGACTTTTCAGGCATTTCTGTGTTTATATTGATCCATATTATGTTAGTGTTAGTAAACTGTACTTTTGTTTGTGTATGTTCAGATCATATATTTGTACCTTGTGTTTTGTAGTTTGTTTAAAATTAGTAGAGACAAAAATATTCTTAATAAACTAGGAAAGATTGTGTTGATACTTTTGTAACTTTTGTAAGTATTTATATATTTTTCAGACACCTGTTTTGCTTAAAAGAGAGTATATCTTTGCCTGAAGATACATGTATATAGTCATGACTAAAGATTTAAGGAAACTTGGTCTTCCATGTTAGTATACTTAACCAGGTCAGTGAGAAGTCAGTACAAACTACCATCTTATCATAAGAGGTTGGCAACTTCTTATAATTGATATTCAGAAGTTTAGAGAATAATTACATTTTATACACATTTTCATTTTCTAAGTGGAATATACTAAATAATCACTAAAAACTGGCATGCCTTTAAAGTGTAACAAATTTTTACTTGTATAGATAGATCTACAGACTTTCAATTCAACCATGATGAAAGTATTTCGCCGGTAAGAATAATTTATGAATAAAAATGTAATTTACGGAATACCTTGGCAGAGAATGTTGATCACTTCATCACAGTTCAGTCATGTTTAGAAAATCTAAACAAGCTGCATGATTATTCCAGGAAGCATGGAATGATGTGTTCAAATGAGTACCATCTGTGGATAGAAAAAGGTTGAGGTTTTTAGTCATTCTTAAAGAATGGAAATCTGATTCTCCATGCTAAACTGAGTGTAATCCTTTTTGTATCTGTAATTCAATAGGGCGGTTGCCTTGAAATAGTCTAGTTCAACACACGGTTCATCAAAAGAGAAGATGCTGGATATAAATGAGGCCTACATACTGCTGGTCATTTGTGTGTGCGTCTGAGGTAGCCTTGTTGAAAAAAATTGTCTACAAGTTGTACATATTTGGCCTCAGATTAGATTTATTTCTTGTTCATCTTTATAAATACACTTGAGTGAAAAATGTGGACAAAATTTTGTATTGCATGAAACCAAAGGACTATTTCATGAACCATGATTTATTCACATAATCAACACTTACTGAGTGCCCATACGTGCCAGACTCTGGGTGTCCCGTGCAAGGCCCATCCCTGAGCTTGTCACATGGAAAGCAGTTGCAATTATTGTTACCCTTCCTTTAGCCAGGTTAGAAATAACTCTTGTATGGATCTTGTTTCTTTGTCAAGTTAAAGTACTGTCCTATTTAGACCTTTTCTTCTCTGTAACACTTATTTGGAGAATAGTGGAGTCTGTGGACAAATATTAATCTGCTGAAAATTTTTTACTGTGCGTCAAACTTTGCCATTAGTTTTCTTTCCTGAAATCTAAACACTGGAGGGTATTAAAAAAGTTGGTTAGCGAGCCATGGGCATCTAGTCATCCCGCCTGATGAAATACGGGGAAAGGGTAGCCTCCTCTGCCTTCTCCAGTTCATTGAATAGCTAATGCATCCTTTTTTCCTTCCACCTTTAGTTGCTTAGTAAACCCTAGGAAAAGGAAATTGAAACATGAAAGGGGTAGTTAGTGATGGACTGGAAAGAAAGGGAAATGTCTGGACCACAGTCCCTTGCTCTCATGGGGAAGAGCAGAGTCTATGGTTTTATTTATTTTATTTATTTTTGGCTGCGTTGGGTCTTCATTGCTGCGTGCACGGGCTTTCTCTAGCGGCGAGTGGGGGCTACTCTTCGTTGCGGTGCGCAGGCTTCTCACTGTGGTGGCTTCTTGTCACAGAGCACGGGCTCTAGGTGCGTGGGCTTCAGGCATTGTGGTACGTGGGCTCAGTAGTTGTGGCTCGCGGGCTCTAGAGCGCAGGCTTGGTAGTTGTGCGCACGGGCTTAGTTGCTCTGCGGCATGTGGGATCTTCCCGGACCAGGGATTGAACCTGTGTCCCCTGCGTTGGCAAGTGGATTCTTAACCACTGTGCCACCAGGGAAGCCCTTGTCTATGGTTTTAATGCAAATGAAAAGTCAATATAAAACTTATCAAGTATTCCCACTGCACTTAGGATAAAACTGAAAATCTTGAATCCAGACTGCAAGGCTCAACATTATCTGATTCTGGCCTGCATCTCCAACCTTCTGTCTTCCTCTTCATCTCCTTGTGGTTGTAGCAGCCTTCTTTACATGTTTCCAATGTGCCATGTTCTCTTCCTCAGAGTCTTAACACCCTGATGCTTTTCCCCTGGGAAGTTACATCTTATCTGTCAGATCTCTGATTAAATTATAATTCATCAGGAAAACCTTTCCTGACCATCTATCTAAATCAAGTCTCCTGTTATACCCTCTTATTCATTTGTTCCTACTTTCAAAAATATTTATTAAATGCCTGTTGTGTTCCAAGAATTAATCTAGACCTTCAGAGAAATAATCTAATTATGGTTGGCATTCATATATGTATATAATATATAAATAAACATATATTTTGGAGTAATTGCTCAATCTTTTTTATTAATATGAATGCAGAATAAAAACCTTTCTAGTTCTTCGGTATAAATGTTGGAGTAAAGTGGAGAGGAAAATAGGACTAGGACTATTTGAGGTGGGTGTTCAGTGTAGAATTAGGATTTATAGGAAGGTAGATATCTGTTCAAAATAATGAAGGCTGTACAAACTAATAGAGCTATCTGGAAATCAATTTTAAAATAAAGCCCCTCAAGATTTTGCTCTGTATATTTAAGAACAGGCTAGATAAGTAGAGATTGGTCATTTGGTAGAGTGAATTTGTATTAGTTTTCTATTGCTGTGTCATGAATTATCACAAACTTAGTGACTTAAAACAACACCCATTGGGCTTCCCTGGTGGCACAGTGGTTGAGAGTCCGCCTGCTGATGCAGGGGACACGGGTTCGTGCCCCGGTCCGGGAAGATCCCACATGCCGCGGAGCGGTTGGGCCTGTGAGCCATGGCCACTGAGCCTGCGCGTCCGGAGCCTGTGCTCCGCAGTGGGAGAGGCCACAGCAGTGAGAGGCCCGTGTACCGAAAAAAAAAAAAAGCACCCATTTATTAGAGCACAGCTCTGTAGGTCAGAGTCTGGGTATGCTGTGCCTGGATTCTCTACTCAGAGTCTCACAAGGTCAAATGAAGTTATCCATGGGCTGTGTTCTCATGTGGAGTACAGGTCCTCGTCCGAGCTCACATGGTTGCAGCAGAATTCAGTTTCTTAACAGTTCTAGGAGCCAATTCCTGGTTGGCTTTTAGCCAAGGGCTGTCCTCAGCTCCTAGAGATGACCTGGTGGTCCCTTCCTTCTTCAAAGCCAGCCGTGGAGAAATGTTTGTACATTGCATCTAATCTCTTGCTTAGAATACTTAACTTCCTCTTTTGTAACTACCCAAAGAAAACTCTCTGCTTTTAAAGGACTCGTTATAAAATCAGGCCCACTGGATTATCTCTCCCTGACTGATTTGGATCTTAATTACAGCTGCAAAAAATTTTTTTTGCATCAGCACCTATCAGTGTTTGCTTGAAAAACTGGAAGAAGGTGTAGGTACCAAAATTCTTGGGGGACATCTGCCTCCATAAACAAGACAGGTTGACCAAGATCATCTCTAAGTTTCCTTCAGATTCTGATTCTGTGATCTTCTGATTCATTTGCCTGTTCTATGGATTCTACCACCAAAATAGATCTAAAAATTCACCTCTTTCCTATTGCTATCATTTTCTTTTTTCTTTGCTGAACAAATCAAATGTTCTATGAATTTGTCCCTTTTCCTGTTTGCAGTTATCAGACTAGACTTGATAAAATGTACTACTGAACATCTGATTCTGTCACCTTGACAGCTTTCCATTGCCTGAGAAGCTATCTGTAATCCTGTGCCATAGTATGTCCTCAGACTATTTCTCTTTGTCATTGCCAGTGTCAATTATAAGCTGTAAACTTGACTTAGATCACATTACCCCCCTCTTCTTGAATCTCTACCTTTACACTTAGTGGAATCTCCTCTCACATGCAACCTTTTCTCTTAACACTTTTCCTGAACCCCCAAATCAGTCATATTTCTCTGCTTTGTGTTAGAATATTTTGAAAATGTGCCTTATCTCCAAGAGGTCTGAATTCAAACTTAGTGGCTGAGGGATTTCAATAAATTATGGAAACTCTACTTTTTAGTCAGTTCTAAAACTTCTTCCTCTATAAAGGTAATTGTTCCTTAAAATAAGTTTTTCTCTCATTGCTCTTATGTATAACTAAAGATAATGTGTTGTAAGTCATATTATAAGTGTTCTGTTTGTAGAGCTACCTTTTTAAAGGTCACTGTTCAATTAAATACAGTAAGATTTGATGATAAATATTAGTATTTGAAAACAGAGTAATTGAATCTGATCATATGGCTTTAAGTAATTTACTACTTGTTTTCCATTGCATTAGACTTTCTCTTCTTTTCCAGGTTTAGGCAAATTTACAAGCAATAGGTCTGTAGATAGTTCAGTAAAAAAAAATTAAGAGGAAATCCAAATTTTTAACTCAAGTCCAGATCTCCCTACAGAACTCCAGACTCATGCATCCATCTGTTATTTGACATCTCCTTCTGGGTATCTGCTAGGCATTTCAAAGTTAACATGCTCAAAATAAATTCTTAATCTTACTTACCAAAGCTTACTTCTTTCACAGTCATCCCCTTCTTGGTTAAGTGACTTCGTCTTTCTGTTTGCTTAACCCGAAGACCTTAAAGCTTTCTTCTACTCCTTTCTCTCTGTTATACCTGACATGTCACACAGCAGCAAATCCTGTCGGCTCTCCTGCAAATTATATTCAGAATCTGAATACTTGCTTTCATTTCTGCTGCTGCAGTCCTGCCTCACGCCATCCTGATCTCTTGTGTTGACACTGAAATAGCCTACTAATTACTCTCCCTGTTTTCATCCTTCTCTCCCTTGTCTAGTCTCAACACAGTAGCTAGAGTGAAAACATACTTCAGAGCCTGTAAATCCTCTGCTCATGTGAAAGTCTTAAAGTTCTACAATGTCGTATATAATCAAGGCTTCGGTGTTTCTTCTCAGACCTCACCTCCTACTAGCCACGCTGGCCTCTTTTTTATTCTTCAGATATACCAGGCATGATTCCAACATAGGGCCTGTAATCACACATTTCCCCCTGCTGGGAATGTTCTTCCTCCAAACAGTCACATGGTTAGTTTCCCCACCTTCATCAGGAACTTCATGTCTCCTAATCAGTCACGCTTTCTGCTTTTTTGGCCAAGGGCTGTCTTCATTTCATTATCCTTGAACTCTTTCTCCTTTTTCCCTTTCTTATTTTTTTCCATAACACTAATCATCATCCAAAATACTATATATAATACTTATTTATACTTGTGTTGTATATAAACCTCTGGAATGTAAATTACACCAGGGTAGGGACTTTTGTCTGTTTTGTTCATTGTATTATTGTATTCCCAGCACCTACAGTAGTACTTGGCATAAATTAGATGCTCATTAGGTATTTATTGAAATCTGAATTAATATGATATGTTTAGGAATGAATGACTTTTATGAATGAATTTTCTAACTCATTGATTTTCTTATCTTTACTGCACATATTAACGTATAGTTTTTATGAATTGTGTAATTTTCATACAAGTCATTGTTATCAGTCTTTCTATCTCAGCCTTCTGAGAAAAGGTCCTTGCACATATACAAGAACAGGCATGAAAAAAGTGCCCATGTCACTTAATTCATTGTTCTTTTATATTTCTAAGCATAACACACTTATATTATTATACTTGTCTAATAAGTGACTGTTTCTTGAAAACAAGACATAAGCCTATGTATCTTGATTTCCTAACACCAGCCTCAGAGCCTGACACACGGTATGAATATAGCAAACCAGTGGTTAATACGAAATCTAATAAATGCCTCCAAGTAGGACCATGTGATTGTAGGTGATATACAGATACCTTATTCTGTGTATTAATGTCAGTGTGCTTGATGATGTTCTAGAAAGGGTTATACTAATTTTAAATATGTGCAAGATAAAATAAAAATTAATTGTATACATTATTAATTCATTTAATAATCTTGTTTAAATTATTTTATAATCAACATCTACTATATGTAAGATGTGTTTGTGTCTATCTAGTCATTTAAATATAAGAACGTCTTTCTTGGGAACTGAATATTAAAAACTCAGACCCTTCCTCGGAAAGTACATAGGATTATATGAGCATGCAATTTTTCTTTGTACCAGTGCTTATATAAGGAACCAAAGTAAGTTTTTATAAGTAACTTGTGAGTGAATTTGGGAGCAAAATTAGGAATAAAAACATCACAATTGTTTTGTCCCCTAACCCTTTGGACCATTGCTCTGTGAAGTATCACCTTAAGTTTCTGCTTATTAAATGTGGGGATATTAATCTAAGGGCAGTTGTAATAAGAGATCACCACTACGTGCATAGTAAAGGAATGTTTGTAAATCCCATTTCTCCCTCCTGTTCACACAATGTTTGGTAATTCCAATTGTTTTCCCTTTTTTTTCCCTTCAACTTTTAGTTCCCAGCACTCCCACAAATATTGCTTTTTCTGATGTTCAGTCAACTAGTGCAACATTGACATGGATGAGACCTGACACTATCTTTGGCTACTTCCAAAATTATAAGATTACCACTCAACTTCGGGCTCAAAAATGCAGAGAATGGGAATCTGAAGAATGTGTTGAATATCAAAAAGTTCAATACCTCTACGAAGCTGACCTAACTGAAGAGACAGTATATGATTTAAAGAAATTTAGATGGTATCGATTCCAAGTGGCTGCCAGCACCAATGCCGGCTATGGCGATGCGTCAAATTGGATATCTACACAAACCCTGCCTGGTCGTAAGTATTGTTCTGTATATGTATGTATACTTCTGCATTCAAGAAAAAGCTCTTTAAATGTTTTTCCATAGAAATCATTCAAAATATAGGTAAAGATTGCTCTTGTAACTTTAGTTTTATATTTTAAAATTAACTGGTTGCCCTAATTGCTTAAACATCGTTAACCATAATAGCATTTATTTTTTCTTAATTGAATCCCGATGGGAAATTCAACTTCAGTCATTATTAGGGCTTTTCTCAAACTCCCAGAGTGGTACCAAGGTCCTAGAGTCTTATATTGTAACAAAAAGCATTGTGATCCTCTAAGTGGTCTGTCATTAGGCTATACTGATAGCCATCAAGTACCCTTCGTCTATGCCTACATTTCCCCCTTGTATCTGGAAGCTCTGCTGCTTTTATGCCAGGCTTTACCACGTTTTCAGTGACTTTAGGCTTACACACACACATAGAGTTTCAGTGATAAATAGATGCTGTTGTAGACCTTTATAAACAGTGAAATAAACTTTGATCTAGAGGCTTTATTTTTTAGGTTGCCAAATGTGTATCTTCTTACTATTCCCCGGAGTACCTGGCATAATGTTTATCTAGTAAATGTTCAATGAATGTTTGTTAATGCAATTCAACATTTGAGACAGAATCCAGACAACTCAGCCTTCAACACAGTCGTCCAACCTCTCTTCTTTGTGGCTCTTGGACTCTTGATTTCTGTGAGATCTGCTCTTCTGGTTTTTCTCTCACCTCCCTGATAGCTCTTTCTCAGTCTCTTTTGCTTATTCTCTCTCTCTCTCTCTCTCATTTTTTAAATCTAAGTGTTGGAGTGTTCAGAGATAATATACTTGGCCCTTTTCTTTTTTTTTTTTTTTCTTTTTCATTGGCCCTTTTCTTTATCAACACACAACCCCTATGAGATGTTACCTTAAGTGACCTTATCCTGTCCTATGGCTTTAAAGTCTACTTATATAGTGATTATTCTCAAGTATCTATTTCCAGTTCTGATTGCTCCCTGGAACCCAATCAGTATATTTAACTGACATCATTGGGAAGGTGTGTCTAATATCCTCTCAAAATTAACGTGGTCTAAACACTAAGTCTCATCGTCCGAATGCAGAAAATGAAAATTTAGGCAGTGTTCTTTTCCTCTTCTACTCCGCCAATGATTTATTTCAACCATGCTATCTAAACACATCCCTCCATTTGCATTACCAGCATATTAGTCCTATCCTTCATTACTGCTACCACTGCGTTAACCTGACCTCCTTAGCTTTCACGCTGATCTTTTGAAATGTAAATCAGATGATGTCACTTCCTTGTTTAAAAAGCCTTTCAGTGAATTTCCATTGCTCTTGGAATAAGATTTAAATTTCTTAACATGATTAACAAAGCCCTATGTGACTTGGCTCTTACCGAACACTCTAACCTCATCCATAATCATTTTCCCACTTACCATTATCCTCCACTCATACTGGATAATTTTTGTGTTGTTTGAACACACGAAAGTACTAGAACTTGGCCCTGTTTGTTTGGATTGGAATGTTTTTCCACGTCTGTTTTTGCATGAGCAGCTTTTTATAATGTATACTTCTACTTGAATGATTCCTGCTAAGAATGAATTTCCCTGACCACCCAATCTAAAAGAGCCATACAGTTTTTTTCTAGAATATCATCTTATCTTAATGAAAATTTGTAATTACCTGATCATTTTTTAGTTATATGTATTTGCTTATTTTTAGAAGGTGTCTTGACCATTGCTGTTTCTTTATTGCCTGGAATGGTGCCTGGCAACAGTAGGCACTCCATAAATATTTCCTGAACGTGTTAAACTTGATTAAATAAGCTAAAATTGGGGAGGCAGAGTGAACTGTTTTCCAGTGCAGGGGATAGAGAGGATGATAGTGCCATAATGAAGAAAAGGAAAATACGGAAAAATCAAATGCAGGTTGCGTTTAGTCAGTAATTACGGTTATTTTGAGCCTGTTAACTTTGAGAAGAAATAACTATGATAATCTAATTGACTAGAAAACAGAAAGAAACAGATGCTTAGAGATTAGAACATAGGTAAAGTTCGGAATTTTAGTTGCTTCAGCCAGTAAGAATAACCAAAATTACAAGTGACCAGGGACAACTTGAAGTTACCTGAAGACATCAGTCAGGTACCATAATGAATGAAGCAGGCTGATATAAGGCGACTGAGAGTGGTGGAAACCTTGGCAGGTTAACAGAATGTGCCGTCTACAGGGGCAACCACTACTCACCTCTGTCTGATTACTGTCTTATAGAGAAGTCATGCTATTAGGACTTAGGATGTTTTCAAAGAAATAGGAAAGTTAGATTTTTTAATGTGAAAATACTTAATTTCTTGCTGTAACAAGTTTTTAAAATTTAAAAACATTTAGTTTTTCAAACCAAACATGTCAGTAGCCCACATCTGGCCTGTGGGCAGCTAATTTGTTACCTTTGATTAAAATAGACCATATGCCTGTGCATCTGCTGCCACTCAGGGTTCCCGTCCCACTCCTTAGGAGCGTCTCACTTGGACAGAAGCCTGCTACAGTGAGCCAGGAATTCGAATTTCTAAATGTATCATTTCCTCAAGTACTCTAGACAGGATGGTGGAAGATGTTCAATTAGCATAAAACAACATATAACCTGACCAATTCAAAAGCTGGTAAATGAAACTGGGAAGTTGGATTATTATTATTTTTTTTTTTTTGGCAGTACGCGGGCCTCTCACTGTTGTGGCCTCTGCTGTTGCGGAGCACAGGCTCCGGACGTGCAAGCTCAGCGGCCATGGCTCACGGGCCCAGCTGCTCTGCGGCATGTGGGATCCTCCCGGACTGGGGCATGAACCCGTGTCCCCTGCATCGGCAGGCGGACTGTCAACCACTGCGCCACCAGGGAAGCCCGGGAAGTTGGATTTTTAAAGAATCCCCCATTCTTATTCTGAAAATTTGAGAGTCTTTCTGCTTGAATGTCATTTCTTCCCCCCTGAGTCCCTCCACTTCCAACCCCACTTTAAGGTCTATGACCCACTCACTAGAATTTGGTCATTTTCAATTCCCTACTACTCCACTTTGCCTATTCTGGTTTAAAAGAATAATGATAGAATATTTCAAATATTTCACAATCGGTGTGAGCTTTTTAAAAAATAAATAGCATTATTTTTCTAGTTTTATTAGGATGTGTTCCTTTGCCATCGGTGGTTAGTTGGTTGATTTGTTAGTTCTTGATGGAATGGAGAGGATAATCTTGGCTTCTGTTTCACCCCAGCTCCCAGATCTTTACTTGATGACTAATCGAAAGAGTGCCTTCGTATGGAGTACCAGTTTGACTATTATCTGGTACTTTTCTTCTCTCTCGGTCTGGTATCTCACTGCCACAATTTGACTTCTCCATCAGAGAGTACTTGGGTGTGAAAAAAATTTATCAGTAGTTAAGTAGATTTTCTATGCTACTCCTATTCCCTTTTATTGTTCTTTATCCTTAAGGACTAATTTTCTACTCTGTTCTTTATCAATAAGATAGAAAAGGGGATACATGGAAAGTTGCCTTTCTACCACTGTGATTAAGAGAGAAAAGTGAAAAGATTTATATATTTCAGAATTTGTTACAACAGACTTACTATTTTTCTTGGCATTCTCAAACTTATTAGCTTTTCAGCTGAGTATTCATATGGGGGTGGTAATAATAAATTAATTTTGAAAGTTATGAGAATGAGTTGGTCACTCTTCATTTAGTCTCAGAAATGAAAGGAACTTTTTTCTAATGATAAATGTATTTGAATTTCATAAGTGTATGGTAAAAAAGTTTTATTTATTAAGCCAAGGAGAGATACTCTGAGGTGGCATTTGATATGAAAGACAGAAAGACACTACATATATTATTGCAAGACAATATATATAGTGAACTACTAACATATTGTATAAGAATATGAGAAATAAGAACAGTCAAGAAACAAAAATCTTGAGTAGTAATGTTTTTAAGATTGAAAGCAAGTAATGCTTAGATGTTGATTCTACATACCAAAGATGAAAAGCATGACAGACATTTTGCAAACATAAAAAGTAATCTGGATGAAGAAATTTAATACGATTTTTTATGTCATTGATTCCAAAAAAGTGTTATGTTGTTTTATAAGAAGATAAAACAATGAAAATGAATGATTCCTCTGAATTATGGAAAACACTAAACAACAGTATAACTTAGTATAAAATCACTATTTCAGATTTGTGCATGTTACTCTAATAGCATCAAGTTGTGCCCAAGCACTTATTCCCAGAACTTCTTATCAAAACCTGGAGCTTCTTTGATAAGGAGCTAGCAATTGATAGCTAGTTTGAGGTCAGATTATTCAACATTTGAATAGCTCAAATAAGAAGACCACCAGTTGGAATAATAAATATTATAAGATGTTCTCAAATGACTTGTAGAATAAGAAAATATATTGTATTAACTCTCTCTGAGCTCATAAAGAAGAGCACTCAAATTGAAGATGCAGGGAGCAAAGTTGGAATGCAGGCTGAGAATTACATTGGGTTACTTTCTGAATCTAGATCTGCCACTGTACACTGGAGTGAATAAAAGAAACAACATTCGGTCAGCTCAAGCTAACATTTCTTTCTCCCACATACTCTGATCTAGATAATTGAAACCAAATTGTTTTTCTGCTTAAATCATCTGTGTAATACCCATTACTCTGTACTTCATGCTAAGTGTGCAAAGATACAAACATAAGCACAGAAATTACAAATGGCAGAAATATTTAACTTGAAACACTAAAGTCTTATAGCTTATTTTACTCATCTCTTATTTTTCTGATTATCCTTATACTCAAAAGCAATTTGAGTTGTGTGTCGGGGAGGAATGCACAATGGAAGCTGTTAAATATCTCTGTGGTGCACAATAGGTACTTATAATGCGGAGGGAATGTACAACTTTAAAAGAGTGTGGGTGTGAAATTTAGTATGGAGTGAAATGGGACTCTCATAATGTGCATCTCCTATAGACCACCAGGACTGGAAGACAGCAAGAAAGGAAAATTCCTGGGGTAACACTTAGGTTGTGAAAACCACGGGATACCATACTCATGAGGAATTTTAACTACCCAAACATCTGTTAGGTTAAAAAAAATTCAGCAAAACATGCCTCATCAAAGAAGCTTCCAAGGAATGCAACTTTATGATTTAAAAAGAAGAAAAACCAAATAGAGGGCAAAGCACTCCTTAACATTTTTAAAAATGAGACATTGTTGATGAGTTACTATATATTCAATTATTTTTCTTCATATATTCTAAATGGTATAATGCACTTATAATGTGGTGAAAGCTATCATAACAGAGGTAGGTATTCTCCTTTCTATAAAGAAGCAATTAAATAATGATAAGAAGAGATGTTAGCCATAAATAAATAGGAAAATATAATTCATGACATGAAGAAGCCCATTTTGTGGCAGTGGGTTTTTAGAATAGGCTCTATCCTGGTGCCAGTAAAGGAATTGAATATAATTTATTCTAGACATGATGGTTGTACTTCTGCAAAATTAATTATATGCTGTTGAAAGTCTTCTAAGTTAGTTGCCTAAGACTCCCAAATGTGTAATTCAAGACGACATCTCTCTCTCTTCTAGACCTGTAGATTGAAGTTACTGGTATGACCACTTAGGTTTCCACAGACATCTCAAACCCCGTATTACCACTGTTCCTGCCCCACTGCAAGCCTCCTCCTACCTGTGTGTTCCCTGTTGCAGTGTATTGTACCATTGTTCGTCTGATTGTTCAAGCCAGCAATCTAGGAATCATTCTTAATTCTTTTTAGCCTTTCCCACCCCCAAGTACATACCTAACTCCTACTGACTTTCCCTTCTAAATATTTCTTGCATTTGTTTATGCTTCTCTGTTAAGGCTCCCTAAATTCAGCCGTCTCCTAGATTATTACAAAAGATATCTAAATGGTCTTTCTGTTCCCATTTTCTCTACCCTCCACCTGAACCTAGTTTTTGAATACACCTATTATTCCTCTGCTTAAAATCTGATAGTTTTCTATTTTCCTGTAGTGTAAAAATTATATTTTTAGTATGCTCTATTTGGTTACTTACGATTTTTGTTCATATTCCCCACACGTACTTTGCTCTTTCTCCTTTGTGCTCCAGAGAAAGAGCAAAGTATGTGTGTTCTTTCTTACTGTCCTTTCTGTCCCCTTTTGGAGACCAACTGCCTCTTCTTTGCAAAGGAGACCAAATATCTCCTTTACAAAGCCTTCTATAAATTCCTCTTTCCACTCCCACCTTCCAAAAATTGTTTCTAAATACTGAACGTATTACATCATAATTGTTTATCTCTCTCTCTTGTCGAACTCTGAGCTCCTTACAGGCAGAGATGACAGGTGATCATGTCTTATGTATGTTTCTAATCTTCATGCCTATTCAATATCTAAGACTAAATGAATATGGCATTTGGACTCAAGGAAGACATTTGACTTTAATTGGAAAGTATTTCAATGTCAAAATTCTCCATATTGCAAAAATGTTCATACAAATTTTCTTCAGATTTTCTTTCTGATTATAGCTTGTCTTTCAAATATTTACATGGTTATTGTCAAAATTAAAATTCTCCTGGTCAGTTTCCATTTACGTTTGACATGTTCAGCTTCTTTTATTTCACAAAACTAGTTTATTTTATTTTACTTTATTTTATGTATTTATGTATTTATTTATTTATTGGTTGGTTGGTTGGTTGTAAAGGAAAGATTGCTTTATTCAGGAGGCTAGCAACCTGGGGAGAAGGCAGACTCATATCCAAGAACCACTCCCAAGATTCTGCTTGATCATGAAAGTTTTTAAAGGGATAAGGGGAAGTTAATCGCAGTTAATCATTTGGGGAAGGGGTGTCAGAGTCTTCTGTCTTCCACTGTGTGCAGATTTTCTTCTGATTGGTTGGTGGTGAGGTAACAGGGTGTTGCTTCAGGAATCATACTCTACCTGAAGTTACCATCTTCCACCTGGGTGGGGGCCTTAGTTTGCTTTTAGATGCTATCACTTTCAAAGTAGTCTCCCAACCAGTTGTTAGTGCCCCAAAAGTTGTCGCAAAGAAACGGCACAGAAGATGTCCCCAATGGTGTTGACAATGAGCAGGAGTTGGTCTAGCTGGTCTCAGGACTTAATGAAGCTCAGGTTCTTGATGTCGCATTGCAGAAAGAATTCAGTGAGAGACAAAGTGATGGGGAAGAAGTGGATTTATTTAGAGAGAAACACACTCCACAGACGGAGTGTGGGCCATCTCAGAAGGTGAGAAAGACCCAGTCTATTTTATATTGATGATTTTTTTTTCTTTTTCATTAATTAACATAAGTTTGAATTACTTCATGTAGAAAAGAAATATGCTCATAATAAATTGAGGAGGATTTCAGACAATGAAAGAAAATAATAAGTGCCTATTTCGGAGTGGATTGAAGCTTTAATAGTATCGAAATGATTAACTGAGATAATAAACTGTGATTGATAGTCCATGAAGAAAACAAAGGAGACCAATGTATAAATCTGGGTTGCTAAATATAATTACAAAGAGAGGATATTTGCATGAAATCATAATTTAAAGAACATAATAGTAAGCATGTAAAATTGTCTATTAAAACATTCAACTGTATACTTAAAAGAGCTTTTGCCAGGTTATTAAACAGCTTTCCATAATATAAATAAAAATATTTTGAAATCCTATTACATAAGCATGTATTTTTCAGCAAAATCACTAAAAATCAAAGGATAAGAATGATCACTATATTATTTTTAAAATCATCAATATTATAGAAAGCCTGGGGTTTTTTTTCTTTAATCTTATATGCTTTTATTGCCCGTATCGGGGTTTCTTTCAGTTTATTTGGATTTTTGTGAGATGAACCATTCAAGGTACATGAAAAGACATAAGTATGCCTCTAGAAAGCCTGGTTATTAAAAGAATAAAAGAAGAAACAATCTTTCTCCCAATAATAGCTAGCTGTATTTTATCTTTTAAAAATTCAGTGAATTCTCTCACTTTCTCATCTCAAACTTCAAATCTCATGTTGAATTGATTTTGACTTTTCTGAGAATCTTCTTTCTCTTGGTTCAGAAAGAAGTGTGAAGTACATTTCATTCTTTGTGATTTCTGGTCATTAACCTCAGTTCAGGCCTGCCTCAGTATTAGGCCCTAGGCCAACAAATTTTCAGCTCTGTTTTCTTCTGCATTTATTAAGGAAGAAGGGAGAACTCTGATTTGACTATGGAAAACTTCCATTTCTGAAAAAACCATAGGATTGCTATGTCTGGTAGTTGAGGGCACCTTTGGGTTGGGCCCAGTACCTGAGCTGAGACTCCTTGGCTGCATAGTTAAGAATAATGACAGAAATAGCTAAGCTTATCAGGTGTTTATTATGTGCTGGTACTATTCTAAGAACTATACACACATTGATTTATTCATGAACCTCATTCATTTCTAGGTTAGAGCCTGTGCTCTTAGATCTTGACAAAGACTTGGGCAAAGCCTCATGGTGGTATGAAAGTACTAAGAGATGGAAGGGTGCTAAGTAGTATACAAAGAGAAGATAGGTGAAACCCTAATTTAAAGGAACTAACAGAATGCATGTAAAATTAAACTATTTAATAAAGCATTCAACTCTTTTTTAAAAAATTTTTTACTGAAGTATAGTTGGTTTACAACATTGTGTTAATTTCTGCTGTATAGCAAAGTGATTTAGTTGTGTATACATTCTTTTTTTATATTCTTTTCCATTATGATTTGTCATAGGATATTGAATATAGTTCTCTGGGCTATACAGTAGGACCTTGTTGTTTATCCATTCCATATATAATAGCTATAACCCCAACCTCCCATTTAGTCCCTCCCTCAACCCCCTCCCCCTTGGCTTGTGGTTACCAGTCTATTCTCTATGTCCATGAGTCTCCTTCTGTTTCATAGATAGGTTCATTTGTGTCATATTTTAGATTCCATATATAAGTGATAACATATGGTATTTGTCTTTATGATTTAGTTAACTTAGTATGATAATCTCTACTTGCATCCATGTTGCTGCAAATGGCATTATTTCATTCTTTTTTATGGCTGAGTAGTATTCCATTGTATATATGTACCACATCTTCTTTATCTATTCATCTGTCAGTGGACATTTAGGTTGTTCCCATGTCTTGACTGTTGTGAACAGTGCTGCTGTGAACATAAAGGTGCAGGTATCTTTTTGAATTAGAGTTTTGTCTGGATATATGCCAGGAGTGGGAGTGCTGGATCATATGGTAATTCTGTTTTTTGTTTCCTGAGGAAACTCCATACTATTTTCCACAGTTGCTGTAACAACTTAACATTCCCACCAACAGTGTAGGAAGTTTCCCTTTTCTCCACACCCTCTCCAGCATTTATTTTTTGTAGATTTTTGATGATGGCTATTCTGACCGGTGTGAGGAGATACCTCATTGTAGTTTCTATTTGCATTTCTCTAATAATTAGTGATGTTGAGCATCTTTTCATGTGCGTATTGGCCATTTGTATTTCTTCTTTGGAGAAATGTCTATGTAGATCTTCTGCCCATTTTTCAATTGGGTGGTTTTTTTGTTGTTGAGTTGTATAAGCTGTTTGTATGCTTTGGAAATTAAGCCCTTGTCAGTTGCATCATTTGCAAATATTTTCTCCCATTCTGTAGGTTATCTTTTTGTTTTGTTTACGGTTTCCTTTGCTGTGCAAAAGCTTGTAAGTTTGATTAGGTGAACTCTATATTTAATTTCAAAAAAAACAAAAACAAAAAACTTTTGCCAGGTTGTTAAGCAAGTTTTCCAGAATATAAATAAAAATAATTAGACATCCCCATTTGCATGAACAAGTGGAATGTCTTTTTCAGCAAAGCACTAAAAACCAAACAGTTAAAGGAAACTTAAAGGATAATCAGTATGTGGCACTATTAGCTTTGAAAACTGAGACTAAGAAAGACCTGGAGATATTGTACAAACTTCTGATACATGATCCAACCATCTCCATTCCCAAACAAATTAAATGGGACTTGCCCTAACACACATAACCTCTAACTACACTTTTAGTTTCTCTTCTCTTTAATTATACCCTTGATAGTTATTTTACCCTGATTATACCTGCATACAATGCATGGGAGAATGAAGTAGCAATGTTTATCTCAGCCCTAACACTTTGTAATGGTGATGGCCTTATCTGAATTATTCCAGGTTGCTCCTACACATAGCTTCAAGGTACCATAGAAATGATGATGTTTTCTTATGTTCTTACGGAACATGATGACCTGTTACTACTCTAGAAACTTTGGGAATGAGAGGGAGTGATGGTAGGGAGAAACCTCTTCATCGTTTATTCAGAATTAAAATACATGAAAGGCACAAGGAGACCAGTGTGTGGAGTGTCTGTTAGCTGGATGCAAGTTTCCATGTTTATCACCAGCTCCCAAGCCCTCCACCACTAACTACATTCCCAGTCTTCACAGAAACAGTAATCCCCCTTTCTAACCTTGCTACCAAGAGTTCTAATCATTGGTACCTGATCTGAAGAGCAGTGCCACTGCTTTTTCCAATAGTACGTTGATGTTACAGAGCAGTGGCTCTTAAACTTGTACCACAAGCATTAGAATCATCAGGAGGGCTTGTTGAAACACGGAGTGCTAGGCCCTACCCAGGTCTTCTGATTCAGTAAGTCAGGAGTGTGGTCTCAGAATTTGCTTTTCTAACAACTTCCCAGGTAATATTGATGCTGCTGGTTTGAAGACCACATTTTTGAGAACCACTGTTGTAGAAAGTTGTTTTATGAACATAATGCTACTCTAGAAAAAGTTGTATTATCTGATCCTAAAAGCAGTGGAACTAATATGAGAATATTTTCATTCTTACCTGGCATGGCTAATATTGGAAGTGAGAGTTTTTTGGTATTTTGTATTTTTTTCCACCTAAGCTAACCTGAAATGACTCAGAAAATTACTCATTCAGCATCAAAGAAAATGGTCATACAATGAAGTCTAATCCTGTGGGCATCCATCAATCATTCTCAGTACTCATCAAACAGTCTAATTGGTCAGATTCTTATGGTTGTAATAGTTGCCCTTTGTGCTACTATCTTGCTGTTGGGAAATCTAACTGTAAAACAAAATTAAAATCTTGTAAAAGGGTAGGAAATATTTCATACACCAACAGTAGTATCTTATACTGGGCAGTGAAATCACTGGGCTCTAGGGAAACATTCAACACCAGTGAAGGATAGCCAATTAGTGCAGTATTGTAACCAGTCGGATGTGACCTGAGATGCTCTTGGCCTCCATCAGTATGGTCAATCTAATCGCTGAACTTCTTCAGGGCCCTTGATGCCCTGAATTATTTAAGATGTAAGGAATCCACCCAAACCACCCAGCCAATTAGATTTTGTTTAGTCCTGAGAGACATCTAAAACTTAAAGCAAATTCCTTCAGGTATGGTGAATCTAAGGCAACTCACAGTCCTAGAGGCTGTTAATACTTGTATAAGCTGAGAAAGAATGGGAGTCCTTCATTTAGTGATGACAGTAGATAGGAATCTGATGGTCCAGTGTACCAAATCCTGAAACTAAAGTACCCTGAAGGGAAGGACCTTTAAATAAACTTGAAATGAACTTAAATTCAAATAGATGTGCAGACAATCTAAATCATACATGTGTACAGAGCTCAATATTTTTTGTCTTGTGAGTTGCTGTCAGGTCATTTATTTATTTATGTTTATTCTTTAGGAAGGTCACTACAGCATGCATTAAAAACCA
Organism: Globicephala melas; assembly: GCF_963455315.2. Taxonomy (NCBI): domain Eukaryota; kingdom Metazoa; phylum Chordata; class Mammalia; order Artiodactyla; family Delphinidae; genus Globicephala; species Globicephala melas. The sequence goes on along the minus strand of NC_083323.1, from coordinate 37,888,925 downwards.
GAGTATTTTCTACAACATTTTTCATCATTAAATAAAATTTACAGGGATCTGCAGAAGGCAGAGTTTCTAATAACTCTTTGAATGTGCTTATTCTGAAAGTGTAGTATTAGACACACCAAAATTTGTTGGTTCTTAATCAAAGTGTCATAGACTTGGGGGCATTCAAACTTTTATATGTACTAGGCATAATGATGGTCTATCCAGACTCACCTTTCAGCTAACACACTTAGCATGGGGACACAGATGGATGGGAAAGATGACCCTGACCCACATAAGACCCACATTCCTGTGCAAGGATAGAAGCATGATAATCAGGAAATGATGGTTGTTAGTTACAGAAAATGCATTATTGCGAAAACCAGGGGAAAAGTGCTTATGAGAGGAAGTGATTGGATTATGGGGAATGAGAGAATAAGGATAGATCATTCCTACTGAGTAAATTGCTGTGATTTATAAGAGAAAGGGTATAGTGATATCTTGGCCTACTACTGACTAGATTCATTTCACAAACAATCCTAAATCAGAATGTGACAGTTTATGGAGAGACAAACAAAGTCTCCCAAAGATGCTTATATATTACTAAGCTTTTAAACTGGCATATTTTCAGTTCCCCATACCTTTACTGCTTTAAGCTTCCTTTATTTTGATTGTTGACATTCATAATTGTAATTTTGTATTCCCCCTTATGTAACTCTAATAATAGTTTACTACACACTGGAATAAAAGAAAAAAATAATACTGAATTATTTTATTATGCATTTTTGGAATTTTGATAAATTCCAAGAGAAAATTGCATAAAAGAAACTTGAAAATGTTATTTGCTTAAAAGTACATTATAATATTTGGACAATATTAAAATAATTAGATACTGTTTTATAGTATACTTTGAGCATTTGGTGTTCTAAATGTTTCTCTTAAAATATCCGTGAGTTAATCAAATGTTTATCTTTCATTGCTTTACACAGATGAAATATATATTCAGTTATATATTATGTGCATATAATATATTCATATCAGTTTAGTTAGGTATGTGTTTACTTTTTTTAATTTCAGATTTAGGAGTTCTTATTCCATCATATTATAATTCTTCAAGAATATAGATTAATATAATATGTTCTAAGAGAAATACTTCATAAAAGATTTAACACAGGGAACACTTGTGTAACAAAACAAGCAATTTTATCAAGTATACTGAAAATGCAAATGTTATTAAGAGAATCTGATTGTTTCTTAAAAAAGAAAGAAAAAAAACCACTTTAGGAAAGTTCAAGAATTAAAGCACAGCTCAGCGAGGGGCTAAATACCTTGGCTTTTTATAATGATTGACTAGTGCATAGAACTTAAAATATTTAGTAGTTCAAGTGGTTAGTATGTACCATGAATGATCTTTGAATGTCGTTTTTCTGTCAGCTCTGCTTGGGGTAGCAGACACTCCCTGATGAGGGCTTTGATTGCTGGTATTAAAGGAATGATTGCAGGGTTGACATTTTACTATGAAAGACGAGAAGTTGAAGCAAGGCATCATACTGCTTTCTGAGCTGGTCTACAGACATGTTTGCAAGACTAGCCGAGGTTTTCCTTGGCAAATGGTTTTGGATCTGTCCTCGTTTGAGACCCCAAAGATCCAGACTACAGAGCAGAGAAGACACAGACATAGAATATTTCCAGAAAATATTTGTAAAAACAAGCTACCATCAACCTAGTCACAGAAAAATCTCATCGGCTTTCTTATCACAGAAAATTCTCAGTAAGCTGTCCATGTTATCTGGGCAACAATAACGCACCACCTTGCCTGCCTGCTAGAATGAGTTAGGTTTAAAAGTGCAATCCCGACAGCCATCGAGTTTATATATGTTATAGAGGTATAAGAATAACATTCTGGAGATAATCTGTCCTCTTTTGATATAATGAATTTTGGCCCATCTTCTTGGTATGAGTTAGATACCAAGCACCAAAATCTATAGAGGCTCCTTCTAGTTCATGATATTAGTTTATTAAACTATGGCGTTTATCTTTTTTGTCTATGACAGCAGTTCTTAAAAGACCTTAGCCGTGGCATTAAAGGCCCTACACAATCTGGCCTCATTTCCTGTCTGACTCAACATTCTGACTTACTTGGCTTCATTCAGCCTCACTGGAGTCCCTGTTATTCCTAGAATATACCAGGCACAGTCCTGTCTCAGGGTCTTTGCACTGGCCATTCTCCTCCCTGTGACACTCCTTCTTCAAATATTCCCATGCTCCCTCACCTCCTTCAAATCTTTGTTTAAATGTTACCTGTTTGGAGAGGCATAGCCTGACCACCATATTTTATAAAATAGTAACTCCTATCTACATTCCCATCCCAATTACCCTGCTTCATTTTTTGTCATGGTACATATCACTTCCTAACATAGTATATCATTTATTTGTATGTTATATATTAATTTATATAATTTTTTTATAATATACTTACATATTATTTGTCTCCCTCCACTGAAATAGTGGTTCCATGATCTTTGTATCTTTGGTTTTCTTCTCTATTCCCAGCACCTCAAAAATGCCTGCCTTGAGTAGGTGTTCAATAAACAGTTGCTGAGTGAAGAAGAGTGGGTACATACTAGAAGCTCTATATGGGTAGGTCCACAGCTACCTTGATCACTTCTATAAGCTTGGTGTCTTCCCAGTCCCTGGCACATAGAAAATGCTCAATAAATATTGATTGGATAAATGCATAAATTTCACCTAAAAGCCAACAGAACATTTTGGTAGAAATAAAGGAAAAGGTAGGCTAAAATATTTTCCTGTCTCATACCACTTGAAACGTGCAGCCTGTCAGAAAATTCTTCCTCTCCACAATGGTCCATACAGAGCTAGAAGGCAGGTTTTGCAAAAACATTAATAAAGGATAAATAATTAAAATATTAATCAATAGCCACCTTAATAAAGCTTTACTTAGCTTCTAGCCCATCCCCTTTTACAGAGTCAAAGGCAGGAGACAGGCCATTGAAACCCACAAAACATCTTACATTTTTCAGAGCCATTTCTCCATGAGGAAAGTATATAATGATGATCAGTACTGGTGTACCTAATCCTGAAGCCTATCCACTCCTTATTTCTAAGGAAAATCCAGCTTGGGAAGGAAAGAGAGTTGCCACTTTTGAATATGGAGTGCATTATTCTGTGAGGGCATCCAAAAACAATTATGCTGGTGGCAGGAGACCTCCTATAGCTCTCATTTGTTATGTGTATAGTTATCTAAATGAATTATGCTACAATTTGAGGCAGTTTTCCTAAATCTAGGATCCTAAAGTTAGAATAAGACTGAAGATCTCAGGACATGCAGGGTGTGTTTAAGTGCTGAGATTCCATGATCTCTCTACATTTAGTCACCAGAGAAATCATGTGCCTAATTCTGTCATTATTTTTAACACCTCTCAGCTTATCATACCTCTGAATCCAGGAGCATCCCCTCCTCACTCTCTCCCCTGGAGGCCATATAGACTGGATCTCTGAGTCAATGTTCAGAGTATTATACAAAGTTCAGAAAAGGTACAAGTAGGAAGGATATGTTTGTCACCCCAAAAGCATTTTCCCACAGAAACTTTCTTATACATATTTCCTAGAGTCCTCTATAGTAACATTTGAGTACTTCTTTAAATTATTTCAATGCTACTATTAAAAAATACCTTTATGGGCTGAGCTGGGCTCCCAAATTCCAAAACATATAATATCATCTCTCTTGGAGATGTTCTAAGTACCAATAACTCATTCATAGTTCAAAGATTGTCACTACTATTAGCATCTTAAACAGCTACCTGGCGTTGAAATAAAACTTTTGTCTTTCTTCAGAGCCTGTGACTCACTTGAACCAGATATACTTGCCATATTTATACTATCCCAATTTGTAAGGAATTATCTGAAAATTTTTAAAAACCCTTTTCCATCTTGGTCCTGTCTCCCTGGTTCTAGGCTCATCTTTCCAGTTGCCAGGCAGGCATCTGAATCCTTGTGAGTATCTCAGACTTAATGAGTACAGACCAAATTTATCATCTCCTGCCATAGTCTTATCCCTACCAAAACTAGTGTCTGTTCCTGAACATGCTGTTGTTGTGAATTCTAGCAATACTCTCCCAGTATTAATACATGAGTTAGCTTTTACTACATTCCTCTATTTCACATCTCATCTGCCCTTCAGTTCTTTTTATTAGACTTTCTAAGGGCTCTGGGATTCATCTCCTCCTATCTCTACCTACTGTCACTCTTCTACTTTGGGGTCTCATCAGATCTCACCTGGCTTTTTGGAAATAGCCTATCTGGACTCATTGCTTCAGAGCACATATCTTTTTCATAGCTGCATCAGATTTCTTCCTAAATCATTAGAAAATACTTCCCTTCTCAGAACTTTCAGTGACATCCCATTGTTTAAAGAATGAACTTCAAACGCTTTAAGATAATCGAGTGCTCCCTAACTTAGTTCCCAAATGACTGCCTGAGGCTTGTTCCCTACCCTGTCCCTCCATTAATGCTGGTCTTTCTGTGATATCTCTATTCCTTAAATTTAGGGGTTCTGATTTTTTTTTTGTACCATGCAGTCCTTGGACAGTCTGGTGAAGTGTGTGGACCCCTTCCTAGAGTTATATTTTTCAATTATAAAATAATAAGCATAAACATAAGATTAATAAGCGTAAGAAAGCCATTCTGCAGAAATAATATTCTGTCTGTGGATCCCATTGTTTATATCTTTGTGGCTTTGCTTAGGACCTTCTTAGCAAAGAAGTGCCCCCAAACCTGCCCCTCTGATTATTGAAATCCTTCTCATGTTTCAAAGTCTATTCAATCCCCAGCTCCTCTCTGCAACTTTACCTTGACTCCCCGCCCAGCTATACTCACCACTTTGTCTTTGCCCTCTCATAGTAGATTATTTGTATTTCTAATTAGTTCTTATCTTTACTTTGCCCTTTGTTATAATATTTTGTATTAATTTACAAAAAGGGCCAAACACTAAACTAATGGGCTACTTTCACACATTTTGTGTTCGCGGTTCTTTTTAAAACACTGTGAAGTATGCATATGAAGAGAAAACTGAGGTCCAGAAATTTTATTGTCTGACCAAGATCATACAACTTGTTGCTGTTATAAATTTGAGGAAGTGAATATTTTCTCTTCTTCTTTACCCCTTCTCAGGATCTAAGGAATGATATTGTTCAGTAATGTTTGTTCATGTGGATTTAAAAATCAGAAATGCTGGGAAATACTCATCTCCCAATATTTAATATCCCTGGAATTGACGAGGGGCCGTGATAGGCCAGGGATGTGTAAACAGTGTTTCTAGGTCAATGTTTATGTCAAAGTAACTGTGACTAAATCCTTCTTAACATACTGAAAACTCTTCTAATTCCTAGTAGTTTCACAAATTGAAATTTCAACACAGGTTTTCATCAGTCAGTTCCTTAAAATATTATTTCTTGTTTTGCACTCTTGAGGAAAGACAACAATAATAAAAGTAAGACAAATTAAAGAATTTGTTTGGAATCATAATGAACTCAGGAAATGTTTACATTTGTAATAATAAGATCAGTTGTATAACCTATTTCCTATGCTACCCCCTCAGTGAAAACAATAAACCAACCCAATTTATTGACACATTTGTAAGACAATACCTTTTAAATATAATTCACTTGAACCAGTTCCACTTTTCTGTAGTCAAATAAGTTTAGTTTCTGCAGGTTTTCCTAAAACAACATTGTTAAGCTAATTATTTTAAAATAAAATAATTATTTTTTGTTCAATAATTATTTTTTGTTCAAAAAGATTTATTTTAGCAATAGTAATGCTATTCTTTTCAAACTGTTATTTCAAGTTTGAAAATCATGTATTTATGACCATTAATTTCTCAAATGGAAGTTCTTTACGCATAGTAATTATTTTGAAAGTAATTACACCGTTTGATTTGCCAGTGCCTTTTAGCATGCTGTGAACTATAAATTTATGTATAATTAATTCAGCATGATTATCCTTTTTTACGGTCTTTTCTATTACCATATTGTGGCAAATACTAGCTTCAATGTAGCAAGGTAATTGATTTTTTTCTATTTTCATAGCTCCAGATGGTCCTCCTGAAAATGTGTATGTAGTAGCAACATCACCTTTTAGCATCAACATCAGCTGGAGTGAACCTGCTGTCATTACTGGACCAACATTCTATTTGATAGATGTCAAATCGGTAAGGCATGTCTTACCTTCTACAAAAGACAGTATAGAGCATGGTTAAGAATATAGGTTTTGGAACCAGACTTTGAATTTTAATCTCAGCTCTGTTAGGCAGCTTACTTAACTTGTTTGTGTTTCAGTGTCCACATCTGTAAAATAAAGATTGATAATACTACCCAGTGTAGAGAGATTTTGTGAGGACTAAGTTAGAAAATTTACCTAAAGAACTTAAAACATTGCCTGACGCATAGTAAGTGTTCAATAAATGTAAATAAAGTATTGTCACCATGGTTATTATTGTATTCATCGTCAGGGTATAGATGACGTATATAAACGAGGTTAAGTTGATAATAATATATTGGTTTAAAATACAGTGAAAACGAACTCAAAACATAAAAGGAGAATGGACAAGGCATTAGGAGAAATATCTCCCAAATAAGATAGCATCAGAGCTTAATTTTGAAAATAATTGAAGCAGAACATGGAAAGGAAATGGTAATAGAAATTAGACTAATAGAAAAGTTAGCTTCCTTCAGGAAAAAGTAAGTAGTTCTGGAATCCTTGGTCAAAACTTTCAAGAAGAAAAGGCTGAGAGATGAGGCCAGATCAGGAGGCAGGCTTATAACATATTATGGAGTGTGGGTTTCATGGTAAGGGCAGTGGGGTGCCAATTGTGGAATTAAAGCAGTGTCGGGATACAGATTTCTGTTTTACAGGATCAGTATGGTGCATTGTAGAGAATAGTTTTAGAGAAGTCCTGGGGGTGCAAAATTAAATAAGGAGACAGGAAACTATAAGAGTAAAACTGGACAAGAAAAGAAGGACAGAGGAAATGGAGTGAGGAAAACAGAATGAAAAATAATTTAAAACTACAGGATTTGGTGAAAAAAATCTGTGGATGGTGAGTGAAGAGAAAAATCAAGGATGACTTTAAGATATATGATTTGGAAAATTGTGAGGAAGAACAGATTTGTAGAGGAAAGGCATGAATTCAGTACTAGGTGCACCGACTTTAAGATGCCTGGGAATCCTCCAGATGCAGATAGCCCATTAGCAGTTTTATTTGTGGATCTGTAGCTCCGGAGAGGAAGTTTGCATTCCCAGATTTGGGAACTGTTGGTGTTTCGATGATAGATGAAATAATATGAGTAGATGAGATTAACTACACAACATGTAAAGCCTCTTCTGTAAGAACTAACCTGAGGATAGTATCCTGGGGAATACAAACATTTAAATAAGATGTCCCTGAAGACACCAAATTGGAGTAGCCTTCCAGACAGAAGGAGACCCAAGCATGAGAGTCAAGCCTTTCACCTAAGACAGGGTGCTGCACAATGTGAATAATGGAGAGTTGTTATCTAGGGTTAGAATTGGAAATATCTCCTTGCCAGCCTGCTTGAGCTTTACTGGACCTGATGAGCAGTCTCTTACGGTTGCGTCTAACACGTTAAATTAGGTAATTCATGGTGAATTCTCCTCTCCTTCTTGCTGTTTCTATCCATCTCTTGTTTAATTTTATGATTTTTTTATGTCTTTATATTATTTCTTAAAGGAAATACTTCTTTCTCAAAAGACGTGTCATGATTAAGAGAAAGTTTCAGGGTTTATTGGTACATTTGTTCTCCCATTCAGTCTTCAGTTTATGTTCCTTTTTTAGAGCATATCTGTGAAGATTTTTAGTTAATAATTAGCCAAAAATAACACGAATGACAAATGCTCTGGGAATAGCATTAAAAGCAAATTATAAAATGTTAATGCTGGGGCTTCCCTGGTGGCGCAGTGGTTGAGAGTCCGCCTGCCGATGCAGGGGACACGGGTTCGTGCCCCGGTCCGGGGAGATCCCACATGCCATGCAGCGGCTGGGCCCGTGAGCCATGGCCGCTGAGCCTGCGCGTCCGGAGCCTGTGCTCTGCAACGGGAGAGGCCACAACAGTGAGAGGCCCACGTACCGCAAAAAAAAAAAAAAAAAAAAAAAATGTTAATGCTGTGCTCTATCAAGTAAAGGACACTTTATTAAGGAAAAAGCTCTCTCTTGGAATTTGGTTGTGTTTAAAGGAGGGAAAAATAAGACAGTAAAAAAAGTGATTTATAACCTCTTTCTCTTAGCATTCTTACTGAGATTAAAAATGAGCAAGGGAAAGAGAGAAGGATGGAAAGATAACTAATATTGTAATTGCTTATTTCAGTTACATATTAGCTCTTCATATGCACTGTATTATATCTTATCTAATAACATTTTGATGTAAATGCTATCGTCTTCATTTTGCATAAAGGGGAACTGAGGCACAGAGATGATAAATAACTTCTCAAATATTAAGACGTGGCTAAAACCAGTAGACAATGGTGTGATGGAAAATAGGAAAAACCATCAAAAAGCAAATAAAAATTGCCAAACTGAAATATATGCTCACCAAAACACCTTTGGATCAAAGATAGCAAAAATTCAAACAGATTCTAACACTTCAGAGTTTCCCTAGGATTCTTGGAACTAAGTTGTCATTTGTTCCTTCTTCCCTTCATTCTTTCAACACACTTTATATTTTTAATTTTTATATTGGAGCATAGTTGATTAACAATGTTGCGTTAGTTTCAGGTGTACAGCAAAGTGATTCAGTTATACATATATACATGCATCTATTCTTTTTCAAATTCTTATCCCATTTAGGTTATTACAGAATACTGAGCAGAGTTCCCTGTGCTATGCAGTAGTTCCTTGTTGGTTATCTATTTTAAAAATAGCAATGTGTACATGTCAATCCCAAACTCCCAACACGCTTTTAAATACATTCAAATGCCAGCACTGTGGTACGTGCTGGGTATGTAGAAGTGAACAAGTCTGACGTGGTCATTATCCTTATAGAGTTTATCTGCAGCTCATTTCATGAATATATAACTATCTACCTTCAAAAGTCATTGGCTCGCAGGCCAAAGAAGAACGTATGTCACTGAATTTAGGACTTACGCTGCAGCCTGGCCTCTGTCAAATACTAACCACAAGAGCATAAAACTCTTCCCTTAAAAGACTCAAATTAAGCAAAAATTGACAATCTTGAATAAAGATATATGGGCTCAGATATCATCCTGGATGATTCTACTGGATATTAATGCATTTTGTGGCCCTTTGTTGGCCCCTTTATTTTTTAACTTAGCAAATAGTTAGTAGCTTCTTTCACCAAGACAAAGATGGAAAACAAAGTTCTGCTTCCAAGTAGCTCACACTCTAGAGAATGACACCAGAATATAAAGAGCTAGTTGTAGAGTATGAGGTATGCAGTCTTTTTTGGAATATAAACTAACAAAGTAATTAAAGTTTCTGTTATGGGGGACATAATATATAGAGGAGACTGCACAGAGAAGATGAAATTTCTTCTCTTCTGGGATGTAAGAATTAAATGGGGGTGTACCAGGTGGGGAAGAGTGCAGGTGGGGCAGGCAAAGGAGAGGAAAATAGAACCAGAATCTAATTACTGACAGTGTATATGAAACAACCACACTTCAAAAAAAATGGCAGACATTTCATCATAATAATCGATGATCAAATATGAGCAAACGAATTTGGAACTGATTGAAGGGAAATGATGGGTCAAAAAGGTCTGAGGTTTCAGTCCTGGGTAAGTGGACGAATATTAGTTAATGATAGTAGGTTTAGTGAAGAAAGAAAATGAATTTTTCCACATGCTGTATTTGAGGGCCCAGCATTCTTTTTGAATTTTACTGTATATTTTTTAAGATATAGTAGATCACATGCATGTTATTTCATGTTTTACTACTTGCTATTTGTTATCCATTTTTTAATGGAAGGCATTGGAATAATTTCGTTTTACTTTATAAGACCACGCCCCATGACTTGGTGTAGAGAGGTCTGGACTCTTCAAAGACCTGGGAGTAAATCCTGTCTCAGCTACCAAGTTGCTATGGCATCTTGAGGAATTCACCTCAACTCAATAAAATCAGAGTTGAAATAGCTATAGTAGTCAGGCAAGGAACATCAAGGAACAGTCACAATGAAGCTTCAGTGATGAATTGGAGACCCCTGCCCCATTAGAGGAGTCACCTGTCACTCATCTCTAGATAATTGTTACCCAGCATGAATACAAGCCTAGTCATAGGGGAAATTTTAAAAGCCCGATTTGTATGAGATATTTAGATGTTGACAACTAATTAAATACATACACACTTTCTACCAGTGGGTGCATGCACCCGATCAATTGGATTCCTACACTGATTGATTTGTTTTTCTGACATTTTAGAGGTGGAACACCTCCCTCCACTGCTCTGGTTCGATCTGTTTGACTTTTTGCAGATCTGATATTTTTCAGCCTTTTGCTGTGTTTCTCATAGCAACATCGTTTTTAGTTAAAAAAGCTTTTAGAAAAGAGCATTTGAAGAACATATTAAACAAAAAAAACGTCTTTCAAAGTTATGACAGAGGGTCAGGTTGAAAATGAACTTGATAGTGAGGACAGTGTATCCAACTTGTTTTTAAGTCTTTCAGGTACTTGAGAGAAGCAGGCATAATAGGATTTCAAACTTGCTGTTGTTCATCTCAGGCAAAGCCCTTCTATTTAGTGCTAGAAACTTTAGCTGTGTTTAATCCCTACAGTGAATAGGCCAGACTCTCCATCAAAGACAGACTATGTTTTAATAAATTATACAACTATATTTAATATACCTAAGCATACTCATTTGTACACATTTAATAATTATGACATCATGTTAATTGATTCCTTACTTAGTGCCTTGCATGGTGCTAGATCAGTTTTTCAAACTTCAATTATGACCAGCATTTTTTAAATGAATTGGAGTAAAATTAAAAAGAGCAGAAAATATCAAAGTGCATTTCAGAAGTTGTATTTCTGAAAAGCAATTTTCAGTTATAAAGAATACACACACACACACATCCTGAATTATGTTGCAAAATGTGTTTCATTTTTGTTGATCATGGTAAAAAAAAAAAAATTGCAGATTTCTGTGCCAGCTACTTCAGTTCTGTTTTTTCTAAATCATCAAAATATTTTAAGTAGATATTACCACCCCAATCTTACATATACAGAAAGTAAGACAGCATAAATGACTTATCAAATGCTACAGGAGTTATTAAGTGACCAGGTTGGGATTTGAACCCCTGATGGCTGGGTACCAACCTATATTCTTTCCTTTGTAAAACATTGGAGTATAAAAATAAACAAATGGGACCTAATGAAACTTAAAGGCTTTTGCACAGCAAAGGAAACCATAAACAAGACCAAAAGACAACCCTCAGAATGGGAGAAAATATTTGCAAATGAAGCAACTGACAAAGGATTAATTTCCAAAATTTACAAGCAGCTCATGCAGCTCAATATCAAAAAAAACAAACAACCCAATCCAAAAATGGGCAGAAGACCTAAATAGACATTTCTCCAGAGAAGATATACAGATTGCCAACAAACACATGAAAGAATGCTCAACATCACTGATCATTAGAGAAATGCAAATCAGAACAACCATGAGGTATCACCTCACACCAGTCAGAATGGCCATCATCAAAAAATCTACAAACAATAAATGCTGGAGAGAGTGTGGAGAAAAGGGAACCCTCTTGCACCGTTGGTGGGACTGTAAATTGTTACAGCCACTATGGAGAACAATATGGAGGTTCCTTAAAAGACTAAAAATAGAACTACCATATGACCCAGCAATCCCACTACTGGGCATATACCCTGAGAAAACCATAATTCAAAAAGAGTCATGTACCCCAATGTTCATTGCAGCACTATTTACAATAGCCAGGACATGGAAGCAACCTAAGTGTCCATCGACAGATGAATGGATAAAGAAGATGTGGCACATATATACAACGGATACAATGGATATACAATGGAATATTATTTTCCATTGAGTTATTTGTAGTGAGGTGGATGTACCTAGAGTCTGTCATACAGACTATATGTACCTAGAGTCTGATGTACCTAGATGTACCTAGAGTCTGTCATACAGAGTGGAGTCAGAAAGAGAAAAACAAATACTGTATGCTAACACATATATATGGAATCTAAAAAAAAATAAAAGGTTCTGAAGAACATAGGGGCAGGACAGGAATAAAGACACAGACCTACTAGAGAATGGACTTGAGGACACGGGGAGGGGGAAGGGTAAGCTGGGACGGAGTGAGAGAGTGGCATGGACTTATATATACTACCAAATGTAAAACAGCTAGCTAGTCGGAAGCAGCCGCATAGCACAGGGAGATCAGTTCAATGCTTTGTGACCACCTAGAGGTGTGGGATTGGGATGGTGGGAGGGAGATGCAAGAGGGAGGAGATATGGGGATATATGTGTATATATAGCTGATTCACTTTGTTATAAAGCAGAAACTAACACACCATTGTAAAGCAATTATACTCCAATAAAGATGTTAAAAAATAATTGGAGTATAAATTTCATTGACTGCGGAGATGATTTCTGCTTGTTCTGATTAATTGTGATTGATTTTTTTCTTTTACTTTCAATTGTTGAAATAACTGTAATTAGTAAACTGCTAAAGTAGCACTTCGGATTTCCCAGGTCTGTCTGACTGTAAATAAAAGAATTTTTAAATCTTGGCTAGAAAAATATACCACTCATAGCTTTCTATTTTTATGTTTTAGTGATTTGTATCTCAAGTGCTGCTTCCTTTAATTGTTAGCTATTTTTTCCTGTAGGTAGATAGTGATGAATTTAATATTTCCTTAATCAAGTCAAATGGAGAAAATAAAACCGTAGAAATTAAAGATCTGAAAATATTCACAAGATATTCCGTGGTGATCACTGCATTCACTGGAAATATTAGTGCTGCGTATGTGGAAGGAAAGTCGAGTGCTGAAGTGATTGTTACTACTTTAGAATCAGGTAAGGTTTATTTTTCATGCTAAAAATTGACTGAGTTAGGTGTCTTTCTTACAGTTTCTCACACCTTACCCTACAAAGCATATGTGTTAAAAGAAATTTTTTAAGCATATAAGTTTAAACTTCAGTGACTCACTGTGACTGACAAGAGTAAAGCTTTGTATTTACATTTTTGAGGCAAAGTGGAATTATGTAGAATAATCAATACTTGTAAATACAAAAATAAATTAGTTCATAGTAAGGTAACCAATTGTACTTTTTTGCATTTATTTAAACACTATTTCAGAAGTTGAGTTACCTTGCCTAAGAGATGATTTTGTCCAACTGTCTATAGCCAATAAAGCTTCACCTTAAATTCCATTTCAATTATTTCTCTCCCACGGTTTAAATGCACATTAAAGTAATAATACTCCATTATTAAATAATCTAGAATTCAGAAGTAGAACCCAGGTTATGTTTCACCATATCTGTTTTCTTCACTTAGTTAAGTGACATGTTTTATTACATAATCTATTTGATAAATGTCAGAATCTGTACAGATTTCCTCCAGTTCCTATGAACAGGGTCTGAATGAATAATAAGATTGTAACCAATAAGAATTTAATGTGGAAAGTCAACTTCCCAGAACTCGCTTGCCCCATCCTCCTTCAGACTCCTGATGTTCTTTGCCACCAGATATATCTTTGGAAAGAGCACATGAAGGGATGTGTTGCTATAGTTTATTTGTTGCTATCTGTAAGGTAAGTATAGGAGGTAAAATATTTTTTAGCTAGTCTTTTCATTATGCTACATACTCTGTTATCTATAAACTTACGGTTCTAAATTGAAAAGTACATCCTATCCTCAGCACCCTAAAATTCTGCTTGTTTCCATTTTGTGGCCATGTATATTCCAGGTACTTATTTTCTTATTACACTTTTTGCACTTCTCCCCCATCCTACCTATCTGTGAGGAAAGTTGCTGCTAAACTTATTCACATTCACACCACAAAGCACTGATTGCAAATCCTAATGTGTTAACTCTTCCAAGGATACCATAGTTTAATAAATTTCTACTAAACCTCTAAGAGTAGAATTTTAGACGTTAAACGAAAGATATTTGGCGGATAGAAGGTTCTTTCTAGCATTCAGATAATTCTTTCATGTATTCAGCTTTTTAAAGCTGATCCTAATTTTAGAGAAACAATTCTTATAAAAAGAAAAAATATATATGTTTCTTATGTATCATAAAAATGTATAACAGCAAATGTTGTGAAAATGTGTGTTGAACCAATTTAACCTTTATTTCAGCTATGCATTTTTTCATCCTGTGATATTTGGCACAATGACATGTTTGTTTGCTTTTCTCTCTTTTCTTTCTCACTGTTATTTATTTACTTATTTTTTGCTTGCCATAGGGCACTATCTCTAGGGATGTTTGCAGCAATATCTGAATATCTGAATCATTGACAGCCAAATATCAACAGCCTTTTCATGGAAATTCTTAGAATTTTAGAATTTAGAATGGAATATCCATTTCAGTGTGATCAAAATAAGATACGTTCATTCAATGAGTCATTTATTTAAAGAACACTGATTATGTAGTACAACAAAAACTAGTCTTTCATAAAATTATTCATAAATAATTTTATCCTCATGTGTATCATTTTAAAATAATTTATTGATATTTAGCTAGTTACATGTTAGGATAACTTTTATTTATCAAAAATAAACTGGAATATCTAGAACATAAAGAAATCTTAAAATTCAACACTTAAAAAGAATCCTATTAGAAAATTGACAACGTGAACAGACATTTTACCAGAGAGGATATATGACTGGCAGATAAACTCATGATAAGATAGGTTTTCAACACCATTAGCTATTGGGGAAATGCAAATTGAAACCACAGTGATATATCACTATACATCGACTAGAACAGATGAAATAATAATTTTTAAAATAGTGACAATACCAAATGTTGGAAAAGATGCAGAAATACTAGATCTCTCATACATTGCTAGTGGCAATGTAAAAGGGTATAGCTACAATGGAAAAATAGTTTGGTGATCTTTTATATACTACCAAATGTAAAATAGGTAGCTAGTGGGAAGCAGCCGCATAGCACAGGGAGATCAACTGGGAGCTTTGTGACCACCTAGAGGGGTGGGATAGGGAGGATGGGAGGGAGACATAAGAGGGAGGATATATGGTGATATATGTATATGTATAGCTGATTTACTTTGTTATAAAGCAGAAACTAACACACCATTGTAAAGCAATTATACTCCAATAAAGATGTTAAAAAAAATTTTTTTTTAAATGCACTTAACCACATGATCCACCAAATACACTCTTGGGCAACTATCATAGAGAATTGAAAACTTAATGTCCATGCAAATATCTGTATATGAATGTTAATAGAAGACTTATTAGTAATGACAACAACAAAATAACTGGAAAAAACCCAAATGTTTTTATAAATTAAACTCGTACATCCATAAAATGGAACACTACTCGGCAATAAAAATAGAATGAACTATTGATATACAACAACCCTGATGGACCTCAAGGTCACTGTGCTATTGTCTTTTGCAAATGACAAAACTATGGAAATGGAGATTGATTAGTGTTGTGAGGAGGCATGGAGTGCAAGTCTAAGGGGACATTTCTTTATGGTGATGGAATAGTTTTGTATCTCATTTCTGGTGATGGTTACAGGAATCTACACATGGGATTAAATTGCATAGAACTACACGCAGATACAGGAAAGCATGAAAAATGGTGAAAACTGAATAACGTCTATAGTCAACATTATTGTACCAGTGTCTGTTTCCAGGTTTGATATTAAAAAACAGTTACATAAGATATCACCACTGGGGAAAGCTGGGGGAAGGTTACAGGGGACTGTATGTATGACTTTTGCAACTTCCTGTGAGTCTATACATTATTTTTAAGTTCAGAGTATCATAGAAATGCATTCTGTATAAAAATACATATATTACAAAAGGCTAAATAAATAAGCAAATAAATTGGATCACTGTTATGGTTTCTGTGATTTATAGATGTCAATGATTCTATAATGCATGAGCCATTTTTGTTTTCAAAATTAAATAGCTTAAATGATCTGTGTAATACTCTTTATAAACAGAAACTTGAAGCAAATCAGTTTTATATGGACATCAAAATGAACACAAATTTTTTTTAAATTGTAATTGCTAAATATTTCATTTCAGTCCCTAAGGACCCACCGAACAACATGACATTTCAGAAGATACCAGATGAAGTTACAAAATTTCAGTTAACATTTCTTCCCCCTTCTCAACCTAATGGAAATATCCAAGTGTATCAAGCTTTGGTTTACCAAGAAGATGATCCCACTGCTGTCCAGATTCGCAACCTCAGTATTATCCAGAAAACGGACACATCTGTCATTGCAATGTTAGAAGGACTAAAAGGCGGACATACATACAACATCAGTGTAAGAATACATAGCTTTTAATTATTCACCTATCTTACAAAGTTGGTTTACAAACTCAGCATTCAAAAATACTGCAGCTGATGTACATAATACATTTTTCCTATCTTTTCGTGGGATCGCTTAAGACATGCCAACTGAAAATAAATTTGGAGAAACAAAATTGCTGCTTTCCTATTTTAATACAGCAAGTCCTGTGAAAATATGTAAACAACAAAAAAGTTTGCACAATTATAGTGGAAATCCAGAAATAAAGCAGGAAGAAAATCCACGTTAAAAGTTAAAGATCAGTGACCCCTGCTCGCCGAAACTAGAGAAAACCTGCGAGCAGCAATGAAGACCCAATGCATCCAAAAATAAATAAATAAAATCGATAAATAAAAGTTAAAGAGCAGATATATATAATGAGATGATTCTGCCTAAAGAAAAACTTTCTGTGTGATTATAGGTGGAAAATCAAATTTCAAAGGCAGAAGTCAGAAATAACTATGTGATTGAAATTCACATGTATTTCACACAACTATTACTAAAAGCTAATGTTATTTTACATCTTAATTCTAAATTATCCATTTGGTAAAGTAAATATGTGTGTGAGTTCATATACATACACCCAAACACATACACAATTTGTTTCATCCTTTCACTATTTTTGCATGTCTTGGAATTTTCAAACAATCATAAAGTTCAGAAAATCATCTTTTAAGCAACATAGAATTCACCCTATACATCCAAGTAGCTCCATAAATAATCTTCCTATCAACTGTTTATATCAGAAAACTGTCATTAATAATCTGTGTTCCCTCGCAAACTTTATATCTCATTATGTAATCTGACTTGCTAGGATTCTTGCTGCACGTACCATTAAATGAACCCCCGTTGTAGAAGATCTATTAGAGAGAAGGTGGTGGTTAAGGGAATGAACTGACCTAGGTTCAAATTCTGGCTCTGCTAGTTTCTTTCTGGGCAATTTCCTCAAATCTGTGCCTCAGTTTCCTTATCTGAAAAATTAGTAATAAGAATAGTAATTTCTATGTAGGATATTAATAGTTATGGTAGGTAGCAAGTGTTGTAACAGTTTTGGCTCTTGCAAATAAAAACAGGAAATAAAGTATAACCAATTCATAATTTACAGAAAAATCTGATTCTTTGCAAAGTGCAACATAGTGTCCTCAACACCTGAGAGTTTATTAGAAATGTGTAACTTTCGCACCTGTCCCAACCTACTGAATCAAAACCTACAGATCTTCATTTAACAGGGTTTGCAAGTGACTTCTTTGCTCACTGCAGGTTGAGAAGCACTGCCCAACTTTATTATCTCACTTAAAGGTTAGATTGTAAAGAAATAAAAATAACTAAGCACTTCATAACATCACTTTTATTTTGAATACTTCCTTTTTAAAATTACATGCACCAATAAATATTTCCTTTAGATATTTTTAAGCATTTTATGGGCTTGGTTTATTTAGTATACCTACCACATCACATATATTACTATTTTAATTCAATCAAAATACTTCTGAAGCTATCCAGGGGGTGGAGGGTGGGTCACTAACGTATGAAACAAATTTATTAATTCCAAAAATGATATATTCTGAATTGCGTTTATTGAATACAATGAAATTGGCCAAGAACACAGTCTTTATTTTACATAGCAAGATAAAGTGAATAAAAGAAGAGCCTGTGTCTGCAGCTTCCTAAGCACAAAGTTAATTGAAAGGATTCACGTTTGTGTAAATCACCCGCTGTAGATTCAAACAGCAATGCTTTATGTGTATATGCTGCATTATGCAGGGTATAGCGTCAGATATTTGGGGGCAGGGGTGAAGCAGGGTATAAAGGCCAACTTTCAGAGGGATGATTTAATACAGGAAAACTGGGAGGCTGAGGAATAGGGTTTCATCTCAGAGAAGGAAAAAAAAGAGCGTCTTGAATATGGATTTAAAGAAAGCCGGAGTTAACCTAGCTACAGAGAGAAGGAACAGATGTTGGAGTAGATGAAGAGAGAGTGTAGACATAGTGACTTTTCTGCTCTTTCCTCCTAAAGGTTCAAATCGAAGCCACATCATTCTTGGTCTGTATGATAGGGCTGTTTAGGTCACTTAGCCTTTGTTCTCAGGGCTTAGTACCATAATATCAGTTGTAAGAACTATTTTATTGCTAACGTTCTTCCTCCATATATTAATTTGAGTGCAAGAAAATATAATTAACAGACTATATGAATTGTTTTCAAAAGTGCAATCATTTTAAAATGACATATAACCATATAACCATAACCATGCAATAATTTGAAAATAATAATAAGGTGTTTCTTTGTTTTAGGTTTATGCGATCAATAGTGCTGGTGCAGGGCCAAACGTTCAAATGAGAATAACCATGGATATTAAAGGTACATGAGCTGCCTTCCCATGAAATACTATTAATCAAAGAGTAATTATAATTTGTATTCTGTATTAGAGTTAAGGATGTAGTTAAGCTTTTAAACCATGCATATGCATATAATAAGCATATATTAAGTAATAAGTAATGTATGCTTATTCAGGCTATAATTAAAATGTCTTAATCATAATGCAAATTACCATGTTAATTACAGAGAATGCCCACTGCTATTTATCTTATATTTCTTTTCTGCTAAATTTAAACTTTTCTGAGACAAGGTTTATAATTGTATTTTGTTTTTAAAATTTTATTGAAAAGAAAGCTCCTTTAAATTACCCGTGACTAGACTTCGACTAGTTCTAATTAGATTCCTTGACTGATCTTTATTTATTTTGAAAGTCAGATTCTTTTCAGTTAATCAAATAGTGCTTACTGAACTACCATATAATCAACTTTATGATTCTGACTATAAAAGTAGATCTATCAATTCATTATTGACAGGGATGTTTTTTCATAGAAAATATACAAAAATTTGGAGACTGCCTCCCCCACCAAATTCCACAAAAACCATAAAAGATTACTAAGAGGACCTCGGGGGCATTCAGTCATTCAAGGTGCCTTCTCAAGACTGAAAATATGCACACAGTTTTGCCACTTCTCTAAAATCCTGTGTAAAACCTGCAGAGAGATTAAAAAAAAAAAGTGTATTGACCTCTAGTAGAATTCCACCTGATGCTCCTCTCTCTGAAACGAAAAGTAGCTTTTCTCAGTCTTTGGTAAGCATAGCACAGCACAGTGATTAAAAGTGTCAGCTTTTAGGCTGAGTCTAGAGTCAGGTTGCTGAGGTTGAATTCTGGATTGGCCACTTGATACCTGTTTGACTTTGGACAAGTTTCTTAACACCTGTAAGCCTGTAATGGAGATAATACTAGTTCCTACCTCGTAAGTTGCTGTGAGGATTAAAAGAGAGAATCTTTGAAAAACCCATGGGACAGTGCCTGGAAACAAGCATTGTTAAGAATAAGAACTAATCACTATAAGATGAAGCTGATATATTTTACTTTTTATCAATGGGTAGTTTATATAACTATAATACTATTTGTGTTATTTGCTTTTAGTTGATAAATATGTACTTGGAATGTACAAACTCCTGAAGTCTAAAAAATATCAGCTACTTTAGAAAATGACTTCATAAAGAAGAGCTTACCTCATACCATCCTAATTTCTCTTTGTTATTTAGTGGCAGACATATTCATATATTCAGTATACGGGTAACAATAGATGCATTATATTTATTTAGTAAAACTTCCCATTTCAGATACTTGCTCATCCTCAGGCAGACATGACTAGTTCTGACTTTCCATGCCTTACATAGGGTGGATAGACTCATGACCAGTTATCTAGAGAAGATATATGAGTACTAAGGGGCAGTGGTTCAGTCCTAGAGAAATGAATTTTTCTCCAGTAATATGCATGATTTTATTGACATGGAGTGACACTGGATGAATAGTTGTCTCATTAGATTTGCATTTGACAGATAATACCGAGTTGGATAGTACTGTCGCATGCCAGAGTCCTCTAACAGGAAACCTTGTCTTGGGGACTCCCCAGTGGCCTCTCTCCAAGTTTCTCAGAACTCCCTGAAACCTGAGGCCCTTCCTGCTGAATCCTTTCTTCCTTCCTTCTCCCCATTCACACGTGTCAGGCCTGTGATCATGCCACCTGCTATTGCTCCCTGCCCCTTGATTCTCATAGATATTTTCCCCAATAAACTTCTATACATCTAATGTCATCGTAACTTTTATGTCTCAGAGGAGTGAGCTAAGGGATCAAGTCAGAAAGATTTGGTTCCAGTCTTGATAGTTCCCTCTTACCACTACGTAGCATAAGACCATTTTCCTCATGTATAAAATGGAAATGATATTGGCAATTTTATGGCATTGTCGGAGAGGCTTTTTTAAAAGATTTTATAAGTATGAGAATTGAAGTTTGATTAAGCAACTTACTGATGCTCAGCTAGTGTATGTAGCTATAAGATGAAATGAAACAAGAGGAGCTTCTACAAATGTTGATTTTGGAGGTACTTGCATGCATTGACGGTAAAATGTGAATTATCATGGCACTTTTAGAAAATTATTCTGGCAGTATCTGTTAAAGTTAAAAGTACATGTTTCTTTTGTTCCAGAAATTCTGCCCTTGGGAATATATTCCATAGAAATAAAAGGATCAGTAAATAAGGCTAAATGTATAAGGCTGAGTAGTGAAGCAAATGTTCAAAACCTGAAGGAAAAGTGAATTCCCATCACTAGATGAATGACTGAATAAATATGATGCAGTTGCACCATGATGTACAACATAGTCATTAAGAAGAATGAGTTAGCCAGAACTTGGTGACTTGAAAAGATTTACACAAGTCTTATTTAAGTGAGAAAAACAATATGTGGGGTAATTATAATACTTAATATAGCACCATTAAAACATATCAGTGAGAAGAATCCATGATGTATGACTTTATGTATTTTTATATGATTATGTGAACATAGAGAAAAATATGTGAGGATACCATCCAGATGTTTAGTATGGATAACTGCAGGGTTAGAGGGCAGGGCTCCTGGTATGACTAGAATAGAAACTGGTAAATCAGCTAAAGGAAGTAAAAGAAAAAAAAAAACATGAAAATACTAGTATGATTTAATGCATTTGTGAAAATTATAAATACAGTTTGAATTTCTCTAATATATAAAGAGGAGTCAGATGTCTGAAAATCACACCTGGGTCCCATTATCTTAGGCAAGTCTCAAATATATAATTGTACCATTAGGAGGTAATAATTGCTAAATATCTGCTGTATCCAAACAGAAATCTGTTTCATTTGTTATTTATATTTGTCATCACTTTATCCGTAAATTACTGCATGAAAGGAGAATTCAAAATGATTTTCTCTGCAGAAACAAAAAATGAATTGGTAGTGATATTTCTTCTTTGTTTATAGCTCCAGCGCGACCAAAAACCAAACCAACCCCTATTTATGATGCCACGGGAAAACTTCTTGTGACTTCAACAACAATTACAATCAGAATGCCAATATGTTACTATAATGATGACCATGGACCAATCAAAAGTGTACAGGTGCTTGTAGCAGAAGCAGGAGGTATCATCACATGCCAGCTTATCTTGTCAAATTGCAGTGTGTGAACTGCTGAATGCTAAAGACATTTCAACTCAAAATTAGTAATATGAGGTTGACTCCTGATTATTATACATCTCTTGAGTTTAATAGATTGTCAATATTATTATTAATTTTACTGATCATTAATATATGCCTAAAATGTTTTACCAAAATTTTAAAAGGCATGGTTAAAATATGTGATTTATTTATTCCATATGCTGGTAGGATTGTGTTGAGTTTGGCAGGATCTTTGGAGGTGTGAAAGAGAGTTAGTTACCCTTGACGGAGGAATGTTTTTTCTCCGAGAAGTCATTCTCCACAATGCCTATGGATTCATGTGTGATGGGAATGGATAGGGTTCCCTAATTATCCAGGTAGATCAGCTGAATCATCCCCAGTGGTTCACAGAGTGACAGATGTTGCATCCAGGTTTGCCTCATGCAATTATAGAAACACCCTTTATAAATGTGAAAATACATTTGGATATTACTTGTAATCATTATTCTTTTTTCTGAAAATAGCTCAGCATGATGGAAATGTAACAAAGTGGTATGATGCATATTTTAATAAGCCAAGGCCATATTTTACAAATGAAGGCTTTCCTAATCCCCCATGTACAGAGGAAAAGACAAAGTTTAGTGGCAATGAAGAAATTTACATCATAGGTGCTGATAACGCATGTATGATTCCTGGCAATGAAGACAAAATCTGCAATGGACCTCTGAAACCAAAAAAGCAATACTTGTAAGTATAGTTTACGCTTACTGTGCATCATGTTAGCAAGCTAGCTGACAACTTTCATCATCCATCTACCTCTCCTGTCATCTTTCCAGTAAGTGCTGGGCATCCATAATGTACTGTGACCTAATGCATGATAAAGATCAACAAGGCATTGTCCTTACATCCCATAAACATACAGTTGTAGGGAAAGTAGGCAAGCTTAAAAGTAATTATGGTTTGACGTGTTAAGTGACTAAGGGCAATATGAAAAATGTGCAAATTGGAGAACACAGGTAGAATTTAATTCTTTCTGTAAAGGGCAATGTGACTAATGTGTACTGTTTCGTGTTTTTCACTCATTTCTCTGCCATGCATGCTAATGTCAGGTTTTTAGAAACATGATCCTCATCTTTCAGTTAATTATGGCTTCAGTTTACCTCAGTCATAGCAATCATTTTCAGCTTTTCATACTATCAAACAACTGAATGAGGAATTGAAATCTTTACAATTCACTTTAATATTTGGTATTGTATAGATTATAATAATCTAATATAAAAACCAATGCTGCTATGTTAGCTTTATTAAATGCTTTGCTAAATTGGTTATTTTTCTCCTACTAAATTGACTGTTATTTTGTGTCATGACTATAATTTTTTAATTATTTAATTTTCAAAATACAATTTTTACTACTAAATTTGAAAAATACAGCTAGTTTCATTTTTGCCTGCTAAAGCACTGTTAAGTTCTTCATAAACATCCTAGGACAAGTTAACATTAGAAAAGTTAGAGAAGTTAGGCATTTGAAAAAAGAATGCTCTATTATCTGTTATTAAGTACAATTACTTGGGTTACTAAGTTATGGCCTGAAATTGATCATCATACGGTAACAGTTACAGAAATGATATACCACAAAGTTTAATATTTATCCAAGAATTTTTGATTTTACATTTTTTCCAAAACATTTCATATAATCCATAAAATCATAAGAATTTGAGAAGAGTAGGGATTAAATTATGAAGTACAATTTATTAATATAGATTGGTTTTATATTTTAAAATTCTTGTAGGTTCATAGTTTTGTTTTTTTAAAGATTTCCTTTTTTAAATAAATTTATTTATTTTTGGCTGCGTTGGGTCTTCATTACTGCCCGCGGGCTTTCTCTAGTTGTGGTGAGCGGAGGCTACTCTTCGTTGTGGTGCGCAGGCTTCTCACCATGGTGGCTTCTCTTGTTGTAGAGCATGGACTCTAGGAGCACAGACTTCAGTAGTTGTGGCATGCAGCCTCAGTAGTTGTGGCTCGTGAGCTCTAGAGCACAGGCTCAGTAGCTGTGGTGCACGGGCTTAGATGGTCCAAGGCCTGTGGGATCTTCCTGGACTGGGGCTTGAACCCATGTCCCCTACATTGGCAGGCAGATTCTTAACCACTGTGCCACCAGGGAAGTCCCATAGTTTTAAAATAAGGTAAATTTCGGTTGTCTCTGTAGTGACAGAATCAACCAGTGATTTTTAAGATTGACTTTCTTCTGCATCCATCTTGTATTTCATATGTCATGAAAGCACAGAAAGTGAAAAGTGCACACTCGGAATTAAGAAGCACTGTTCTTCATTTGTTTGTATTTGAACAGGATGAGTTTTATATGACTATTCTAAATCTGGCTTATTGGCATTTTCCAAGGTGGCTGAGGTATAACAGTTATTATGCTTTATATTTATAAAGTGTGCTTGTGCAGACATTCAGTGGTTTCATCCAAATAAATCCATGAAGGAGGTGATCTACTTCATTTGATTAACCTGCTGACTCTTCATGAGTCTGGTCAAATTTTTGGTCACTCTCTCATGAAGTTCAAGAGGTCCATGTACAAGATAATTTCAAGCAAAGATGTTATTTATTTGTCCTGATGGTGACTGATTTCCAAGTTTACGCTTTGTAAGTTAACTTTCTCTTTAACAAAACTGTCTTTTTCACAGTCATTTGTTAAATTATTCATAGAAAAAAAGTCATATGGTATGTAAATTATTGTTGTTTTTTATTTCATAGGTTTAAATTTAGAGCCACAAATGTCATGGGACAATTTACTGACTCTGATTACTCTGATCCTGTTAAGACTTTAGGTAAGACATATTTTGTAGTTAATTTCATTTATAATCTCAACACGCTAATCACAGCTGTAACATTCATTAGTAAATGTATTAAGCCATGACGAATGTTCTCAAGGATAAAATCATTTCAAGGTTAATTATCCTAAGGAAAAATAGTATTTATAATACTCTTTTAAGTGATGGACGTTCCATCTATTCAAATCTGGACATAGACTTCAATATGGTATTTGGTCTAGGCTGATGTGTGGAATATTACACTAAGCAAATATTTATTTGGCTGTTTAATATGTAATCTTATATGTAAAACATTTTTACTTCATAAAAAAAGAAAAAGGATTATGGAAACTTTCCTGAAATAATCCTAAAAGACAGAAGCCTACCTGTCTTTTTAAATTTTATTTTCTTTCTGATCAACTCTGAGTTTTTCAATTATATACACCCAGTCAGTCCTGAATAAAACATCAATACAATTTAGTCAGATGCAAGTATATTTCTTCTTCTTCCTTTTCTCCCCCTTCCTCTCCCCCTCCTGCTCTCCCTACTATGGCTACTACTTCTTCTCTTCCCCCTCCTCCCCTCGTCCTTCTTCACCACCAACCTATCTAACATTAAATATTCTGGGCCAGACATACTCTGAGGCTCTTTGTATGTATTCACTGATGGGCTCTTCACAGCTGTCCTTTAATTTAGGTCAGTGGTTCTCAACCAGTGATTTTACTCTCCAGGGGACATTAGGCAATGTCTGGAGCCATTTTTGGTTGGGTTGTCACAATTGTGCAGGCTGAGCTAGTGGCATCTAGTGAGCGGGGAGGCCAGGGATGCTGCTACCTATCCTACAGTGCATAGGACAGCCCCTCCAGCAAAGCGTTATCTAACCCACAGTCAATAGTGCTGAGGTTCAGAAACCCTGTTAGGTGTCAGTGTTAGCTCCACTTTACAGATGAGGAAACCGCGGCCCAGATTAAGTAATTACGTGGCTCTGCCGGCACAAATTTTACAACCATTATGATACAAATGCAGGATTTAGACCTGGATTCAAATCTTGGCTCTACCACTTGAGAAAATAATTTCTATAAACCTCAGTTTCCTTGCCTTGAAAGATCTGTGTAAAATAATATAGGTAAAGATATTAATATTTTATAGTTATAAAGTGTTCAATGCTTAATAGCTTCTTTTTGGATGAGTTATAAGGGAAGATTTTAAAAATATATTTCCTTAGGAGAAATTGTTTCCCTAGGACTTCTCTGAGTAAATCACAGCTTTCTGTTTCCTCTGTGTCAGGCTCCGAGAGTGTGGAACTTTGTGTGTTGTTCTGATCCACAGTATATCATGAATGCAATAGATTTCAGTGATAATTATGGCTGGAAGAAGACGGAAAATGTTCCACCCTTTTCAGTTAGAAATTCTCATCTGGTTGTGGAACATTAATTGTATAAACCAGTTTCTGCAGCCTCCACTTAGTTAAGGAAACTTTGGACCTTGAAGAAATGAAGGGGCACACGGTTTGCTACATTAATGTTTATAGGGGAATAACATAGATTTCGTTGGCTGTGCTGTCTGCTTAAATTCCATTAAATCACTGGTTTGACTAATTTTACGTAATCAATCATTTTTAAATCAGCTGACTAGACTTGTGGTTTTGGAGTTGTGTCAAGCGTTTCTGCATTTGATAGGTGAGTTTATCACACCCTGACACCACCACAGTAAATGTTTTGATGGCATCAACTTAACTTCCTTTAGGTTACAGCATTCAGAAACTACGTATTATCACAGCTAAATGGTGACCCAGTATATTTACCGATGGAAGAAACATAGTACAAGTGGATTAGCTCATATGTCTTAGAGAGATGATATTTTGAGGATGCGGTGCTAAAAAGAGATCACTTTGTTGTGTTGTTTGCTGTGTGCTGTTCATCTCATAGCTTGCTGGTTTTATGTAGATTATGGATATGAGGACAACATATTCAGCCAATTATCTGAAAGGTAAAGTTGAGACATCTAGGTTAACAGGAACGAAAGAGGAGGGAAACCAAGCATCAGGAACCATGGTGTACAGGGACGTGATTCCCAGATTCTGCTAAATGGCTTCCCTTTGGCCAAGGTTGGGCCTCGTCCATCACTTTGGCCACAGGTAGTCTCAAGATGTCCCTCAGCGACGGTCTTCTCTTTCTTTCTTTGTCTCTCAGCCAAGGCAGTGGAATACAATAAGTAATTCTAGAAGACAGAAGAAATACACCATCAGTTCTCTGATTCCCCTTTTGGAATCATCACCACCACCCAAGTCATCCAGGTGCTAATGTTTGTGTGCCCTGGTAACAGCAGGAGTATAAGGGGATGTAAGATGTATAATGAACGGCAGAGCACCAGATCCTGTCAAGGTCAGAATAGGAGGGACTAGGGAAACACAGGCTGGGCACAGTCAGTGAAATGCCATTGGGTTGGTAAGGGGTTGTGACAAGGAAGAGTCCCACGTATCTACAATCAGTTTTTCAGGGTTCATATGCTATTTGGAGACCAGTGGCACCAGGATAGCCTTTCAGGCTCCTCCTTAGGGTGGCCTCCCATGGGCTCTCTCCTGATAGGTAGCAGCTTTATAATAGGAGTTTGCTCTCTAATCTTATTCCAATTGACCACATAAAATTCTGCTATCTAGATAGTTATTTGTAGCTAGGAAATCAGTGCTGGGCAGGAGTGGAGGAAATTAAAAGGAGTGCAACCCTCAGTTGTGGTGAAATGAAATGTTCAGATTTGGAATATGGTGTGTACCACAGGAGCAGAATTCCTTGATGTCCATCAAAGTAGCCCAGTCATTTTGCTGGTTAATGGATGTAACACCATCAATTTCTGGCCTCATATTAATTTTCTACCTGGCTATTGGATATTGTGGTTCTGTGTATATCAGATTCACTCTTGAGGCAGGAACCAAAGAACACCCTCCAGAAAAGGTGCTGGTCTATAATTGGCATTAATAAAAGGCCATGGAGTCATAGAGTTTTTGGGAAAAGAACATTGCCGAGGAGGATATAGTAGAAGGACCCAAAAAGGAAATAAAGTTGACTGTTTCTACAGTGGGCAGTGGTCAATGGCAAGAATGGTTTCATGGCTATAAGAATGGAGGCAAGCAAATAGTAAAATGCATTGGTGTCATCGTAAGCGTACAAAGGATGATTGAGTCCTTTTTTTCTCTCAAACATGTCATGTATTGGGATATAGGACAGCATTTGCAACAGGCTAGTGGCTCCCAGCATTTCTAACAGGTCTGCCCAACACTTAGGTGTGCATCTCACACTTCAGCGAAAGAAGTCTAGGTCCCATCTAGGTCATCAAACCACCAATGGATGTACTGGTATTTTGCACACCACAGGCAAGGAGCTTCAAGCTGAGTCGCCTATCAATACAATCTTCAGGATTTAAGTGCCTTTGCAAAGCTGTGTTTCTAAGTTAGTATAGGACATACATTTACAAGACAGACCATTTTGATAGTGGTTGTGCCTGTCAGAGATATTATTTGGATGTTAAAATTAGGGGCAAAGAATCACTGATGAACTAAAAGGCTTAAGTTTCGGGAAAAAGGCTAACAGCAGTACAAGTAAGAAGGGGCCAGACAGGGCTTTGCTGAGTAAGGATTGATAACCTGGAAGAGGTTTGCACGTTGGGAAATCTTTGTAGCCTGTAGGAATAATGGGAGATGAGATGTGCCATCATTTTGACCCTAAAGAAATACTTACAACTTACTTGATTTTGTTTTCACTCAGGATTGAGCATTAGGATTTTTATTAAGAAAATTCCCAAGAATCCTTCTTAAATTTTTTTTTAAGAAACCTCCTTAGGCACATCAGTTTATGGAAACTGCTTGTAGGCAATGTTTTGATTGCAAGGTTTAATTATAGAGGATTCCTGTGATTTGAAAACCAGACACTGCTTTCTGCACCTCACAGGGCTTCATTAAAACTGAACAAGTTGAAACCTTAAACCTCATGGCAAAGGCACTCTGTGATTGTTTTCTTTTGTCATAATACTTCTCATTTAATTACTGTGCTAACAATGAAAAGTTCCAATACGCTCACTTGGGAACAGAGATAGGGAGTCACTATATATTTTTTGCAGCAAAAGGATCACTTGCCCCCGGGACACCAGAGGAGCAGGGGAAGGTTTTATGATGTTAATGAGGCAGTGGCAATGTGATGGTGAACCTCGTAAACTCTGTAGTCAGACAAGCATATTTCAGGCAGTTTTGGCATATATGGAATTTATGTGACCTTGGGTTAGTTACTTAACAAATTAACTTCTGCAATCTTATTTCCAAAATGAGAATAATAATACCTACTTCATAAGCTAACTGGGAGATTAAATCAGATGAATGGACAGATTCATGACTATGAAATGTTATTAATAAAGATATGAAACATTATTTATGTGACAGGCCCTTTATGAGTTTTTTTGTATATAACCTCATGTATTTTTCACTACAACCCTATAACACGATTTCCTGTTTATAGGTATCCCCAATTTACTGGTAAGAAATCTGAAGCTGGGTCTTTAAGCATCTTGCCCAAGGTTACAGAGCTAGGAAGTGGCAGCACCAGCTTTTAGGCCCAGGAAGCCTGACTTCAGGCAGTGCTGTGCTTATAACCACTGTACTGCGTTGCCTGGAAATCACTAAGTGCCCAAGTAGCTTTTGATTTCATTACTATTTCTGATTTATCTGTTCCCACAGACTTCCTATCTTTGCTGTACCATTTTCTCTTCTCAACATTTTAAATTATTTCTAGCTGTTCTCTTTGCACCTGCTCATCTTAGCTTTCTGAGGCTAACATTCATACATAAGTATACTGTTTTTACACATAAAGATGCAATAATTCCTTTTTGTTTGTTTTAACAATGACTAAGTATGACTTTGCAACCTGGCCACTGTTTATTATCTACTTCTAATATTTTGCCAATATGATGTATTAAAAAACATTTATTTAGGGTATTTTAATTTACATTTCTTGAATTATGAAATTGAGAACCTTTAGTAAGTTCTTTGTGCAGTATTTGAATATTCTGGATGGCTAATACTGGGCTAAAAGAGAAGAACTTTTTATACTTAAGTTCTGTTATAAGAAGTTGTTTTCTTTTAAGATTAATAATAATATTAAGAAGATGATCTTTCATGCAGTAAGTACCTATATCAAGTACCTATATCCATTGTCCTAGGAGCTTTATAACTCATTTAGTTCAAGCTTCTTAGAGATATAAAGCTGCATTAAAAAGTCAGATCCATAGAGGAGTTTAAATAATGATAATCAAAAGATAAACTATGAAAAATTAGGTAGTGCTTTATAATTATGATTTGCTTAATTACTACAGTAGTACATGCTGTTATGCACATAAAACAATTTAATTTGACCTTTCAATGGATTTTAAGTCTAATCAGGAAATGTACACGTTAGAAAAAGAATCATGTTTATATTTTTAAGTGAAAGAGTTTTGTTTTCTGTGAAAGGATTTAGAGAAATGACTTCATTCTGTACTGGTAATGCTCTGTGGGTACATGCATAGCAGTGAATCAAAATTTGTGCTGGACAGTCATAGTACATTTTGTCCTTTCCTAGTAGTACATTTGTAATACATGTGCCCAAAGGATTACCTATTGTTTATTAATACATCATATGTCATTTCCTCACTTCACTTGGCTAGTGCTTTGAAATGGTAATCTAATCTGAAAATTTTTTGTGGTCTATGAAATCATTTTTTCCCCACTAGGTTCCAAGGTCCAGTGACTCAATACTACCTGATAAAGATGATTCTATTCATCTTCATGTTTCCTTTCCCAAGCATATCCAGTTAGGAGTCAGCATGTGAAAATTCATGAAACAAACCATTTATATTTTAATGTATGAAAAAGGTGTATCTAAAATACTTTATGAGCTACATGCCCCTTTAGAGTCTTCTAAATTTAGCTGGAGATTCTAGATGACCATGAAACTCTGAAAACTGTTCAAGATTCAGTGTTCATTCAAATCCACCATGCAGAATAGCCACAGAAACTCTTTCATAGTGTTAACATTTCATAAGCATCAGTCCAGGGAAGAAAAGATGAAACATTAACCCCTGCGTATTTTACAGATAGTTAACCTATTTTGTCACTTGACTTTAATACTTTCTACAGTAAAATTATACATTATATAACTTAAAATTGGTTATAATTATAATTACTAGTTGTATCAAAATAATTAATAACATATATTCTTATTTGGTTTAATGCCTAATCTTCAACCTGAAAATTTTTAATTTCTAATATGCTTCAAAATCGATATTTTTATATATCAGTAAATTTAGAAAATATTTATTGAGCATTTGCTGTGTGCCTGATACTGTTCTCAGGACTTGGAATACAGTTTTGAATACAACAAAGAGTCCTGTCCTCAGGGATCTTACATTCTGGACAGGTAATAAACAATAAGATAATAAATAAATGAATTATAAGATGTTACAAAGGGCTATGGAGAAAAGAAAAAGTAGAACAGAGTGTAGAGGAGGTAGAAGGGGGAAGGCAGGAAGTGAAGGAGTTGCAGCTTTCAATCTTAAATATGGTAATGTCTTAGTCTGCTTGGGCTGCCATAACAACTACTATAGACTGAGTGGCTTAAACAACAGAAGTTTATTTTCTCACAGTTCTGGAGGCAAGAAATCAAAGATAAGGTTCCAGCCACTTCAGTATGTGGTAAGGGCTTTCTTCCTGGCTTGCAGAACGCCTCCTTCTCGCTATGTCCTTATTTGGCCTTTCCTCAGCATGTGCACTCGGAGGGAGAGAACTAGCTTTCTGGTGTCTCTTCTTAAAAGGACGCTAATTCTGTCAGATTAGAGCCCAACCCTTGTGACCTCATATAGCATTAATTACTTCCTTACTCAAATACTGTCACACTGTATTTGTGTTAGGGCTTCAACATATGAATTTTGGAGGGACACATACATTCAGTCCGTAAGAGGTGGTCAGTGTAGGCTTCACTGACTAGGTGATATTTGAGCAAATTCCTCATGGTAATGAAATGGCTACCCAGGCAGATCTATAAGAGAAATACATTTCTATGCACAGGAAGAAGCTGGCCAAAAGCCCTATATCAAGAGTTACCTGGTGTGTCCCAAGAACAATAGGGAGGCCAGTCTGGCTCCAGAGTTGTAAGCAAGGTGGAGATTGGAAGGGAAGTCAAACAGATAACAGGGAACCAGAGGCCATTAACCTATGGCCATAGGCCATTGGAAGGACTTTGGATTTTGTCTGTGAGAGATAAGGAGGATTTTAAGTAGACAGGTAATGTTTTAAAATCATTACTCTTGCTACTATGTTGCGAATAGATGGAAAGAGGACAGGGTGGATACAGGAAGACTTGTTAGGTGTCCATACGACAATTCATGCAAAACAGGATGGTGGCCTTGATCAGGATGCTTGCAGCAGAGGTAGTGAGAAGTGAGTAGAGCGTACACGAAAGTTTTGTATAATGAACCCCCAAATACCTATTAATTAAATTTAATAACTTTTAATGGTTTGCCACATGTTTTAATTACACATTTTTCATTTTGTTTCTGAAGTATTTTAAAGTAAATCACAGAAAGCATTATATATTCCACTCCAAAACAGTTTAGCATATTTCTCTAATAAGTATGTTATATTGTTGCAGTTCAACAAAATTAATGATAAATCCTTGATATTATGTAAAACTATATATATATATATATATATATATATATAGTTTCAAAGCGTCCTCTGATTTTTTTCTTTGTAGTTTGTTTAAAACAGGATCAAGAGGTTCCATATTTTGAATTTGTCTGATTGCTTTTTATTGGTGTCATTAACTCCTTTTCCTACTTTCTTATAAATTAGAGATAAGATCTAAAGGTTTGAATATTCACAATGAACATTTTTGGCAGGGCTACTTTACAGGTGTTGCTGGGTAGATCAAAATACCTCACATCAGGAGGTGTATAATACCTGGTTGTCACATTTTCAGTGATGTTAAAATTGATCAGTAAGTTTAGTGGTAATGACAGGACCTTTCACTGGAAAGTTGTTTTTTCCCTTGTTAGAACCAGCAAATAATCTGTGAGATGATAGTTTGACATTCCCTAAATATCCAAATGCCTTTCAACCTTCCTCCTAGTCATTTAGAGATACACTTATGATTGTTACCTGAGTCAATTATTTCATTAGGAATGCAAAATTAATTTCTAATTTTATTATTTCTTCCACATTTATTAAACAGAATTCTCCTCTAATAAGGAGCTTTATCTCCTTAACTGGGGCTATTTTTTAATTCATAAAAAACAGTTCATATGAGAAAGCCACGGGAAAAAAATGCTTCATTTTCTCTCTTTAATTACAAATTTTTAGAGTAAAAAAAGAGTTGTTTAGCTAAAACCAGAGGTTACAAATTAGTACCTTTTTGGTTTTAATTTTCATTTCTCTTTCATTGAATAATATTAGAACTCATGGATTTTTATATTGAATCTATTTCAATCAATTTCAGTTTTTATTCATTATAAAGTTTAAATTGTTCCATCTTTGGCCACCTCTTCAAGATGATCTTTTGTTCTTTCCATACCATTAGGCTTTGATCATTTCTTAGCTTTCTTGCCCCATTAGATATCCCAAATTCCTTTTGTTCCCTAATCACACTTTGGAATTACTATCTCTCCAAGTTTCCCTAGTTTCTTTTAGTGAAAAACATAGAGCCAACAGGATTTCCTCAGAGATTTTGGATGTGTTCTATGAAAGAGAAAGTCAAGTATGACTCCAAGATTTTTGGCTTGAGCAACTAGAACAATGGAGTTGCCATCGACTAAGATGTAGAAAGATGCAGTTGAAAGGAGGGAAGAATAGGAGTTCAGCTTTGGAAATTTTGATTTTTAAAATTTAATTACACTTCTAAATAAAGATATATCGTAGGCAATTGGATATACAGGTCGGGAGTTCCTTAGATTACAGTTAAGTAGTCATCATCGTATAGATGAAAATTAAAACCATGAGGCTGCACAGGTTCACCAAAGATGTGAGTTTAAATAGAAAAAAAGAAGAGCACCAAGGATTGAGCTCCAAAGTTAGAAGATCTAGGAGAAGAGAAACACATCTGTACACTTCATTAGCATTATTGAGAAATATGCCAAATTTTTTCCTGTATTTTGAGACCCAATGTAGTATTACATATAATAATAATGATTTTATATGTCTTCCTCTTCAGGTGAAGGGCTTTCAGAAAGATCTGTAGAGATTATACTCTCAGTCACTTTGTGTATCCTTTCAATTATTCTTCTTGGAACAGCTGTTTTTGCATTTGCAAGGTAAGACTTATTTGTACTTATTCCTAAGATGCTTTATGGACATCATTCAGTCATGGCCCAATCAGGAGACAGAGCCACAATGGTTACTTTAATGAGAAACATTTAATAATATGTTAACTAGTAAAAATAGTTAACAACTGAAGGGGGTAAGAGAAAACACTAAGGGATCCAGAAGTAGCAAGTGCAACAAAGCTACTCTCTCTAGGCTAAGGAAGAGTGGACAATAGAGGAACAAAGAACTAGAAGAAATCTCACTCCCAAGTTTGACATGGAATGGCTACCACAGACACACGCAGCCCTATCACCTACCTTTGTGCAAAGAAATATGACAGAGGAAGGGCTGGAGCTGATCTGTAGAAGCTACCCATCGTTACTGGAGAGTTGGCAGGCTGGAATCGGACAGTGGAAGCAGCCCACTCTTGCCTGATCGCGTGGGTGGGCTGGAGCTACCTGGAATCCTTCACTGATGCAGAGAGCATGAACTTAAGAGGCAGCTAGTGCTCACCCAGGTGGGCTGCTGGGCTTCCACAATGAATAAGAATATTGCAGCGCTAGATCACTTGAGGGAAGTATCTCCCTGTCCCTATTGCCTTGCAGGATGACTGCAGTGTCCTCTATTGACAAAGTTTAACGTCTAGCCAGCTGGCAAAGGAGAAATGTTAGAGTCTAACTTCAGTATCACAAAGCAGGGCAAAGAAGTGTGGACGTAGAGCTGAGAGACAAAGTGGTAACCCAAAAGCAGAAGCTGCCAGGCTTTCTCCATCTTTTTGAATATTTTATAACTCTGATAGGTTTAATTGAAAAATATTTTAATCAGGTCTGAATTTCAGATTTTATACAGAAGAGATCACTTTTCCAGTAAGAACACTTAAAACATGTCCAACTTCCTTATACGGTGGGCCCCTTTCTCACGTTTACTTTATCAAAATGTCTGTACTGTGATTTCCAAGTGTTTTTTTCAAATTCTCGGTATCAGTCTCTTAAAATTTCCCTTGTTTACAGGACCTCAGGGGAAGCCTTAGTTGTGATCCTAAAATTAGTTTCATAAGGTAGATTGCCGAGTTAAAGGGACCTTACATTTGTAAAAATAACTATTATGCTAATTTCCTAAGTAGCTCAATAGGCTCTATTTTATCCGAAGAATGGTGTCCTGTATTCTGTTTCATCTTGTATCTTTTAAATTATCATTTTGATGGATAATTTGAAGGGCTCTTGAAAGATATTTTTCTTATACCAGAAAGTGTTCTCAGATTCAGCCAGAAGATGGTGAGAGGCGGTCGTTATTTTAGGCACTTTTAAAGTTATGTTGTGTAATATATGGTCCTTGTCCCTGAGGGATGTGCATCCACCATATTGATATCGTTTTCCTGCTCTAAAATCATTTCTTTATAGGATGAACTCGTTTTGTGGGCAGGAAATGGGCCCCTCTTATTCCCTGCAACTTTCCTACATACGGCTCTTCAGCCAACAGAGTCTGTTCTCACCTGAACATTCCGTCAGTTTTCATACAACTCTGCTTTTGTTCAGTCAGCTGGAAATGTGCTTCCTCCTCCTTCTGATTCTGGAACACTCAAGTCAAATCCTACTTTTTATTTCCTCTAAATACTAATAGTTGTAATCACTTATATAACATTTTATAACTAATCAATTACTGTTTTAGGAGTTGTAATTTGACTTTTTTTCTCTTTTGTTATGCTTTTTCTACATTTAGATCCTACTTCTCAACTAAATTATGTCCTTGAGGATAAGGACCATATTTTATACTTCCTGTATCATCCTCAACACATAAATCATAATGTTAAATGTTTGAAGTGCAAAAGATACATAGAATAGCTAAATATTACTTTATAATATACCGTACTATGTCATATAAAAATAAACATGTAAAAGGGCTCAAAATGAAGAGACTTTGATTTGATTCGCAGATGCATGTGATTTTATTTTTGAACCTGAGTTTTCTGGTTATATATTATATTCTTAGATTACATAATCTGTATATAGTTATATTATACTTAGATATTACATATTTGACAATATTTTTATAAAAGCCAATGAGACGATTCAAAACATATTTTTATGTATTTTCACGTTATGTAAAAACAACGGAGCATTGTCTTTTAGCACTGGTGCTGATAGCAGTGAGCTATGTCCACATTGGCGTATTTCCTTTTTATGACAAACATATGAGACAGCTTGAGGGAGGAGAAACAAGCTCACAGCCTCAGTCTCATTTGCTCTGTATTTTAAATGTGCCAACGGCTCAGGCCTTGATGAACTAATTCTCATTAAAAGCAGCATGTTAAAAAATTATAGAATACATTCTGTGGAATTAAAACAGGAAAGAGTTGAGTAGCTGCAAATTTGCAACATACTCAGGGAAGTGATCCCAACAAAGAAATTATCTGACTAATGTCTTAAGAAAACTAAATATAATTTCATATGCTTTCTATGATATTCCCTTCTTGGACTTTATTAGAATTCGACAGAAGCAGAAAGAAGGTGGGACATATTCTCCTCGGGATGCAGAAATTATTGACACTAAATTCAACCTAGATCAGCTCATCACAGTGGCAGACCTGGAACTGAAGGACGAGAGATTAACGCGGTGAGCACTCCTCTGGGCGAACAGTGGTCCAGAGGGCCCGGAGCCATGACCCTATTCTGACCTATGCTTGTTGGAAGTGTTTGTGGGGCTCCTATTTACACAGGTCGCAGAGATCTTCTTTCAAAGGGTGACCTCCGTCTTCTACACACTTCTCACTGGTGTTCGGAGAATCAATCTTCCTAATACTTTCGAGTTCAATAGGAACCTTGGACTATAATGTTCAACCAAGCTTTTTTTTCCTGAGACAAATATTTGTACACATTAAATCTTTAAAATTATATTTAATAATTCACTTCAGATGAGTTTTTTTTTACATTGGATTTCCTGGAGGTGTCCACATTTTTTATCACAAATTTAAATTAAATTTGTAACCACTTGATATTGTTTATATCATTTTTATAAAAGCCTGTCTTATGCCTCCTTATTTTAGTATAAAATGACATTAGAAGTCTAAATTGTGTATTAACACTTCATTTTTTTAAATTGCTTAGTATTTAAGAATTAAATACAAAGTTAAAATTACCTTTGAAAGGAAAAGTAAAAATATGTATACTAAATATGTCATCAATATGTATTGGAAATAGAATGCTTAATTGTAAAGATAAATTATTCAAAATGTTGGCACATTTGAAAAACTTACTTATATTAAGATAATTCACCAAATTCTTTTATATTTTTTATTTTTTTGCTTGTTCAGTGATAGTTTTTTCTTTTTCCAAATTCTTAATAAAAACTATCATCAGATTGTCTTAACAAGTTTCAATTCTTACGAGATCCAATATTTTGTGATGCTTACAAGCACATGACAGTTGTTACAAAGTACCTGCACAGCTGTGCTGAATTTTAGAAATTGTTACCAACTCTGAAAATATGGCATCAAAGGTCTTAAACTTAAAAAGGAATTAATCATTTATAGTTGTCATTTACCAAAGTTGGTCTTTACCTGATAGATTGACTTTGCAAAAATATTTCCAGTATGTCTAAAAATATCTACGTGCTATACGTAGATATACGTATAAGTATATATACGTGCTATAGAGGGAAGTGTCATCTGATAAGCAGGGTCCTTCCAAATGCGACAAAATGAAAGTTATTCAGTTTTATCAGTAAATTACAAAGAAATTTGGTTTGTTGGATATGAAAACTTCTTTATATTTATCTACATTTCTTTATGTTCCAATACAGGTTGTTCCTATCTAAAATGGATAGTGCTCCAAAGACTATGTGTAAGATGGTTATATATTAAGCAGGACATAGTTTTCCGCATGAAAGATCAACCGATTTTCAGGGTAACCTGTCAAAGTTAAATCATATCATAGCAACACTAGAGCATTACTAGTATTAGGCTCTGTGTCTCAGTTCTATAAGGGTCACACTGCATAGTAAAAGGAAGTTTCTTCTCCTTTACCCCTGTGGGCCCAACTCCCTTTCCACACTCCTTTCTGAGTTCAGGCCTGGGATCTCCATCTCTTTCTTCTACAAGTGAAAGTATACAAGGGATAGAACTTCAAATCTCTGAGTGCAATTAATTTTAGCTTCTTGAACAATTTAGTTGAATCTGTTCATACTCAAACGTGAATTTCTAAGTGCTCAAACAATTTTACAGCATTTTTTAAAGATTCTTTATTAATCCCCCAAAAGTCTCTAGTAAGTAGATCTTTAGGAGTTATAATACAGTGAAAAAAAAAAAGCCAGTCAGTATTGGAGAAAGTATTCTTTTTCGAGGAGGTTACCATTCTATAGAGGCTATGTGAGGTCAGATCCCCTAAGCTCTGTGTTTTCACAGCTTGCCCCCTACTCCACTGCTGAACACAGCCATTATCAAAAAGGGATAAGATATATATTTTTTAAACAATGACTGTCATGACAGCTAATGGAAAAGGTGGGCAAAGCCTGTATAGATTGTTTATTATCGGGTACTTATAATTCAGGGACAGCCTATTTAACCTTGACTCATTTATTTTCCTGTTCCATGTTTATTTATATATATGTCATTTTATTTGTACATGGATGTACAATTGCCTTTAAAGTATATTTCAAACAATTTTATCTGTTTTTGCATATAGAAAACGGGTATGTATTACCACTAGTCATAGCACACTTAGAAATTTTAGTTTTCATGCTTTCTCATTTACTTGTTATGATTCTAGTACTCGTGACTGTAAAAACTTTCTCATTGGTAATTCCAATGGCACATACTAATATGATTTGCTTTATTACAGAAATTTATTAAAATAACTATCAAGTGGTTTGGTAGTAATTCTTTTCATTATAGACATCTATCTCCAGCTTTATTATTTACTAAAGGTTTTTCATGTTAATAAAGTCACTAATACATTAGACAATAAGACTAGAAAAAACAGTAATTAACAGATTCATAATTAGCCATGTGCACATATGCATGTGGTCATTCTTCACTGAAGCTCTAAAGCTCTTAACCTGTATTTCAGGTGCTGGAAAATCTAAATCTATTCAAAGCCATACATGTCTGATGAGGGTAGAGCCACAAAGACTAATGGTAGATTCTGAGACAGAAGAACCAAAGAGCTGGAGTTAGCTTCCAAACTGTTGAGTAACCTATGCCATATGTCTTTGTGATTTACAAGAAGGAACTTAGATAATTTCCTTTAAATCTACCCAATTAACATATGCTCTTTATACGTGAGGCATAGGCTTATTCTTTTCCTTCCAACCTGCCTACCTTCTTGATGCTAATTGGACTTGCAGTTTTCCTCAGTGTTATACGTCTTCACATGTCCATAACAGAAATGATAAAATATCTAATCAGTAGTTAAAATATTAACTTTAGGGAGTCACCTAGTTGACCAAAAATGGTCATTACAATACTTGGTACTAAATCCCCTTCAGGATTTAGGGTTTTGTGGTTAAGAAATTATTTATTTTATCTCTGCCTATATATTTACATACATTTTAAGATTTGTCCTATAATTTTTATATGTATAAACTCTCATCATTTGATATCTTATTTCACAAAGAACCTGAAGAAGAATTCTCTCATTCTTCTTCTCTTGAAAGAGAACAAAATTCAAAGATTTAATACTCTATAAATCCATGAGAACATTCAGAGATATCCCAAGAAAATGTTTTTTAAGTTCTTATTTGGAATGATA
This sequence comes from Globicephala melas, assembly GCF_963455315.2. Taxonomy (NCBI): domain Eukaryota; kingdom Metazoa; phylum Chordata; class Mammalia; order Artiodactyla; family Delphinidae; genus Globicephala; species Globicephala melas. The sequence goes on along the minus strand of NC_083323.1, from coordinate 37,848,989 downwards.
ATGACATCATTTCATTATGCACATTTTCTATATACGTTTAGTGAACACAAGCTTTATTTCTTGGGAAGAATTCTTGATATTTGTGCTCATCTATTCCACATTTACCAGATTAGAAAATAACCCTTGGGTTTTGCTATTTGATAAACAAATGAACAAAACAACGTTTTGTGATGGCTCCTTCAAAACACAGCCATTAACACAATGAAGTGAGAAACATTTCTAGGAGGAAATATTAGCAAGATGAGCATACACACACTGGTAACGCAGACCTATCTCTTTAAAGTTGCTGAGCCTGGATCACTGAAGAAATCAAGGAGAAAGTCAGAAAATACCTAGAGACAAATGAAAACAAAAACACGACGATCCAAAACCTATTGAACGCAACAAAAGCGGTTCTAAGAGGGAAGTTTATAGCGATACAAGCTTACCTTGCAAAACAAGAAAAATCTCAAATAAACCACCTAGCCTTATACCTAAAGCAAATAGAGGAAAGAAGAACAAACAAAACCCAAAATTAATAGAAGGAAAGAAATAAAGATCAGAGCAGAAATAGAGACAAAGGAAACAACAGAAAAGATCAATGAAACTAAAAGCTGGTTCTTTGAAAAGATAAACAAAATTGATTAAATTTTCACCAGACTCATCAGGAAAAAAAGAGGGCCCAAATTAATAAAATTAGAAACAAAAAAGGAAAAGTTACAACAGACACCACAAAAATATGAAGGACCATAGGAAACTACTACAAGCAACTATATGCCAATAAAATGGACAACCTAGAAGAAATGGACAAACTCTTAGAAAGGTACAACCTTCCAAGACTGAACCAGGAAGAAATAGAAAATACAAACAGACCAATTACAAGAACTGAAATTGAATCTGTGATTTAAAAACTCCCAACAAACAGAAGTCCAGGATCAGATGGCTTCACAGATGAATTCTACAACACATTTAGAGAAGCATTAACACCTATCCTTCTGAAACTCATCCAAAAAATTGCAGAGGAAGGAATACTTCTGAACTCATTCTATGAGACCACCATCACCCTGATGCCAAAACCAGACAAAGATACCACACAAAAAAATTATAGACCAATATCACTGACAAACATAGATGCAAAAATCCTCAACAAAATACTAGCAAACTGAATCCAACAATACATTAGAAGGATCATATACTATGATCAAGTGGGATCTATCTCAGGGATGCAAGGATTTTTCAATATCTGCTTATCAGTGTGATACACGTTAACAAACTGAAGAATAAAAATTATATGACCATCTCAGTAGATGCAGAAAAAGATTTTGACAAAATTCAACACCGATTTATGATAAAAACTCTCCAGAAAGTGGGCATAGTGGGATCATACCTCAACATAATAAAGGTCATATATGGCAAACCCACAGCTAACATCATACTCAACAGTGAAAAGCTGACACCATTTCCTTTAAGATCAGGAAGAAGACAAGGATGCCCACTCTCACCACTATTATTCAACATAGTTTTGGAAGTCCTAGCCATGGCAATCAGAGAAGAAAAAGACGTAAATGGAATCCAAATTGGAAAAGAAGAAGTGAAACTGTCACTGTTTGCAGATGACATGATACTACACATAGAAAATCCTAAAGATACTACCAGAAAACTACTAGAGATCATCAATGAATTCAGCAAGGTTGCAGGATACAAAATTAATACACAGAAATCTGTCGCATTTCTATACACTAACAATGGAAGATCAGAAATAGAAATTAAGGAAACAATCCCATTTACCATTGCATCAAAAAGAACAAAATACCTAGGAATAAACCTACCTAAGGAGACAAAAGACCTGTACTCCGAGAACTATAAGACACTGATGAAAGAAACTGAAGATGACACAAACAGATGGAAAGATATACCATATTCTTGGATTGGAAGAATCAATATTGTCAAAATGACTATACTACCCAAGGCAATCTACAGATTCAATGCAATCCCTATCAAATCATGAATGGCATTTTTCACAAACTAGAGCAAACAAATTTACAATTCGTATGGAAACACAAAAGGCCCCAAATAGCCAAAGCAATCTTGAGAAAGAAAAATGGAGCTGGAGGAATCAGACTCCCTGACTTCATACTATACTACAAAGGTACAGTCATCGAAACAGTATGGTACTGGCACAAAAACAGAAATATAGATCAGTGGAACAGGATAGAAAGTCCAAAGATAAGCCCACTCATCTTTGGTCAACTAATCTATGATGAAGGAGGCAAGAATATACAATGAAGAAAAGATAGTCTCTTCAATAAGTGGTGCTGGGAAAACTGGACAGCTACATGTAACAGAATGTAATTAGAACACTCTCTAACAGCATACACACACACACAAAAAAAACACCTCAGAATGGACTGAAAGCCTAAATGTAAGGCCGGATGCTATAAAACTCTTAGAGCAGAGTTGCAAAACATAGGCAGAACACTCTCTGACACAAATCACAGCAATATCTTTTTTGATCCACCTTCTACAGTAATGGAAATAGAAATGAAAATAAACAAATGGGACCTAATTAAACTTAAAAGCTTTTGCACATCAAAGGAAACCATAAACAAAACAAAAAGACAACCCACAGAATGGGAGAAAATATTTGCAAACAAAGTGACCCACAAGGGATTAATCTCCAAAATATACAAACAGCTCATGCAGCTCAACATCAAAAAACCAATCAAAAAATGGGCAGATGGTCTAAATAGACATTTCTCCAAAGAAGACATACAGATGGCCAAGAGGCACATGAAAAGATGCTCAGCATCAATAATTATTAGAGAAATGCAAATCAAAACTTCAATGAGGTATCACCTCACACCAGTCAGAATGGCCATCATCAAAAAATCTACAAGCAATAAATGCTGGAGAGGGTGTGGAGAAAAGGGAACCCTCCTACACTGTTGGTGGGAATGTAAATTGGTGCAGCCACTATGGAGAACAGTATGGAGGGTTCCTTAAAAAAATAAAGCTAGAGTAACCATATGACCCAGCAATCCCACTCCTGGGCATATATCCAGAGAAAACTCTAATTTGAAAAGATAACATGCACCCCAGTGTTCATAGCAGCACTATTTACAATAGTTGAGACATGGAAGCAACCTAAATTTCCATCAATAGATGAATGGATAAAGAAGATGTGCCATATATATATATATATATATATATACACACACACACACATATACATACAATGGAATATTACTCAGCCATAAAAAAGAACCACATAATGCCATCTGGTGCAATATGGATGGAGCTAGAGATTTTCACACTAAGTGAAGTAAGTCGAAGACAAATATCATATGATATCGCTTACATGTGGAATCTTAAAAAAAAAGATTCAAATGAACTTATTTACAAAACAGAAATAGACTCACAGATATAGAAACAAACTTAGGGTTACCAAAGGGGAAAGGAAGGGGTGAAGGATAAATGAGGAGTTTGGGATTAACATATACACACTATGATATATAAAATAGATAACCAACAAGGACCTACAGTATAGCACAGGGAAATATACTCAATATTTTGTAATAATCTCTAAGGGAAAGGAATCTGAAAAAATATATATACATATACACACACATATAAAATGGAATCACTGTGCTGTACGCCTGAAACTAACATAACATTGTAATTCAACCATACTTCAATTAAAAAAGATCCAATGAAGTTGAAAAAATCTAGTATTTTAATTGTATAGATTATCTATACTTCTACAAAATAAATCCTATATTAAATCTAGGATTAAACTCTTGGGAAAGTTTAAAAGAATAAAGATATAATTTAAAAGGCAAAAACATTGCTGAGCCTAGCCGGCCCTGTGGTTTGTTTTTAACTAATTTAACTGTAACACAGATTACCTTCCCAAGAGAGTTATAAAACTTAAAATTAAATAACCCAACAAAATTTTCAGAAGATAAAGATACTACTGGCTAAAAATTTTTTATTTTTCACTGTCTCCTTTCTACACTTAAGTTAGAAGTTTTGTTTCTTTCAGTGACTAAATCAGAAAAAAAAAATAATATTGATCAATGTCACTACTATTCTTACTTGACAGATACTCCTTTTCTTCCAGTCCTCAATTTTTTCCCCCAAATTTTAGGCATCATTCCATACTAATTATCTTGCTTATTTTAGTTGAGTGAATGTAATGGTGCATTATGTTAAGACTTAAGGCCCAATCCAGTAATCATGAATGGAATTAAAATTCTCAACAAAATGAAGCAAACAATTGATTGGCTATTTTAAGAGTATCTTTCTTTCTTCAATAACTTTAGAAGTTTGCATGTCAAATTTTTATTAAATATATATGCCTTCAGGAAGCTTACCATTCAAAAGAATCCCATGAATGTGTTTTGTAAACTGTAAATCAGAATACATTTGGTATTATTATTGTTATTTATAATATCTGTAAAATTAAGAATGACCCCAGTCTACTTTCACATCCAGGGTATGCTAACATAGTAATTGCTACTGTTTATGAGCAATTACTATTTGTTAAATTTTGTATGTAATGATCTCACCCAACTCATTCAATCATTTGTGGTAGGTACTCTTATCCCCACTTTACAGATGAAAAATAAAAGATGCCTAGAGAATTTAGGTAACTGTCCAAGGTCATGCACCTAGTAAATAGGACAGCCAAGATGATCCCAGGTCAGTTTGATTCTGAAGTATCAACATACACCTATAATTGTGTGTGTGTGTGTGTGTGTATGTATTTAACTCTGAAGCATACTAGATTAAATCAATATAAACCCACTTAAAAAGACAAGGGCCCATGACATCCTTCTTCAAGTAGCATTTTCTATACAGAGAATGATTCTAAGGGAAGAACTGCTTCTTTTGAATTACTTATTCTCTAGTGATATGGGGCAAAGGAATGATGGCATTTTAGTGTAGGTTCAATCTTGCAGAAACTGGAAAATAGTAGTACAATTCTTGTGACTTCAGTAAGAATACAAAAAATTTGACTGATATATGAAATTCTTTGTAAAATTGTTAGCATGTTAATTGCCATCAGTTCTTTGATAGATTCTGGTCATTCATTTTACTTCTGTCTTAACTATTTTGCAAGCAATGGCAAAAATATGTGAATCCAAATAAGAAATGTCTGGACAAAATGTGAATTTGGGACAAGAAATGTCCTACAGTAGAACGAAATTTAAGGTATTTACTGCTCATGTTCTTACGGCAGCAAAGCAAAAATACTGCAGTGTGTTTTCATACTAAATAAATGACGAATCTTTACTTCCAGATACTCTTCATTTTTCTTTAGACGGAAGGAGATTTTTGTCATCCAGTAAGTTACTGTGGTGATGCAGAGCTCTGCTGTGATTATTTTAATCTTTTCAGGTGGTGTGCTCTATATTTTAAAATACAAGATATGAAGTGCTGTTGGTTAATGTGCTGTTTTTTCCAAAGCCCAAAAAACTGTAAAACAAAATACTCTAAACTTTCTACTTACTAAGTGTCCTCTATGATATTGCATGCTATTGATATGGTAAAGTTAACCTTATCAAAATGCACATTGACTTGCAATGTGCATGTCATAAGAATTTGCTGTGTTATCATGTTGTGTTAACTTTGATAGTAAAGTAAGTTTTTACCTAGATTTCTTCACATGCTTCTTGTCCTATTACGATGACACAAGAGTTGAGTTCTCTGTCTGATGGGTGGAGTCTGGGTTCACACTTCACACAAGCTCATTTCAACTACTGCAGGTGCTAATCTGTAAGGACCTAAGACAATGACATTCCCTGTTCTCTGACTCTGGGGCATATACTGAGCGGCACATTTCATAGAAATTTGACTTCTATCCTGACCAATGGATGGCCAACTGTGCATGCTTTCAGGCATCGCCCTAATGCCCAGAAATGCCTTTTGTATCCTAGGATAAAAATTGCTGTATACATTCTGAAGGTAGCATAGCAAAATGTCAGCATTAGCAGGGACCCAACAATTGATTGAGTGCCCCAGAGATACTCAATTTCTTCATGTAAAGGATGTGAATGGAGGCAGAGAGTGAAAATGCATTTGATTTCAAAATCCCAGATCTACTACAGCAGAGTTAGTCCCATGAGCCGCAAGGCTGGATGGGATGGGGCCAAGACTCCTGACATTTGACCGTGAATAGTACTCAGCGTGATTAAAACAGAGGAAGCCAGGCCCTTTTCTACTCTAATCACCTTTAGCATTTTGGAATCATAGCTAACCTCAGAGAAAAATGCTTCCATTTTTATCGAACCCTCTCTGTATCTCTTCTATCGCCACATTTTCTTCCCCTGGAATCAGTGAACAGTGTCCTGCTCAGTCAGAGCTTCTACTTTGATAGAACTAAACTTAATAGTTCAGGTTAATCAGAACCTTTAAACACCTCTACATAAATCACATTTGTCAAAATAGATGTAGTTTTCTTCAAATCTAGTTTTTTGAGGTCACCTTCTAACCCCTGACAGAGGAATTTCTGTGCTTACCTGCCTGGCAAGACTTCTTTTTAAATGGTGTTATGTCATCTGTCTCCTCTTCATTAGGTCCCCTCACTAAGAACCTCTGCCCATCTCTTCACACAGCTGTTGGCAGTGTCTTTATCCTCTCTACTGCTTCTGCCCTATTGCCCCGGAGGTAGCTAGGTTTATGACCACAGTTTTAATTTAGAATACATGGTTTACAAAGTAAGAATCTGTCAAGAATTTGGTTTCACATGTGCTAATGTGGAGAGGCTTCAGTAATAAGGAAAATTCAACTCTTGCCACCCTGGGAATCTTACCTCACCTCTTTGAAGTCAGCAAGAATGTTGCTCTTCTATATGTATTTAAAAGACCATTTCACCTTGTTTCAATAAAAGAACTATCAGTTGGGCACGTACAAATGCCGGGCACTGGAAATACTGTGATGAAAAAGGAAGGGGCACTGCCTCTAACGAGCTGCCCTTCAAAGAGCTAAGCTCCCTTAAAACCTGTTTGTCCTTACAGATATAAAGAGACATGCTGAGGAACTACTTAGATAGCCTTTACTAATTGATTATTTTTCTAGATAATAAGAAAAATACTGCATTACTACTTATTCAGGTGGCATGTTTACCTTATAAGGTGAAGTTTGAGTCAGCTGTATAGTACTAGCCACTGGTTGGGATAATATTTTTAATTTGTATTGAGGACCAGAGAAAAGTCATTGGTGATTTGATAAAAGAAAGGAGGAGGGTCTGAAAGGATACTATTTGAAAGCCTATAACAAATAAAAACAATAGAAAAAAACAAAAATTAAGATCCCTTTGAAAGCATTACAGTAAATGCTTTGGATAAGTAACAGAATATCATTGTAGAAATAAATGTAAACGTTGGCATAATGAATTGAAATATATAAACTAAAAACCTCACACAATATTTTACAAAACTTGGAAAGATCAGTTAACATGTTTTACCAGAAAGATTCTTCAAACATTTTTAGTTGAATATGAAGTACATGTTAGTGTGACAAATACAGATTTTTACATTAAGGCAATAAAATTTGAGGTTCTTTTCTTTTTAACCTAACTTAACCAGTTAAGTAGAAAACACTGTTTCTCAATTTGTCTTATTCCACTGGTAATGCTGATTTAAGCTGCTCATCTATAGGCTATCATCTGTGGCTCTCTATTTGCACTATATTTTAATTCCCTATAGATTTCAACTAATTGACCTTGAGGTAAAGCTCAGTCTCTGTGACAATATGGTCTTCAATCACCACTGCCAACATAAATAAATGGTTCCTCTCTGGATCTATCAAGAGTAATCTGAGCGGAATTTAAGTTTTTGATAGACTTTGAAAAAAAAAAGTGAGCCCAGACATGAAATAATACCCTTTTCAACAAAAGGGCACAGGATTTAAGCTAAGATTCATGTAATAAAAAGTGTTTAGCCCTTCATATTGGAAAGTGGTCAGTTATCTTACTGAAATCTGAACAATTCCCAAATTGATTTATACACTAATGAACTGAATATGATTTGACAGTATCCTTCACTGTTGTATTGTAAGTGAATAAAATAAGAGGACTATACCAGTCTAACATGCTCTCCATGTAACAATTTTTTAAGTTTTTAAAAATATTAATAGAAAGTTTTTTTGCGTCTCTTTGAGTGTCTCCATAGATCACTTTATTTGAAAACAGCACTCCTGAAATAACATTGTTGATTTTCATACACATTAATTTCTATGAGGTTTTTTTATGCTTATCTAACCAAATAATTTTTCTTAAAGGAATTTAATTTCTTCATCAGTAACAAGTCAATGCATTTTCTTCATATTATATGCCACCTTCTTTTCTAATTCCCTGCATAAATTGTCCACATTACTATTTTCTCCTGTTTACAAACAAAACTTTAAAACTTCAAAGAAAAATAAAATTTAGAATGCAGCCACTAGTTAAGAGAAAAATATACAATATGAGGCTAAGAAGACAATGACATGGAGACTACAGACAAAAACAAGAAAAAAACTTTTATTTGAAACAGGTCATTTATGCCAAAATGTCTTCTCTATTTAAGCTTTCCTGATAGGTATTTTGATTTCAGTTCACACATAATTGTGAGATAAGCATAGACTGGAAAATTACATAAAAACAGACTGTTAGAAGCCTCGTTTCTCACATTATGTAAATACAAGTGTGAAGAACAGCTTATGTAAAGTGATTGGGTTTAGATAAACAGTGATACTGAAAAATAAATACATAAAGCCAAACAGATCTTATTTTTTAAAACCTGTTTTTTTGATTACTTGTCTAGACAAGAGTGACTCTATTGTTCATGTAATTTCCTAAGTTATCTAGCACCTGTTAACTTCTAATGTGAGAGGATCTGATATGGCTTTGTTTAGACGTGTATACTGTTTATTGATGCATCTATTGATCATACTTATTTAAACCTTTGAGTAGGATCTCCTGAGAATTCTCAATCACTTAATACTTTTGTGGAAAATTCATTTAATTCAGATATCCTCTCATAATAATCAGAGCAGTTGTATTTAGCTTACTATGTATCTTAGTTTGAATTCATCCACAATTTTATATTTAACAATGATTTATTCACTGTCTACTACGAATAAGTTTATGAGGGACTTGTAGTAAGCCAAGTGTTAATCCTGCCCCTGCCTTCAAGCACACATGAATCTCAATACGTGTCCTTAATACATGTACTTTTATATAGCCATAACAGAAGGTGGAAGATGATTTGTCCATAGAAATTTAGTTTCATAGAAGGAAGAAATGATTTTCTCTGTAACTGAACAGGGTAAGGTCCATGGGGGAGTTAACATTTGAATCAGCCATTAAGCAATCAGGAAAATCTGGTTGTGGGGAAACACCTGGAACGGTAGAAGAAACTGATAGTGAAAATATCTGGAGTACAAACAGGGTAATGTGAAGGGTAGTTATAAGGAATAATGTAAAAAATGCAGGCATGATTAGAAATGCTTTCACATGATAATATGAAAACAATTATTACAGCCTTTATATTATTAGGGATTTATTTAGAATTTGAATTGAGAACTAGAAAACCAAACGTGGCTTTGAAATATTTGTGATCACTGTTTATTCTGGGACTCTGATTAGGAAGAATACCATAGGAAATCTTGCTGCTTAATTTAGTGCAATCTAGTCTTCCCAGTTTTGAGTAAAATTTATTCTTTTGGAAACAAAATCATTATATCAGTATCAATTGTAGAACAGATCAGTAGGAGGAACTTAAGTTCAATAAAACTAGAAATAGCAATTTTAATACTAATGATAGTAACTAACATTTATGTACTGCTTCCAAAGCCAGGGGTGGGCGTTTCCTAGCATTTTACATACATGAGCTTGATTTACATATATTTGCCCTATTTTCTAAATTAGGAACTAAGAAAGATTAAGTAACTTGCTCAAGATAATATAGCTGGTAATTGTTGGATCAGGTATTTGAAACCATTTTTCAAAGGGCATTGTATTTTTTAAGAAAAGAATTCACAAATATCCACCCAAATCCAATAGCTAGCCAGTTATGGTTTAAAATCAGTATCTCTAGAGAGATCTTTCAAATGCAAAATAAAATAATAATAGTAAAATAAAAGCAACCTCCTGTGGAGTTCTTCACTGAAATGAAATTGACTAAAAGGTATTAATCATAATTTCTAAATGAGAGAATAGAACATTAATGAAAGTAGAACAAGGATATGAATAATAATCTCGTGCTTTAGCTATTTCTTGCTCTACAAACTAGCTCTATTTCAGGTTCTAGATAGTACAGTAAAAACATTTTTGCCAGTACTACCTCAAATAATCCTGGATCCTCTGGGAAAAGAGAATCTCCCCACTATAGGATGGCTGTCACTAAAGCAGATGTAGTGTTTGAATTTCACCAATCACAAACTCAATAATGTTCCCTGTTATAAAAGTGATCTCCACTTAACTCAAGCATTCCCATTTCTGCATGGTAGCAGGGAAAATGATCTTGCTAATTCAAGTATCTCATTCATTTCTATCTTAAGCTCAATTCATTAATATGTGCCCAACCTGACCTTCGTTCCTTTCCTATTTCTGAGGAATATCATGGCATAGGAACACTGGGGCATCAGGCATCTTCAGGGTCTTGGGTAGTGTGTGTCTGGCTCATGGTTGTCTTTTTTTCTTGCTGGTCTTTGCTGAGGCGTAATTATTTTCAACGGGGATTGCTTGCTGCCTTAGTCCCCACTGCATGTGTCAGAAGTCTTTCCAGGCCCTCCAATTCATACACTGTTTTCCTGTCCCCAAATTAAGGATTCTTCTGATTCAATATCCTATTCAGGCATCTCCATATCAATCTAGTTACAGTCAGAATTTCTCTGGTGCCTCCTAGAATCACTCTAGGGTATTGTGAGAAGCCCACAAGGTCATCCACCAAGACTTTGCTCTAACCTATGATTCTATGCTATGCTATGTTGCTGTACTAGGTTATACCCTGAGGAGCTGAGAGATACTTCCTTCTGCTTGGGGACACCTATAGCATTAACCAAGAATTCTACCACTCTTCTTCATAATACTTGCTCCAGCACCTCCATATTTTTCACCAATTCCTGTGTTGTAATGAAATACACTCTTTTGACTCATGTTTTCTTCATTGAACACACACATCTGTGACCATTTTCAAAGTATTTAAGCCACATTTTTCAATCTAATTTTTTTCATTTGTGCTTTACTTCAAAAACCATATCCTCTTGTAAATATCTGTCACTTAAGAAATACAGTGAAATCATCTCTAATAATATTTAAAATTAAAAACTTTGATAAAGGTACATGTTCTTCATTTTATTTCATCATACTTTGTGCCTTTTGTGTTTTTTTGCAGTGCTAATTTGTTGTGCATGACAAATGTTATTAAAGATGTACCCATCTCTGAATTTGTGTGTTGCATAGTCTATTTAGCTGTTAAAAATTATTTCAATTTTTTTCAGAGTATAAATAACTTGACCAATGAACTGCCACAAAAGATATGTATATCCAAAGTAATTGAAATGATTGTCATTTTTTATGGTTATATATTCATGAAAACTCACTCATGAAACAAGACTTAGGCAATTTGATGTCATTTTTCAAAGATTCACCCTCCCTGATTTAGCACTTTTTATGAACAAAGAAAAAAATTTAATTCACATTAACTTTTTTAGACCAATAAATACTATGCAATATATTAAAAAGTGACCTGTTTTTGATGTAATGCCCCAAATGCCTAACAATATAAAATAGTACCTTCTTAGCTTGAGAAAGAAGCCAAATTATTATCTGGCCATATTTGGGTCCAAATAATATAATTTCAAAAATGATATAGAATTTAAAATAATGATCAAATATCAGTTAAAGGCATAGCATATTATATATTGCTGATTTACCCTGTTTTTCTGATTTTAATCTAAAACTCTTTCAGAAAGAGCTGTACCCTCAACTCATAATCCATTTAACACAATCTCTGTTGCAGGTTACTTAGTTATAGAAAATCCATCAAGTAAGTTTGTTAAATATCTTTTCTTCTTTCTGAGTATCAACTCTGGATTCCCTGATTCGATGAATCTCAATGTGTGGTTCCTTTTTTGTATGTTTGTTAGAAAAACCTCCAAGCTGGATATAAATCATAAAAGCATGACTAATTGCATGGTAACTGGAGAAATGCTTTCTCTCTCTCTGGGGTGAAGCCTGCATGTCTGTATTTTAGCTTGGGAAGTAATACAGGGATATTTAAACTCCTTAGGGTTTAAAAACCATGTCGTTACGAGAATGAGGTCACTGCAATATTTTATATCTTCTAAAACCTTGTAACGTATAAAATGTTTTCTGTATGACAAAGAGGTTTTATGTGTTTTAGGATTCAATGATGACTTTATGCCCTTACATTTGCTTGAAAAACTTTCTTCATTAAAATGTTAAATCATTCATTTAAAGTCACTTAAAATTTGAAGGATTTTTATACCATGAAATACAAAGAAAGTGAACTTAAAGGGGGAAGCTAATTTTGTAAATATGACAGAGTGACTTTAAAGGGCTGTGTGCTTTTGAAATGTCCCTTGTCCTCTAACTTGTCAACTGTAAAGAGAGTGCCCAGGCTAAAGGAAAAGAACTCAACCTAACATGACTCCATTTTACACCTTTCTTTGCTTGGAGGCCGATAAGCAAGAAATCCTTTCTGCAACATGTTGAAGAGCTTTGCACAAACAACAACCTAAAGTTTCAAGAAGAATTTTCGGTATGTTACTAGCAGTTGTCACAACATTGCCAGACCTTCAGTCGTTTCATGTGTCACATTTCATGTCCAGTTTAAGCTTGCAAGGCCATGAAGGACTCTGGCCTTGATAATCAATACCCAATTACCAGGTTGATTGTTTGGATAGTAACATTACACTGGGCAGCCTCTGGTGCAACCTGAACAGAATTATTCACCTACTGTGTCAGGAAAAGGTGCTCCGGATCAGAGACCTCCCCAGCAAGGGCAGCCTGGCCCTGTTTCTTCTTTGCTCTCTCACCCAGATGTACATGCAACTATAGAATGCTGTATGCATCAGGTTTTGTGTGTGTACGAGGTTTGGGTGGTACCGTAAATGTGGCTTTATATTTAAATAACTGTTTTAGATTTAGAAACTAAATAATTCCATTTCATATTTGCCTGCTTAGTTTATGTTAGTGGTATAGATGAACTTGAGAACAGAACTTGATGTTTCCAGAAATTATTTAAAAAATGTTATTTTTAGAACTTTCCAAAAATAAAAAACAGATAAAAAGAAGCCTATAAAACACAGGTATTACTTAAGTGATCATGGAATAAATGCAGTATCACGTTATGGAGAATATATGAAGTTAAGAACTTGTTACTTTTACACTTTTTGAAAGTTAAGATTAATTTTATTGCTTTTAGCATCTTATATATCCATAAAGTTGAAATTACATTAAAACATAAGGCATGTGCTAGTCTACAAGCTATTTTAAAACTTGTGAGGCTCTTTCCTAACTTATTTTGTATTATAAAAATAAAACAGATTTCTAAATGTTACCAAAAACTTTATTTCTAGCTTTTCATGAACTTTTAGTGTGTGAACAAAAACAACTGGCTTGAATAATTCAGGATTGTAATATTTCAGTCTCTCAGGAAATAATCACAAAAAATGTGAGAAGATTAATGGTATTTCCTACAGCTTTTGGTTATGCTTCTTAAGTAATATTGGTCTGGTTTTAACAAAATCAGTGGTACCATAAAACTCTTCTTAGCATTTATGCAGCGAGAACTGTCAGTTTTTCAGGAACAAAAGGGTAGTTTGTTTAGAATAGGAGTGAATATAGTTAACATTATACATGACTGAGTAGATGAAAAGTTTTATTAGCAATAACATTTTCTCATACATTATAATGAGAAAGCTTCTAGTTTAACTTTTTTGGAGATCATGGTTTTAAGTACTTGGGTGTTTTTATATAAATATATAGGTTGTATATATTAGGTAAATGTATATTCACATGTAAGGAACATGGTTTTTTTAATTGCTTTTAGTTCTAGTGCTGTATTTTTTAACTGTTTTAATAAACAAATGCATATTTGATGCATATGTTTGATAAAACTTGTAACTCAGGTCATATTCGCTTATACCTTAAATATTAATAAGCTCCACTACGTGACAGGTATTGATATATATGAATTCAACACTTAAACAGCTAAGTGACCTTGGGTAAATCACTTAAACTCTCTGTGTTCAATGTCCTCATTTGTAAAATGCTGTATCTATCTTGTTGAATTGTGAATACTAAACTGATTGAATGTGTGTAATACTGAGAATAGTGGTTGGCACAACTATTTGCCATCATAGTGATGATTTCATAAAGAAGTTCAAATGATGAAGAAGAACTGCAGACATGTATTAAAAAAAAACCCAAATGATACCGTATCATGATGGAGCTATGCAGAAAGTGAGGATCAACTCTGTTTGGATAGCTGTCAGAAAAGACTTTACAAAAAGGTGACCTGCCAGATGAACTTTAGGATGGAGCAGAAGTCCAATAAGTTTATAAAGGGGGAAAGGTATTCTAGAGAGAGAGAATGAATGCAAAAACATAAGGATGCAAAGCAGTTCCACTCATCTGTGATCCCACTAAAAACTGGGAACCGTAGGAGAAAGAGCTACATAGGAAAGGTTGGTTGAGGCCCTGTGTGCTCTGATAAGAATAAGACCACTGAGTGTAACATTACTATCCAAACAGTCAACCTAGTAATTGGGTATTAATTATCAAGGCCATAATCATTTAAATCTATAAATGGAAACTTCTGTAACTACAGAAAAATAGGTACCACTTTTCAGGTGATTCCAATTCATCTTCTTTCCCCCCTCTATTTCTTTGTCTCTTATAAATATGCTGACATATACTCCCAAAACCTGACACAAGGAAGCTGTTCTAGGATTCCTCACTTGGTTAAAAATTTTTTTTCTAAGCCTTTAGTGCCAAAACGCCAGAATTCAGATGCTTATTAACACTATCCCTCTTCTCTAACACATACACACTCATAAAATACTGTCCAGAATTCTCTTTGAGGAAAAATAAGGGAGAAAGGAAAATTATCCAATTAAAAGAAATCCTTTATAATAAAGTGGGAAAAAATTGCAAAACCCCACGGTTTTAACACTTTTTAAGGAATTTGGTAAATTGAGGCATTTCTAATATGGAAAACTATAAATTTCATAAATGTAAATCATCAGCTCAACAAAATAATGAATACATTTTCTTGCACCAGCTTTCTTTATGATGAATGGATTATATCGTGATTTTTCACCAAAATGTCAATAACAGATCTTGACCCTTCCTCTGATAATTCTTTATCACACCTTTGTATTCCGCTATCGATTTAACAATGCCCACTAAGAACAGGAATTGACCTTTGGCATTTTCTCACAAACTGACCAATGTTGTACCAATTAATAGGCGTGAAATCACACTGCCTGACGAGAAAAAACAAAAAATAAATCACCAACTCCCTTACCCTACTAAGTAGACATTAAAGTATTAAATAATACACAGTGTGTATTTGACAAAACCATTAGTAAATTATGAAAGGAGTTACTAACATGGTTGCTGCACCTCAGAGCTTCCCAAAGGGCAAAGAAATTATGCCAGAGAACGCAGTAGCTCAACTAATCAATTCTATTCAGGAATTTTCAGTGAAAGTTCATGTAAGTTCATTACTGTTAATTTGACCTTGCTTCTGCAGTTATGAGAAGTGTTGTCATTTTAAAAGTAAAAGGATTTAGAATAAAGAATAGTCTTTTACTAAGTGGAACTTGTTTACCTCTGAAATAAATCTAAACTTTGCAATGACTTCAATCCACAGGAATTACCAAAATTTCTTCAGGATCTTTCTTCCACTGATGCTGATCTGCCTTGGAACAGAGCAAAAAACCGCTTTCCAAACATAAAACCATGTATGTGTACATACTATTTCTGGTTTTAGATAATGAAACATTTTCAAATGAGAGCAAAATGCATTTTAGCATTTTTTCTTAAATATATATTACATATTAATTGGATTATAATAATGCATTTTATTAGCAGCTGTTAAATTGTATCTCTTTTGCTTTGTTAATATTTATTAAAGTTAATGTACATGGTTTTCAGCTTATTCACACAAGGTTTACTCATGCAGGTGTAAGAAACTGTAGACCTAGTAGTTTCTTAGCTTTGTACTTTAACCCAAGTAACGAACCTTTCTAATATCTTCCTACAGACCTAGTTCTCAAATGAAAAGAGAAGGTTCATACATAACTTTGTGCATTAGTTTTCTTAAAAGCATGGCAGTGCTTTGTTAAGGAATATAAAAAATGCATTGCAAAATATTCACTGAAGATCAGAGTAAAGGTATGCTTACCAGGATTGGTTTTACAAAGGAGGTGGGCTTGTGCCTTACCACAGTGAACATGGCTTCATTTTTCAGTCAATAAGAAAAACCATCTTACATGGTACACTGTTATTATTCCTTATGTCATTAAAAAGAATGTCTACTGATGTGAAATAAAAAACCATATTATTGCTTTAAGACTTAGCAGTGATGTGAAAAAAAATAACATTCCTCTGCTAGTAATAGCTATATGTTTGATATATTTTTTTCAACAGATATTCCTACTAACTATATTCTGATTCAATACATTTTTATATATGAAATTAAAAAGTGGTATTTGTTAAGCTCTGAAATAATCAGTATTGTTTCAAAATCTAGAGTTTTAAAATATTCCTAATTTTAGAGTTAGTATATATATATTTTTCTATGTTCTATGCCTTTTCAAAACTGTATTGGGGAAACTTCCATATATATATATATATAAATTGAACTCTTCTGTCTAGAAAGACATAGACTTAAAGAAGGGTGTAATCACAGAATGTAAAATCATAAGGATATGGATAGGAAGAAATGGACCATATTCTGTTATTCTAGAACTAGAGGCATGAAGTAAACAAATTTAGGGAAACATGATATAGCAGGTAGTAATCTAACGGAATCTGTTAATTCCCAAGAATTAGAAAAGGATGAAAATACAAATAGCTTTAATCGCCTAAAATCCTTCCCGGAACAAAACAAATCAAAGGTAAATGACTTTAAGAGTAAGTTGACAAATAAGACATCATTGTAGGAAATAAGGAATGTTAGTGTTACATCTCTCAATTCCTGTGGCATGACCTTTCTTAATAAGTCCTTTTGTTTTCCCTTTCAGAGAGTTAACTTGAGTTGGATGCATCATAAATTTAAGAGATACGGAAATTCTCATGTTTTTATATTCATCTATACCTAAATTTCCTTCAGACTCTCTGCTTCATGATTACTTAGTGATATTCTGTGAAAACAAGTACTATAGTGTGACTGAAGGACAGTTACTGTGGAATATTTAATATTTATTTACAGTTGTGTATTTGGCTGAAGTAATGTGTATCACTATATATAAGTAAATCAAATATATCTAACTTATTTCCAAAGACTAAAGAGTATCCGACTTAAAAATATATATAAAAATTAGATATGTCAGACATTTTAAAAAATGTGTCATTTCAATCTTTTATTATTAAGATCTCAGTGCATTATTTTCTGGGTTCACATATGGCCATAGGAAAAGTCACATAATGCTAGCTTGCTAGCTCTTACAGCATAAGAAGTGAATACGAGTGGTCAATATAACTAAACAGACATCCTTAAAACAACAAGAACTGAGGGGTAAGATTATCCAGATATCTAAAGCTAAGACAAAAAATAACTAGTGATGGAATTATGTTGTAAACCAAGGACGTTTTGGAATATTAAAAGCTTTGCATGCATGTTTTTCGCCTTTTCTAGAGTCAAATGGATAATGTCCAATTGTATTCTGCTTTCTTCTTGATTTCTGTACAGAAAACTTATGGTAATTTTTCTAATAATATACTACATCCACATCCAATATCCTTTAATGGATTTTTAGGGGAAAGCTTTTTCTTAAGTGTCCTCTTAAAGAGTTGGAGGTCCTATAAGAAATAATTTTATTAGGAAGAATGTTATATTTTTCAAGAATATTATTAGAATAATTTATTAGTTCAACTAATACATACTGCCTGCTGTATAGTAAAATGACTAAAACCATGTGGGCTCTAATCAAACTTCCTGGGCTGCAGTTCTGTTTACCTACTAACTACTTTAGTGACTGGACATATTATTTAGTGGTGTCGACCTCTTAACTTTCAGGAGTAGATGAAATAACCATGTAAATCACTTTGCCCAATACCAGAACACAGGAAGCTCTCCTAAATATTAGTTCTTATGATTGTTAGTAATCAATAGACTGCTCATTTTTAAAAGCCTCTAACTTTCTGGGTGAAAAAAATTTAGTAACAGGCCCTTAGAGTCTACGGTCTGGAGATGATAAACCTACTTCCCTAACCTCAGTTGGAAGACAAGCTATAAACTCACTTCTGCCTATATGGACAAACAGACCCTCGCCCCTGCCCACATATACGTGGAACAAGAAAACGAAATGTTTAAACTAAATACATTCTCCCATTGTGCTTGCAGAGAAGCCATAAAGCTGAAATGTTTTTTTTCTCCCGTAGAGAGTGAATTCATTTAATAAGAGTCTGAATTTTAGCTTGAGCCAGCTAAGTGAGATTCATTGTTTCCCCTGAGTAATGTAGGAAGTAGAATTTCAAATATCACAGTGCATTTTAGAAGATATTAGCTTACAGGGTTTTAAGATACTAGAATTAGCAGCAAATGCGTGCAGAAGAGATTTCCAAGTCTCTCTTTGACAGGACACTGTGACCTTCAGAAGTGTTCCAATACCATGAAGAAAAGTTTAGCTTGCTGTTGACTCAGTTATAAGCAGGCATATCGAGTGAATAGAAACCTGATGGCTTCCCTTCCTTAGTTACATGACTGGCCACAATGTCATTAAAATAGGCAGATCATACCAAATTCAAAATCTTTGGGATATAAATCATTCACATAAATTTGCTTGAACAATCCACCTTCTTTAGATTCAAACACATTGGTCAGGTCATTATGATTACTATTGGTACAGCAAAGTCATTTAACATACAACGTGCTTAATTTTAAGAACATAAGAACGTGTTTTGTGTTCTATACAGCTTTATGAGTTCTATAAGCTTTCGTATAAGTTTTCCTCAGAGGATTCTACAAAATAAATATTATAACTATATATTATAGCTGAGGTAACAAAGGAACAGAGAAGTTAAGCAATTCACCCAGTGCCATAAATGGTAGATAGATCATCTGTAATTCAAACACAAACCCACATTTACCTATTTTTCCTTCAATACTGAGTGCCTTCCCATTAAGATTAAAAACAAAACAAAACAAACAAAAAACCTTCAAAATAATTAAGTAGTAATAGATAAGTAGTAATAGTAATAGATATCATTCCCTTGTCTAGTGAAAATTAGCACTGGACATTTCAATTATAATACCAACTCGGTAAAAATTCTCAGGAAAAAATAATTTTTGATACTTTTCTTTGAAGAAAAGTAATGTGTAAAGGTTATCTAATTTTGCCATACCTTAAAAGTCTAAAAAATAATAATTAAAAGTTTGGTATTAAAGAAAGAATAGGCAGATAAATTAAGGGAAGAGTATAAATGGTCCAGAAATAGACCTAAACACATAGAGAAAACTAGTGTGTGATAAAAGTGGTGTTTTGAACAAGGGAGTAAGGATGGACTATTTGTTGTTCCAAATGTTAACAAACAAACAATAAAGGTAGATTTTACCTCATTCTGTTTCAAAAGAAAAAAAAGCCCAATGGATCAAAAATCAAAATATTTAAAACAAAAGCAGAAAACCCTATTAACGTCCCAGAAGGAACTATGAATGAGTTTGTGAAAATAAGAATATTGGTGTGACAAAGACCTTTGTATATATCACACAAGAAGCCACAGTGAAGCCATAATGAAAAATAATGAGAAATTTGATTACAAAATATATAAATTTTATCTATGGCAAGGTAGCTAGCAGATAAACTGATTAATAGATAGAGGCAAAGACAAATGACAAACTAAAAGAAAAATTCAATACATGTAAAACATTCTTAGTATATTTTTAGAAAAATAGTATCATATGAAAATGTAATTAATAGAAAATGTATTTAAAATGGCCAAGGCATAAGCAAAGAAGCTCAATTTCACTCATATTTAAGAAAATATAAATATTAGGAGACATCAATTTGTAACTATCAAAAGGTCATAAATTAAAATGTTTAATAATATGGCAGTGAAAGTTAAGAGGAAAGTTGTTCAAACTGTTCAAGCACTTTTGTTCAGAGTGATATGATATAACTTGAGAACAATTTGTCAGTATCTTTCAAAATTTGAGATGCACAATATGATTTGGGAATTTTACTGCTGGTAATGTATTCTACAAATAGACTCCTACATATGTGCAAAAAGTCCAGTTATATTTATTCAGCTTTTTATAATAACAAAATGAGATGAGTTTAAATCACCCTAAAGAGCTAAATAAGTATGTTATATTCAAGCACTGAAATACTATATGGCTTTTTAAAGTAATGAGCTAGATGTTGTTGTTTATGCTAATATGGAAAGATACAGGTAAATAAATTTTTGCAGAATAGTGTGTATATTGCCCACTTGTGGTCAATTTTATATGAATATATATAGAAAATCCTGGAAATAAATACAAGAACATATTAATAGTCATTGTCTCTGGGTAGTGGAAATATGGAATAAGAGGGAATTTCTATTTAAAATTTTACAGCCGTCTATAATTTTTGATGTTATATCATGAACTTCTTTCTATACTGCTATAGTAAGAAAGTAGCAAAGTGAATTAGCATTAATTTCTTATATTTTCTTCTAGATAACAATAACAGAGTGAAACTGATAGCTGATGCCAGTATTCCAGGATCGGATTATATTAATGCCAGCTATGTTTCTGTAAGTTGCTATTTTTATATATATTTTTATAAAACATAAATACTGCAGTATTACTCTTCAAGCTATTTAAAACAAGAAAATCATTACAACCTCTATGAATTTAATGTACCAGTTCCTTACAACAACATTATGTATCCCTATTTTATACATGGGGAAACGGAGGCTCCAAACAGAGATTGCAATTTACCCAACGATCATTTCACTAATAAGTGGCAGACGTACAACTTCTAGCTACATATCCCCTGGTCTTTCCACTATTTCCTACGTTTGTCAGAATATTCTCTGTACACAATGAGGTCGGCCAACCTCTCTTTCAAAGAAAAATTAGTCATATGTACAGTCATGTCCATATAATATAAAAACCTATTATGCTCTTCCTCCCTTCTAGATTTTCAGTCCTTCTAGGGAACTATGATGCCTTGTTCTTTTCATCCTCAGCTACTTACAGAACGTGCACTCCATTGTAGCTACTCAACAAGCATATCTTAAGTGAACCAACATGGGGTGAACTGTGACATGCCTAGTATACTATGTTGCACATCACAGATAATAAATGCTTGCTGCATTGGATTGAAAGTTGAATAAACCAAAGTGTTTTAAGGATCTCTCCCTCTCCTTCTCCATGGCTCTTTTGTTCTCTCAATGCTCACCACTATCATAGGTACACAGAAACCTTAGATGCACCCAAGACCTCCACTTGGGTTGACACAATCACGAAATCCGAGAGTAGGAACTGCTTTTGTGGTTATTTAATCCAACCCTTCACCCAGGAAATCTTTCTGAAAAATTACTTGTAATTAGATATTAGCCTATCTTGGCATTGATTCACCTATTTCCTCCTTAAGGCAGATGATTCCATCACTGAACTACTCAAATACACAGTTGTTTTATAAAAACAACATATGTTCCCTTACATTTTCACCACTGACTTCAATTCTAATACATACCAAGGTTAACTATGCTTCTTATCATGACTCTACAGATACCTGAAGGTTCCTTCTACTGCCCACACTCCCACTGGTGTTTTATTTTTTCCTTATTCAGTCTTCTCATCCAGGCCTGCCATTTCATTTGGTCCCACTGGGGCTCTGCTTATGTGATGCTCCATCCTTTCCCCAACATCAAACATAACCTGTCCTATGTCCCATTCTCCCCAAGACTCTGTTAAGGGGGAAAAGAAGAATTCATCCTGAATTTTATATTCGTTGATAATTACTCCAAAATTACAATTACATATTGAATCTTATTGTGAAATAAGTGAACAATGGGAGCATTTAAGATTTCTTAATAGGAGAAGTGACGGGGGGGTTGCAGAGGTTAATAAGTCATCCTTTGAATTTCATCCCATTTTTATGCTAGAACTTTAAATCTATTTTGAAGAAAACCCAAATTTACTGTTGTGATGGTATATTTTATTCATTTATCAAATCATTGATTTCCCTGAAAATGTAATTCTTTTCTAAAGATTTTGGTGAAATCTTGTGCTTACCAATTTTAATTGTATCCTAAACAATATAGCATGTAGAAGTTTTACTTTGATTTGTGGAATGAGGCATATATACATTTAGATATTTAAATTTAAACAATGATCATATATTTTATGATACCATAGAACAGAGCAAGAACAAATTGTTGTATCAGTGATCTATTAATTCGTATCATTTTTATTCACCAATAAGTAGATACAAATGAATAGCTTGTATCCTATAATGTTCAACCAGTTATGGGATGACAGTATAGGTTATGAATATGATTAGGAAGGCAACCAGACAGTTTTAGGAAGTATAACTGAACCACACATAAACAAAGGAATATTCATGAACCCCCAGTGTTCCCTCTAAATATTATAAGTTGTCAGGAGACAACCATAAGAAGATCACAATACAGGATGAGCAATAAACTAAATCTGAGTACATTAATACATATATATATGTTCTGCTGTGGTCAAGTGATGTTGTAATATAATAAATTTTACAACAAATTCACTATGACCCATATGTAATGAGATGCGTAATCATTACTGAGCTACATGGTAAGCAGGCCCAGATGGAAAGCACTTTATATCAAGGCAGGTTTCAGTATTGGAGTGGGCAGTATGCTGTATTGCTTTTACTTCTGGGGGTATCTCCTTCGCCTGGGATGTCAGGAACAGATGGAAATAGACAAAGTCATAATACCATAGTGGCCTCTCACTTCTCTATCCCCAAATTCAGGCAGTCTTCACCTCAGAAATAGTGAAGATTTCTCAGAATGAATGTTTGATGCCTCAGTTTCTCCCAACTCCCCACTTTTGTTCCATGGCACCTCTATCTGAAAGTTCATGAACACTTGTTCCAGGAGCAAAAGACAAAGGCCATCTACAAATGGACTCTGAATTCCTATTTCTTTGGAAGCTGGAGGAAAAGGGAAAAGAACTATAGAGCAAGGTAGAGAAAAAGCAAAATAACTAGTGTTTAGATGGAAAAGAAAAAGTGAAGTCTGGAGAAGGGAAAAGGGAAGACCAGTAGGTGGTCTGAAGGATGTACTTTAAGACTGGGAACTCCGGTCCTGGGTCTGTAATTAGATTACTGTATGTTTATCTCTCTGCCCTTGGCTCTTCTTGGGAATTGTGCTCCTGAAGCTAGGACTCAAAGAGAGCCTGAAAAATGTTGATTAAGGATGGACGGTGGGAGAGAGGTAGGGAGGAAAATAGATACTGCATCCTTGTAAACAACCACTAATTGTACACATGACTTTAGGAATGTTTTCAAGAAAGCTAACAATAAGAACATTATGTAATGGGACAAGCCCCCAACCCACCACCCCAAATTATCTCTCCTGTCAACCTGAGATGCCTGAAATTACTTCAATTTGAGGATAGCTTTTACCATAGCTGGAGACTGAAGATTAAAGGCTATGATGCAAAGGAGCTGTAATCGTATCAGAAACATCAGATTTCGTCTACTCTGGTAGAAGATTATAGTACCAAAGGACACTGAATCCCTGAAAAAGGGAAATGCAAATAACTAGGAGAAACATTTTATAAATTGATCAATTACAGTTAATTGTCCTCACCCTTAAAACGCTTCCAGGACATCATTCTCTCGATTTTCCATCTACAGCTTTGACACTTCCATCTCAGTCTCGTTGGTTCTCTCTTATCTCCTTGGCCACCAAACACTGAAATTATCTACAGCCCAATCCTTGAATTTACTGTTTCTTTCCAAACTCATTTCTTTGACAATCTCAACCATTCTTGTGATTTTAAGTAAGATCTATTTGCTAACTACTTTGAAATTATGTCTCTAGTTTGGACTTCTTTCTGAATTCCAAGCTCATATACTCAGTTGCCTTCATGACATTGCCACTTGAATATCCAAAAGAAATTTCAAGTTTAATATTTCCATCATGAATTCTTGATTTTCCTTTTAACCTGCTTATCCTGGGTGTGGAGAAAAGGGAACCCACTACATTGTTGGTGGGAATGTAAATTGGTGCCGCCACTATGGAAAACAGTATGGAGCTTCCTTAAAAAACTAAAAATAGAGTTACCATATGACCCAGCAATCCCACTCCTGAGCATATATCTGGAGAAAACTCTAATTCAAAAAGGTACTTGCACCCCAATGTTCACAGCAGCACTATTTACAATAACCAAGACATGGAAGCCACCTACATGTCCATCGACAGGTGAACGGATAAAGATATGGTGTATATATACATAGGAATATTACTCAACCATTAAAAAAGAATGAAATAAAGCTATTTGCAGCAACATAGATGGACCCAGAGATTGTCATACTAAGTGAAGTAAGTCAGAAAAAGAAAAAGACAGAAATACCATATGATATCACTTATACGTGCAATCTAAAATATGATACAAATGAAACAGAAACAGACTCACAGACATAGAAAGCAAATTTATGGTTACCCAAGGGGAAAGGGGGTAGGGGACAGATAAATTAGGCGTTCAGGATTAGCAGATATAAAGTACTATCTATAAAACAGATAAACAACAACAAGGTCTTACTGTATAGCACAGGGAATGATATTCAATATCCTGCAATAAACCATAATGGAAAAGAATATGAAAAAGAATATATATTATATATGTATAACTGAATCACTTTGCTTTACACCAGAAACTAATACAACATTGCAAATCAACTATACTTAAGTAAAAAAAAAAAATTTTTTTAAGTCTGCTCTTCCTGAAGTTTTCCCCATCTTCATTTGGAATCATTATTGACTTCTCTATTTTTCTTATACCCAGTATCCAATCCATAAGCAAATTCTCTTGGCTCTGTCTTCAGAATTTATCCAGATTTTATCACTTCTCACAATCCCCACTGCTATCGCCCAAACTAACCCTTGGTTGGATTGTTGCAATAACCTTCTAACTACTCTCCCTCCTTTCTCCTTTAAACCATATCAGCTTGTCTTACAGAAACCAGGATGAAACTCTTAAACCATATACTCTGTATGTTCAAAATCTTTCAAAGGCTTTCCATATCATTCAGAGTAAAATCCAAGATCTTATAATTACCTACTCTAGGACCTAAAGCACCATTGTCCTCCCTCCCTTGTTCTTTCCGACGTCACCTTCTATTACTGTCCCCCTCATTCCAGCCACTTGCTGTTCTTAGAACATTCCAGACACATCTCTCCTTTAATGCTGTTATACTTGACTTTCTACCTGGAACACTTTTCCTTCAGATCTTGAAGGGATTACCCCCTTTCTGCTTCAGTTCTTTCCTCAGATTTCACCCATGAGTCTTTTCTGAACACCCTATTTTCTGAAAACTCTCTCTCACAACACATCACTTTTAAAAACTCTATGTAAATTGTTTATTTAATAGACTTATTAATAGGCTTGATGTCTATTTCCCCTAACTAGAATATAAGATAAATGAGAGTAGGAATTTTAGTCAGTGATGAATCCTCAGCTCCTAGAATAGTGCCTGACACACAGTAGACCTTCATAAATATTATCTGAATGGAGGAATGTGCATATTTTAAAAGTCTGCAGAGAAAGTGACTAAAATATTAATGGTGCTTCATTATGGACAGTGAGATTACAGATTAATTCCACATTCTATTATGTATTTTTCTGAATTTTCCAAACATTCTACACTGACTATATATTACTTTTTTAACCTAAAAAAAAAACCTTTACAATGTAAAATAATTATATATTTCAACTGAGACTGGAAACATAGAAATGCTTTAGCATATAGTTTATTTAAGAGACTCAAGGTTTTATACCAGACACTGTCACTGGGTGATTTTGGGAAAATCACCTCAAGTAGCTCATTATTCTTTAGAGTAAAATACACTGGTTGGATTAGATTTTAGGGCCCCTTGAACTTTAAAATGTATATTTATTCAGTGTAATACTATATTCTCTGGCTACTGAGACAATTCCAATTTAAAAATAAAATTCACCTTTAATCCTCATTCCTCAAAATATTTTGATGTTTGGAATACATGTAATTTCATTACTATATTTTATTTATACAGTACCTTTCTTTAAGAAAAATCCACAGATATGACTCAAGTGGCATCCTTACATTCCAGGTGAATGGACTGAGTTTTAGAATAACTTGATAAAATCTACAAGAGCTATCATAATAGGGTTGAGACAAATCTCAGGTCCTATAGTAGTTAAATGAACCTTCTTATTATTCACATTACTCTTGGTCTGGAGCTCTGGAGAATAATTACTAATGCCATAGTTTACATAGATAAGTAATTTCTTGGAGAAAGAGTATGAAAATATCTGCACAATCTTTAAATATATGACAGTAACTTAGTGGAATGGGTAAGAGCGCTGGCTCTGGACTCAGACTACCTTACCAACTGTGAAATCTTCCACAAATTACTTCACATTCCTTAGCTTCAGTATCTTCCTCTCTAAAATGAGGATAATAATAGTTCTAATTCTCAAGGTTTTTATAAGAAACAAATTAATTGAAATAGTAACTATAAGATGCTTAGCATATTGTCTGCTGTAAAGTGGTATTATTATTTTTTAGTCTTTACTGCTTTATTCAGAGTTAGAAATACATTTTAAGAACAGTTAGCTGTATAGTATATTACATTGTGAGGTTAAAATTAATGTTGGAAATTTTGAGTACTATTATTATTTAGCATTCAAAAATGTACAATATTTTAAAATATTAGGTCATCTCAAACTAGTATGTTTTTCTTACGTTGCTCAAAAACTAAAAAATACTATATATATGTAAATATTGATGCAGTGTTATAATTATATCATTCTAGGGCTACTTATGTCCAAATGAATTTATTGCTACTCAAGGTCCATTACCAGGAACAGTTGGGGATTTTTGGAGAATGGTGTGGGAAACCAGAGCAAAAACATTAGTAATGCTAACACAGTGTTTTGAAAAAGGGCGGGTAAGTTATTTGAAAATCTTTTCACAAAACTTTTACAATTCTGTTAATATATGTGTGACAATTTTAGCTAATACTTTGAGTCATCAATGACTTGGACATCTATAAAGCAGTTTTATCTTAGCAGTGATAACTGTGATATTTTACACACACACACACACACACACACACACACAAACGTATCTATATAAAACAATGGTTCTTATGACTGGTGACTCTTTTCTGAATACAGATCAGATGCCATCAGTATTGGCCAGAGGACAACAAACCAGTTACTGTCTTCGGAGATATAGTGATTACAAAGCTAATGGAGGATGTTCAAATAGATTGGACCATCAGAGATCTGAAAATTGAAAGGGTAAAAAAAAGGAGGGGAAGTCAAACATGATATAAAATATGAATGTTCTAAATGTCTAAAGTAAAATTAATTTCTAGACATATTGCTTGATACCTGTATATTCAATAATGCTTTTCTATTATTTTCAAAATAGAAGTTTTGAATTGGCACCTGCCTTCAATATCTACGTCACTGTGTTTAATTCCAAATTATATAAAGTTCATATTAACCAGTTAATATCAGATTCTTAGGTAGACAGGGGAAGAAAAAGGAGGAAACAACTAGATCACTAAGTTTATCTTATTTTATAAAGAAACTGTAATATCTGATTTAAAACAGGAATTTCCCAAATCACTTATCTCTGTCTACATCCTAATAACTGGATTTTCTGTTTAATCCAGAACCAATACAGAAGCGATAGCATAGGATCCCACTTATATAACGTAAAGGCCTATAAACACAGAAAATGATATAAGGATCTTTATACTTTCTGACATTATCAGATACTCTATACCTGTGTTGTGAATAATTCGTGATTGTGTTTAAGTTGTTAGGTCACAATTGTTCAAAATCTACTACTCTGGTGTTACAAAACGTTACATTATATTTGAATTTAAATACCCTACATTATCATCTGCTTGCAAGCCTTCTCATTGTTTGCATTCATACAGAAAGGCAATTTTCTTTATTGTAGCAATAGTAGAAGGCTTCTCTTATAGGAAATTATGAAAACACAGTTTCTTCTGTTTGGTAAATTGTCATTTTAAAAGATCACCTTGAAAACCTGGCAAGTCAGCTGTCTTATCATGTTTCTTTAATGTCATTTTGTCTAGCATGGGGATTGCATGACCATTAGACAGTGTAACTTTACTGCTTGGCCTGAGCATGGGGTTCCTGAAAACAGTGCGCCTCTAGTTCACTTTGTGAAGTTGGTTCGAGCAAGCAGAGCACATGACACCACACCTATGGTTGTTCACTGCAGGTAAGAGAGATTTTTAGAACCTCTGAACACTAGAAACACTAGAAATGGTACTGAAACTCAGTGTGACCTTTTTATTATCACGACACCATTGATTTTCTGGCAGAATGTTAATGTAGATTCAATCCAGCTTTTAGTTTTCAGATATTTTACTGGTTATAACAAATCAAGATGTAGTTTTATAAAAGGTTAGATGGCAGAGGTAAAATGAGTAATGACTATGTCTAAAAGCAAGGGAAATATATATCCTGGTACAGGAATTTTCCTGAAATCTTGACTGGATTATACCTCTCGAAGGCCTTCAAATTAAAAACAAAAAAATTGTAGCCCATTTTTGATGTGGCTACACATCAAATGGATGAGTGTGGGTATGTAGGATTTTTTTATTTTTACGAATAAACATCTGATCCTTCATTATTTCAACTGATATTAGTCTAATATACTAATTTAAACTTTTTTGCAAAAGCAAGTTTCTAGATTTGACTTACAAAGAATAAAGAAAATGAACTTTAAAATAAAGATCAAATTAAGTGAGCAACCCAAGCATGATTCAGAGTTTTTACAAACTATTCAAATATCTTTCTTTGACCTAGCTTTTTGAACATGATAAATAGAATGTGACCATAAATGAAGATTTTTTCCCCTCTTTATTTTCACTGGTATTTTATACCACTGAAATACCAATACTCCCCCGCAAAAAGAAATAAAACTCACAGTTGTTTAGAATTCAGAGTTCTGGACATATTGATATGATTTATGATTTCTAACATGATATATCTAAGTCAATCTCAACATGAGTTTCGTCAACAGTTGTAGTTTGCAAATTAAAGAAAAAGTGGGTGATAATATACTGTTTTATGATTCCACTTACATGAGGTACCTACAAGAGGTAAATTCAAAGAGACAAGAAACTGGAATTGTGGTTACTAGGGACTTGGGAGAGAGAGAAATGGAGAGTTACTGTTTAACGGGTACATAGCTTCTGTGTGGGATGATGAAAATATTCTGGCAACAGAGTGGTGTTGGCTGCACAAGACTGAATGTGCTTAATGCCACTGAATTGTGCACTTAAATATGGTTAAAATGGTAAATTTTATGTTATGTATCTTTTGCTACAATAAAAAAATTTAAGTAACAATATCTTTTAACCCATTATTATTAATTATAATAATTCCAGAAATTAATTGATGGATAACTATTCTAATGGGAATATACTATAATTAATGTGGTTAAATATGTAAGAAAATATTAATCCATTCAATTTTTAAACTTTTTTTTTTAGAGGAAAAAACTCAGCATGTAATTTAAATGAGTCTACATCTTCCAGGAATATTTTAGATTTTTTAAATTGTAAGAGTAATACACAAATGCTTGCTCATTATGAGATATCTTTTTTACATTTAAAAAGCATATAGAATTAAAAGTAAAAGCCTCATTCTTACCCTCCCAATTCCATATCCCCCCCATATATATAAAATTTTTAACAGATCAGTATATAGTATAAATAGAATAACAGTTTGCTTATAAAGTCAGTGATTGATTTTAAACTGGCATCACTGATGATTAAAACGGATAGTAAGCTTCCTTCAGCTTCTCCATGTTTTACATATACACTGCCACTGGATTAAAACAGTGGATTTAAAAATCCATTAAAAAAGAAAAGTACCATCTCTCTTGTAGCCTCAAAAAGAGTAGTCTCCTCCTTTGTGATTTAAATACATAAAAGAGACCAGAGAAAAAGTATGCTTATATTAATAATCATTTTAAAATATCATTTTAAAACTGTCTACTAAATGATTACCTCCAACCCCAACTTCTCACCTCAACTTTAGACTTATACATTTAACTTCCAGTTTAACCACAACATTCTGAAAATTTGATGTGTCCAAAACAGAACACTTAGCTCAGTCTCCAAACTCCCTCCTTCTCATCCCCATCTTGGTAAACAGCAGTCCACTCTGCTTTGTACAGAAACCCTAGACTCATCTTCAACTCTCTGCTTCCTCTTACATTCCACATCCAACCCAACAGCAAATACTCTGATCCCTGCCCCCCATCACCTCTTCACACACTCTCTCCACCCTGGTCTCCTTGCTTTTCTTTGAACACACAGAACACTCTCCCACTCAGATCTGTTCTCTTCCTGCGCCCTCAGGCTGGAATGCTCCTCTCCCAGGTACCCAGGTGGTACACTCCCTAACCCTACTCAAGTTTCTTTTCAAATATCACATTGTCAGAGAACCTTTCTCTAATGACCCTGTCCTACCCTATCACCTTTTATCTCCTTAACCTAATTTATCTTTCTCCATAGCACTTATTGCGGCTGGGTATATCCTATGCATGTTTCTTTGCTGTGTGGACTACCATTCTCCGTCCTCTAGAATATAAGCTCCATAAGTTCAGGGACTTGATAATGTTCACTGCTGTACTGCAGATGCCTAGGACAGTGTCTGACACTCAAAATATATTGAATGATGTAATGACTGATTACTCTGTTCGGGCATACACGTGTCTGTGTTATAGTGATCAGATTCATGTTGTAATGCTATTTCTTAGGTTGAATCATAGGTATTGTCGACATTAGAATATTTTTCACCTACAAAGATGGCAGTTTCGTGATGTTCAAAATGACATTTAAGATTAGGTGACCTTTCAAATGATGTTTTTTTTTTTTTTTCAGATTTACTTCCTATATTAACCATTTAAGTACCTAGGAGTCTTGTCTTTCTAATTGGAATTTCTGAAACAATCCTGTCAGGTTTATCAATTAACAGTTTATATGGAGCACATACCTGTCCTTCAGTATTAAACTAATTTCTTAAAAGGAAATAGCTTTCCAATTTTATTATCTATAGGAAGGAAAAGAAAATTCTAGGGAAGGTGAAAAGAACACATGAGAATCTATCAATGTGATGCAGAGGAAGTACTATATGGGCTAAATATTACAGTTGACATTTTTCATGTTTAGCACTCCTACTGGTAACCAAAAATATATTCAATAAAAAGTTTCTGGGGTTAAGAATTTTCAATGACTTTTAAAAATCTTCCCCATACTTCTCCAACTACAACCCTTAAAAATATTATGAAAGAACAGGGAAAGTCCAACTGGTTAAAAAAAAAAACTCAAATATTTGACAGAGTATTTAACGATAATCATCTTGCTCTGTCTAAACAGTCTTGGGAACAATATAAATCCAAAGAAACTCCAAAGAAAATCTACCTTCAATAACAAAAGAAACTATTTATAATTTATTGCTATCATAGTTTATTTCCTTCATCACAATCAACATAAACAGGCTTTTTGCTGAATAATTTGCATGTAATTTCACTCTTCCTGCAGTGCTGGAGTTGGAAGAACTGGAGTTTTTATTGCTCTAGACCACTTAACACAACATGTAAATGATCATGATTTTGTGGATATATATGGATTAGTAGCTGAACTGAGAAGTGAAAGAATGTGCATGGTACAAAACCTGGTAAGATATCTAAAACTTCAAGCAGTTATCAGCTCTAGAATTTCTGCCTGGAAGGATCTTAGTGGCAGTGATCTGGTTAGACATGGCCTTGAACTATATTAGCAAAGCAGACATTCTCTTTTCCTACGTTATAAACCTCTGGGTGGGGGCAGGGTCTTGGGGACGGCAGCTGATGGGGATTATAGGAGAACCGAAACCCACATGCCCTAGTTATCCTTCAGCACTGTTACTGACTACTCATCCTACCCTGTTTATACTGATAGGCATATAGAAAATAATTCATTAAATGGATTTGTCTTTAGCCTTTGGGAAGCTTAGAAAATGAATCAAATTAATTTCTTTTGTAAACATGCTAGAAGTTGTATTTGGGAAAAGTTTATTAACTGTTACAGGTTTCTATGTATTTCACTTGTCCATATTTATCCCTTTTTATTATTAGTATTAATTATGTTTGTTATAGCATGTCATCAACCAACTAACTGGGAGTTGTTTGTTTTGTTGTTCTGGTTTGGACGTAAAAATATTTTTAAAATATAGATTTTTGTCATTAAAAAAATCATACGGTAGGGGGCTTCCCTGGTGGCACAGTGGTTGAGTCTGCCTGCCGATGCAGGGGACACGGGTTTGTGCCCCGGTCCGGGAGGATCCCACATGCCGCGGAGCAGCTGGGCCCGTGAGCCATAGCCGCTGAGCCTGCGGGTCCAGAGCCTGTGCTCCGCAACGGGAGAGGCCAAAACAGTGGGAGGCCCGCGTGCCGCAAAAAATAAAAGTAAAAAAAATTATACAGTATAATGGTAATGAAACTAAAAACCCTGTTGAGTGTCTAGTAGGTTCCAAGTATTATACTAGATCCTTTACATGTATTATCTTATTTAATTCTTTATTTGTAAGGCAGGGCCAACGAAACTAATCAACAGACTAGGTATTATGGTCTCTGCTTTACAAGTAGGGAAGCAGATGTTCAAGAATTCAGTGATATTTAAAGGTCAGAGCTAAAATTCAAACCCAAATCTGTCTAACTATAATACATAGGATGTTCCTGTCATATCTTTGGATTGATATTTTTATGCTACAGAGAGATTTGTCTCATAATAAATATACAGTTCTTCTGTAACGGTATTTTCCAGGGTACCTACTAGAAAACACAAGTGGCTTTACAGTCATTAAAGGTGTGAGAAAACAGGCTCTTTGCTAAAATAAGTTTGAGAAAGAATTTCTTAGAATTACAGCCTCTATGCTAATGTGCATTGACAATTATAAATACAGAGCCCTTGTGGACATTTCCCAGACTTATATGACTATGAAATCCTTGAACACTTTTTGACCCCAAAACCTATAATGCCATGATGTCATGGAACATTAATGTTCTTAGGAAGATGCTGCTCTAGACCAGAGACATCCAAACTTTTAGGAACACACATCCCTTTCAGGAGAAATGTTTGAGCATTCAACTCCAATACATATATATTTATTCTTAAAATGTAGATTGTGCAGTTATGTAAATTATAAAGCGTACACAAGAAATTGAAAAACATGAGATAAAGGTCAAATAAGCAATTCTGACAACCTTGCTAATACTGGTGGCTTCATATTATCATAAGGTATTTTCAAAAGATAAATACTTAGCAGGAAATAATTGTTTCAATAGTGGTTTTAAATGCATGTTTTAAATTCTTTGTAATTTTTTTAAAAAGTGATCTAGCTTTTTGTCAGATCTGATTACACTGTTGTTGCTTTCACCTCACAGCATGGCTCTAAGACAGTTATTCTAGGAGCATGAAAACTGTCAGCACTGCCATTTTATTGTCATTCATTGGTGCTTGCCTGACAGATCTTATCTTTAATCCACAGTCTCTTTGTAGGAATCTTTTTAAGCCACTTCAATTATGTGATGGCTAGGTAAAACTAGGTACTGTAATCCATGTGCATTCCCTTATATGCTGAAAGGGAGCACATGAGTGAAGTATCACTCTTCCCTTAGGAAACTTCAGAAATGGACTTCAACTTGTGGCCAGGCTTGGCTTCATGGGTATGTAGCCTATGCAGTCTCACGGGTCCCCACGCTCAAAAGGGCCTTGCACTCGATTTAATGTTTGCTGACACTGTTTTGAAAATCTTTAATAATTTTTAAGGAAGGAAACTCGTATTTTCATTTTGTAGTGGGCCCCACCAATTATGTAGCTGGTTGTTATCCAAAGATCTTTTAAGGGCTTCAAGATCAATACGACCATTAATGATTATTAAAACCAAATTATTTTTAGTTGAGAACAAGAATAAATAGCTAGCATTTTCCTCCCATGTCCCTGGGTGTACACATGTGCACTGGTGATCAATGTTCTTGGCATTGATCGAGATTGGTTGGCTCTCTAGGATAGGTTAGAGGGTGCAAATGATTGGGATATTTCCTTGTAGAGACTAGATTCGGTCTTCAAATTATAGAAGTCGAATTTTGTCATGCTCTACAATTTTGTGGAACCAAACTTTGTAAAGAGTGTGTTCAAGCATGCCTGTGAATAACTGCACACAATTTAGTATTCAGTATATGCTATAAACTTCATACATTATGCTGGAATAACCAGCCAGAGGAAAATGTTGCAGGTTGGGTAGGGGGATGAAAAGAGCCTGAATTTTGGTGTCAGAGAATTGAGTTCAGATTCCAGTCCTGCTAATTGCTGGCTTTGTGACTTTGTTTAATGAACCTCTCTGAGTTATTTCTCTTTTGTAAAATAGCTGTGTTACACTTTTCACAAGTCTATTGTAAGTATTAAGTAAGAGAAGGTATCTAAAGCACCAAGCATGCAGTAAACGCCCAGCGTGCAGTAAAGGTCTGACAATATAGTTGTGCCGATCGCTTTTTAAGATAAAAAGGTGGCAGTTCGTTAAAATCCTGATAAACACTTACTGAATCAATAGGTAGAAGTCATGAATATTAGTTGGCATGTTTGAAATAAGTACATCTTCATCGATATTCAAGGAAAGTATAGGGTTTCCCTGGTGGCGCAGTGGTTAAGAATCCGCCTGCCAATGCAGGCGACACGGGTTCGAGCCCTGGTCCGGGAAGATCCCACATGCCGCGGAGCAACTAAGCCCGTGTGCCACAACTACTGAGCCTGTGCTCTAGAGCCCGCGAGCCACAACTACTGAAGCCCGTGTGCCACAACTACTGAAGCCCGCGCACCTAGAGCCTGTGCTCTGCAACAAGAGAAGCCACCACAATGAGAAGCCTGCACCCCGCAACAAAGAGTAGCCCCCACTCACTGCAACTAGAGAAAGCCCCTGTGCAGCAGCAAAGACCCAATGTAGCAAAAAATTAAATAAATGAATACGTAAATTTATTTAAAAAAAAGTATAGGTAGCCCTTCCATAGAGGTTATAAAATTAAGATACATCCATGTTTACTAAATAATTAGCCTCCATTTTGTAAACGATATAAATCACAATTCTCAGATCCTCGCTTAAAATGTGGTACTCCAAAGCTCTCTTTCACCGGACTTTGTTCCTGGAAGCTATGCTCTTTACTGTCTTTTCTCTGTGATGAAAAAAAGGAAAATGACCACACCTTGGCTCCAGTCCTTATAAACCAGCATTGCCTTGCACAAGAGTGGTTTCTTAGTTTCTTCTCTTGCACTTGGGAATGATTCCAATTTCTGTGAAGAATGCTGTCTCAGCACATACACAGTGGCCATGGCCAGGGGTGGGGAGGTGGGAACCTCAGCAATATATCACCACTAAAAGACACCAGAGGGCCCAGACCCTGGAGAGAACCTAAAGTTCTTTCACTGTCTACCAAAACACAGTTCATAGCAGCCCCAGGAGATGTGAAAGAGCTTTCTGAGAGATACTCTGCAGTGAGGTAATATCCTGAGCTACTATTCCTGCCTGAAAAAAGGATTAATCTGGATGAATCCCTTTTCTGCTCTGGTTCTCTTGAAAATAGACTGATGTGAACTCCTGAGGTAGAAGAAAAAAGAATAAGATATTTTTGGTGCCTAATTTTTTGCCACCAACATATATACATGGCTGGCCTTAAATCTCACAACATAGCTTTCCTGATCCCCCAGATGAGGAAACTGAACATCAGAAAAGTTTAATTCTTAAGGTAACAGGACTATCTAGGGTAGAAACTGGAACTGAACTCTTCACTGCCTCTCTGGCAATAACACACCACGGCAGAGGGATCTTGGAAAATGTAGTACTGCCCTGTGGAGCTCAGCCTGCCCTGCTGGCAGAGTTTACACCCATCATTCTTTCCAGTGGAGAAAGATGAGATTGGGACAGTTAGAAGTTTCACATATCAAATGTGACTTCAAATTCAAATGTGTTTTTTTTTAAATACCAGAACTCATAAACTTAAATGACTGTTGTTTTCAAAGAAATTATACCATGTCAATATTATTTCTGTCAATAATGTTATTCATTGTGCAGTGCATATTTTAAAATACTCATTTGGAATTACCCTGAGAAGAAATTTAACAGCAATTTCAATAGAATTTTTATTACCTTGTAACAATCCTTCATTTCTTACCAAAACTGAATTATGTAACTTGATCATCCACCTCACAAACTTGATCCCTAATGACTTCTGAATGTTCCCCCAATCAAGTCTGTCCTGAAATGGTAAAGATCTGCTAACTGTGAGAATTAAATGAGGCTAAGTCAACATTCATTACGCAACTACCACATTCCAGGCACTATTACACACAATGGGAATAGAGCAGTGAATATGACAGAGTTCTGTCCTCATAGAACTGACAGTGATGAGATGTGTGTGGAAACATTTTGTAATCCACGAAGAAATAGGTATTCCTAATAATGACCAACAATCTCTAGAGACAGTTTCAATAGTGAAGTTCCAAAAAGGTTTTGAGGTGTAGTAGCAATAGATATGAATATAATTTCTTAAGATGGTCACTTTAGAGGACATTCTATTTAAATCAGTTGTCAGTATGTGTGTTTGTGTGTGTGTGTGTGTGAATCTTAAACATTTGGTTATATTCCTTTAACTTCAGGTACCTTCCCTATGTAAAAATGAGGGTGCTTTTCTATGACTGTAACCTTAACTACCTTTGGGAAAGTCCAAACCCAGAAATGCTAACAGGTTATTGAATTATATTGAATAAACTTAAAGAACCCAGATGGTATTGAATTTCATCCTAACTTTAGATGAAATGTTCGGAGTCCTGCCTTATATTTACAAATAGAGACCAGATCCTTGACATTAAGTAGGCCAAATGTTGGGTGATTAACAGAATTGTTAAATATTTTAAATATGTTGATGGTGTGTAGATATGCTCAGTCACAGCTTTTGAAAGTAAATTTAGTATCTGCATTCCAACAGCCATTCTAACAAGAAAAATATTTATAAGAAAAATTACTCAATTATGCCTAACAGGAAAAAGGAAACTTATAAACAAATTTAAACAATATAATTTGCTACTTTTTAAAATTACAGAAAGAAAGAACATATGAACACTTAGTATTTAATGACAAGTATTTTTAAAAACTGGAAACTACAAAAAGCCACAGGAATTTAGCAAATCTTATGTTTGAAATGATAAAAAATCATTTATATTCATGGTAAATTCTGTGCCTCTAACTTAGCTATTTAACATTCGTTGAGTTCAATATTACTTTTCACTGTAAAAGTATAGCCCCCCCCCCCGCCCCCATATAAGAAAATCCCTACCCCGTCCATTTATTTAACCATCCTTTCTTTGGTGTCTAGGCACAGTATATCTTTTTACATCAGTGCGTTCTGGATCTCTTATCAAGTAAAGGAAGTAATCAGCCCATCTGTTTTGTTAACTATTCAGCACTTCAAAAGATGGACTCTTTGGACACCATGGAAGGTAAACAGAGGCAATGTATATCAATTTACTACTAGTTTACCACCTATAGCAGAAGCATTAATTTAATAACAACCGTATGTTGAAAATGTTTTAGAAGCTTGGCTGGCACACATATCAATTCTTTAATTTCTCTCTAATCCAAGTTAGGATAATAGCCTTTCCAGGTACACTGTATTTTTGTCATGAAACATTTAAATCTTTTGAACTGTTAACTTCAATTCTCTCTTGTGACATGTTACTTTATGTTATAGGTGATGTTGAGCTTGAATGGGAAGAAACCACCATGTAAATATTCAGACCAAAGATTACAACTGGAAGATATTTTCAAATCCCAGGGGCCAAAATACCCCCTTACTCTTCTGAATTGAAATGTGCAACCTTAAATAAAACTCTATGCTTCCCTTACTGTGCCTTACTAAATGGACTGACATTTTATGAATAGTTCTAGGAAATAGCTAATTCAGGATAGTTATCTGTTTTGTACAGAATAAATATTATACATGTAAAATGTTTAAGAAGAGATATCCCAGAGATTTTTGAAGCCTTCTATATTTTGGGAATGAGCCAAATATAAAATTATTATTATATTTACGTTAATGTTTCAATGTGAATTTTCCCTACATATTGGATTTGATCTTGAACAAAAGTTGTAAATGTTGATTCAGTAGTGTTATTTTGGCCTCCAGGGTGTTGACTTTTCTCGTGGATAACTTCCAGGACTGTCATAATGATCTGTACTTCCATGTATGCCCCTGTGTTTTGAATCCCCTGTTTTATGAGTGCTGAGATATCATCTCATGATCTCGAACAGCTGAACAGTAACCCCCTGACACTGCTGGGATTACTTAGCCTTTATACAACACACAGTAGCTCTTCGGGTACACTTAGGGCTATTTCAATTGCACTGTAATCTTCAGTTTGAAAAACAAAAGGAAAAATTAAACAGTGCAATTGCTCATGTGAAGTTGTCGAGTACTTTTGTAGCCTGTCTGCATTTGTACATTTTGAGGAACAAGCTGTACCACTATATTGTATATTTGAATACATAGTTAAATGTATCAGTATTTGTCCATTAGATATGTATGCAACCTAATAACAATTTTGAAGGGTTTCTTCAGCAGAAATGCGTGAAAACAGTAATAAAAATGTGATGTGTTACAAGGTCATAAACCAATGATGTGCTGCTGTGGTGCCAACCAGAGACTTCTGAATAGATTACATAAAACGGTCTTTATTTCATTTCCCAAGGTTGATTATTGAGGAGTGTATTAGGTGGAACTGAACACAAAGAAATTAACCAGACTGTAGCAAATTAGAGATTTTTTTTAAAAGCAAATAATTCACCCTCCTTTTTGTTAGACAGTAACAATGTACAAAGTAAGTTTTGAACTATATGAAATTATTTTGTCATAGATTTCAATTAAGGGTCATAAAATAGTATTAATTATTTTATTTCTTTTATGGTAAGAATCATATCTTATACTTATTTCTGCTGGAATATACATATAGAAAAAGTGATGGCCAATAAAATTGAATTTTAAGGAACTGAGTCACTTTGCAGCATGATTTCAGAGGTCCTTATAAACATAAATTTGATTTTGTATCACATATTAAGATATAATTAATAATTATCTTAACATAATGAAGTATAAGTACAATACAGTAATATAATGTGGTATAAATAATTAAGACATAATAATTTCCCAAGGTATCCAAAGATAGTAATTTTAAAATCGAATTTATTATGCAAGAAATTAAATCCTTTAGTCTTACAAGCAATCCTGCTTTCTGTTTTTTATGGCAAGGGTGTGTAAATAAATACAATCCATTAATGTTCCAACCAAAAAGTTTACTCTATAGAAAGTTACAGAAAACAATAAGAAATGATGAAAACTCTGAAAGATTCAAGTTTGAGTGACAAGGTCTTCAGTTTGCTTCACGTGTCAGTCATTGAAAATGAGTGGTAAGCCAGTACTTATTAATGTGGGTTTTTGTATTCAGGGAAGACAGATAACAGCCTGTGGAAAGTACTGGTGAGTCTACTTTTAAATGTATTAAATGGTGAGAAAATAAATCCTTCAATCCACAAGCCAGTCCATTTTCTATAATATCTGTATAAAACAGAGAGTACAGAATAGAGTTGACCCGTGTGTATATGCATGTGTGTGCATATAAAAGAAGTTTTAATATAAGGCCTCCTCTAAAAGAGTGCTTATCAATCTTTAATGTGTATACAGATCATCTGCAGACTGTGGCAGAATGCAGATTCTGCTTCAGTAGGTCCAGGAGAGCACCTAAGATTCTTCATTTCTAGAAAGTACTCAAGTAATAATATTGCTGCCTGAGCTCGGGCCATACACTGAATAGCAAATCTCTAAAAGACAGGATCAGAATAATTTTATTTCCATCTGAAATTATTTGAAACATGTTAAAAAAGAATTGTCTTCATTATCAAAAACATAACAAAGCACCTGTTAAATGTGTATAGCTCACTAGCTATACCACAAAACTGTAACTGAAATGGAACTGAAACACATATTAATGTTAACTAAATTTTCTCTTAATTATATTGTGAAAATGCTAGTTCACAGCCAAATTTTTATAGGTGGCTACTAAGTGCAAATTAAAATAACGAGGAACATCTGTAACTTTTTTAGATCAGATTTGTCAAAATACTTTGAAGCATATGTACAATAAATGAGCAACATGTGTTTTATCTGAACCAAATGAAACTGGAGCCTCTCAGAATGGTTTGCCAGAAACGAGAGCAGCTGTGGGTATCACCTCTACTTTCATCCTGCTTTAAAACACAGAATTTTCTTCTTTCACTTTATAGGTGAAATGTGTGATACGACTTTTGAAAAAGCTAATTAAACCTTTCCCTCTTCATAAAGGAGATGGTGATTCACTCTTCACATCTGGTACCAAACACTAGATTTTAAAAATGAAATTTAAGTTCAGCAAACTACTCTACACGTCCATGACATTACTGTGATAGGTCCACTTTTGTAGTTCAACTTTTAGAAAACTCACAGTAAAGTTTTTGATGATGCCAGTAACACAAAATGATCTGAAATTCTCAACTGAATGATATTAAAAAGTGAAAATGTGGGATAAAAAAGTTCATAAAGCATAATCTTAACAAAACAGCTTGCCTTCTTAGCACAAGTAATATTTCATGGTAAATGACATCATGAATATGCATAGAGCTTCCATTTGGAATCAAAACTCATATACCCATCAGTTCATGAAGATGTTCTGAGGAATAGATTAGATCACACATATGAAGGTGTTTCAAAAAGTACAAAGAACTCTACAAAGTTAAGATAATTTTTTACCCAGGTTAGACAGTATGTAATGTTTATCAGTAAGATAATGCACCCCATTATAAGATTGTATTGTATTTGTGATATTAATTCCATGTTTGTATGTCTGTTTCACATGCAAACGTTAAAGAGAAAATTATGGCAGATATACTGATTTCTGCTAAATAAAACCACTGATACTTTGTTTTTCATGAATGATTAAGAGCGTTCTCAAGGAATGTTTGGACTAAAGTGAATAGATAAACAAATAAAAAATTGTGATTTAGAAAACAAATCAAGAAAATTTCCATTTCAGGTGTTTCAAATGGACATACTAAATCACTGTCTACAATACAGTCATTTGAAAATAAAACTAACTTAATAGAAGGTGATGAAAAGCATTATTCTCCCTTGTTAATAAGATTATGTTTCTTTAGAATCACAAGCTTGAATTATTTTAATTTTTACTGAAAGTATTAGATTGAGAAGTCATTTTAGTAACTTATAAACTTTTCAAAATACTTTTACCCCCATCATCCTGATTAATCTTTACAAAATCCTCTAAGATCTGCAGTGTCCCATATTACAGATAAATATAATGAAAGCTTAACAGATGTGCCAGAGACCACATTTAGTGAAGGTGGAAGCTGCATATCATAATCAAGTTACTGAAAGCCAATGATAAAGATAAAAATTTTAAAGGCAACAAAGAAAATAGAGACCTATTGAGGTGTTCAAATATAAGAAAATATGCTGGCTTCAATTCAGACACAATGCAAGCCAACTGACAATGGAATGACATATTCAAAGTGCTCAAATTACCTCCTAAACCTGATTAAGGGCAAATACAAAAGAACTAGAGCTAACGTCATGGTGAAATATTAAAGGCCTTCATCCTAAGAGCAAGAAAAACGCCCACTTTCACAACTTATATTCAACACTGTACTGGCGTTTCTAGCCATTACAATAAGGCAAAAAAAAAAAAAAGAAAGAAAAGGAAGGTTTGTAAATGAAGAGAAAAACTGTATGAGTAGAGAGTATAATTATGTATGAGGAAATTCCTGAAAAAGCTACAAAAGAGAAAAAGCCACTAGGTATAATAAATAGCTTTAAAAAGGTTACAGGATACAAGATCAAGATACAATCAATTTTATCTCTACATATTAATCAATGAACTGGAAACTGCAATTAAAAATACCATTAACAGCATCCATAAACATGAAATGCTTAGAGTAAATTTAACAAAGTATATGCAAGACTCATACTCTAAAAACAATATTGATGAGAAGAATTAAAGACTTAAGTAAATTTTTTTAAATGCATATCCATGAACTCAAAACTCAATGTTGCTGAGAAGTCAATTCTCATACTGATGTATGGATTAAATGGAATATCAATCTTAATCCCATAAGGCTTTTTTTCTAGAAATCAATAAACTTGTTTTTACAATTTATATAGAAATGATGCAAAGGATCTAGAATAGCCAAAACAACATTCAAATAGAACACAGTTGAATGACTTATACTACGCATCTATGGCATTTCCATTAAAATAAAAAATAGAAAGTAAAAAAATAAATTCTCACACAGTTGGTCAATTAGTTTTCAACAAAGGTGACAATGTAATTCAATGGGGAAAAGATAGTCTTTCCAATAAACAGTGTTGGAACAACTGGATGCCCATTTGGAAAAACATGAACCTTCATTTCTAGCCCATATGACAAATACAAAAATTAACTTGAAATGCAACACAGATCTAAATGTAAAAGCTAAAACTATAAAGCTTATAGAAAAAAAGTATGAAAATCCTCATGACTTTGGGACAGGCTAAGATTCCTCAGAATATAAAGATATAAAAGAAAAAACTGACATATTATACTTCGCCAAAATTATAACATTCTTCTCTTTAAAAGACACTATTAAGAAAATGAAAAGCCAAGCCACAGGCTGAAGAGAATGGGAGAAAATATTCACAATAAATGTGACAAGATTCAAGTCCTGGGAATGGTATCCAGAATACATATATATTTACAGAATAATACACACACACACACACACAAATATAAATGGCCAATACATGAAAAGGTACTCAACATCATTAGTCATCAACAAAATGCAAATAAAAATCAGAATGAAGTAACCATACTAATAGAATGATTAAAGTTAAAATGACTGGTAATATCAAGTCATCCCACCATGGAATTTGAGCAGCTGGAACTGCATGGTATATGGTACAATCACTTTGGAAAACAGTTTGGTAGTTTCTTATAAAGATAATACCCGGGCTTCCCTGGTGGCGCAGTGGTTGAGAGTCCACCTGCCGATGCAGGGGACACGGGTTCGTGCCCTGGTCCGGGAAGATCCCACATGCCGCGGAGCGGCTGGGCCCGTGAGCCATGGCCGCTGAGCCTGCGGGTCCGGAGCCTGTGCTCCGCAACAGGAGTTTTATTGCTCTGGACCACTTAACACAACATATAAATGATCATGATTTTGTGGATATATATGCATAAAGCATATATATGGATATATGGATATATATGGATATGTGGATATACATGGATTAGTAGCTGAACTGAGAAGTGAAAGAATGTGCATGGTACAAAACCTGGTAAGATATCTAAAACTTCAAGCAGTTATCAGCTCTAGAATTTCTGCCTGGAAGGATCTTAGTGGCAGTGATCTGGTTAGACATGGCCTTGAACTATATTAGCAAAGCAGACATTCTCTTTTCCTACGTTATAAACCTCTGGGTGGGGGCAGGGTCTTGGGGACGGCAGCTGATGGGGATTATAGGAGAACCGAAACCCACATGCCCTAGTTATCCTTCAGCACTGTTACTGACTACTCATCCTACCCTGTTTATACTGATAGGCATATAGAAAATAATTCATTAAATGGATTTGTCTTTAGCCTTTGGGAAGCTTAGAAAATGAATCAAATTAATTTCTTTTGTAAACATGCTAGAAGTTGTATTTGGAAAAAGTTTATTAACTGTTACAGGTTTCTATGTATTTCACTTGTCCATATTTATCCCTTTTTATTATTAGTATTAATTATGTTTGTTATAGCATGTCATCAACTAACTGGGAGTTGTTTGTTTTGTTGTTCTGGTTTGGACATAAAAATATTTTTAAAATATAGATTTTTGTCATTAAAAAAACCATACGGTAGGGGGCTTCCCTGGTGGCGCAGTGGTTGAGTCTGCCTGCCGATGCAGAGGACACGGGTTCATGCCCCGGTCCGGGAGGATCCCACATGCCGCGGAGCAGCTGGGCCAGTGAGCCATGGCCGCTGAGCCTACAGGTCCGGAGCCTGTGCTCCGCAACGGGAGAGGCCACAACAGTGAGAGGCCCGTGTACCGCAAAAAAAAAAAAAAAAAAAAGATAATACCCTATTGCCATATTACCCAGCATTACCACTCCTAGTCATTTATCCAAGAGAAATTAAAATATATTTCCAGAAAAGGACTTGTA
This sequence comes from Globicephala melas, assembly GCF_963455315.2. Lineage (NCBI taxonomy): Eukaryota > Metazoa > Chordata > Mammalia > Artiodactyla > Delphinidae > Globicephala > Globicephala melas. The sequence goes on along the minus strand of NC_083323.1, from coordinate 37,804,219 downwards.
TTAATAGTGCTCTTAGTAGTTTTATTCATAATGGCCAAAAATGGAAAGAGTCCAAATACCCATCAGCAGGAATGAACGAATAAGTTGTGGTATTTTTTGACAATGAAATAAAATGAACTATTGATACACATGAGAACAGGGAAAATCTTCAAAAACATTATACTGAGTGAAAGAAGACAGATACAAGGGAATGCATACTGTAAGAATCGATTCAGATGTAGTTCTGGAGCGGGTCAAACTAATCTATAGTGATGAAGATCAAATCAGTGTTTACCTGGAGTGCGGTATATGTGTGGGGAATCAACTGCAATGGACAAAAGGCAACTTTAGGGGGGTGAGGAAAGTGTTCTGTATCTTGAATGGAGTGTTATTTATACAGGTATATTCATTTGTCAAAATGCTTTAAGTTGTGTACATACAGTGAATGCATTTTTTCCATGTAAATTATAATTCAATAAAGTTGATTAAAAATAGAATAATGAAAAAATAGTTAAGTATTTACAGAATGCTATTTGTGTTTTTAAAATACAAGTAGTACATATTTTTATGGATTCATTCACTATAGTACATACATAAAATCATAAATGGTAATGTACGTACTGGCATCAGAATCATGGCTTCCTCTGATGTGGGAGGAATGCAGGGAGAAGATGGATTGCCAGGAAATCACGAGGATCCACAAGAGTTTCAAACGCATTTGTAAATTTTGTTTTAAAGTTTAAAGCATATGTGGCAACACAGATTTGTTAAAATTAAATAATGAGTAAAAACTATATTATTCTCTAAAGTTTTGTGTTTGAAATATTTCATAATTTTAAAAGCACAATTTAAACTTTAATAATTTATAACAATGACTTAAATGTTTATGGACTATTTTCACGAATCTATCAAAGTATTTTGCTCTCCTGCCTGAATGAGGGCAATACGGAGAGAAATATTTACTTACTTTGTTATTTATTTACTCCATTCCCAAAGCTCTAAAATCGGTGTCTTAAACATTAAAAATAAAACTTGACATGCTGCAAGTGCTTTCCGCAGAATTCACTAAGTCCTTATTCACTTAGTATTTATAACCAGGTGAACCGCCATGGAAGATATGATGAATTCACTTGCTGTGCTCTCGTACTAGAAAACAGAGCTTCCTCAATTTGAAGGCACCACATTCATAAAGCTGGTGCATGCTAACAGGATCAACATCTACTCCCTGGGCTGTTACATCAGAGTTTTTATTTATTTATGTTTTAAAGAATACACTTACAGTTGCTTCATTTGCAAATATTTTCTCCCATTCTGAGGGTTGTCTTTTTGTCTTGTTTATGGTTTCCTTTGCTGTGCAAAAGCTTTCAAGTTTCATTAGGTCCCATTGGTTTATTTTTGTTTTTATTTCCATTTTTCTAGGAAGTGGGTCAAAAAGGATCTTGCTGTGATTTGTGTCATAGAGTGTTCTGCCTATGTTTTCCTCTAAGAATTTTATAGTGTCTGGACAAAGGATTAATCTCCAAAATTTACAAGCAGCTCATGCAGCTCAATATCAAAAAAACAAACAACCCAATCCAAAAATGGGCGGAAGACCTAAATAGACATTTCCCCTAAGAAGATATACAGATTGCCAACAAACACATGAAAGAATGCTCAACATCACTAATCATTAGAGAAATGCAAATCAAAACTACCATGAGGTATCACCTCACACCAGTCAGAATGGCCATCATCAAAAAATCTACAAACAATAAATCTGGAGAGGGTGTGGAGAAAAGGGAACCCTCTTGCACTGTTGATGGGAATGTAAATTGATACAGCTACTATGGAGAACAGTATGGAGGTTCCTTAAAAATCTAAAAATAGAACTACCATATGACCCAGGAATCCCACTACTGGGTATATACCCTGAGAAAACCATAATTCAAAAAGAGCCATGTACCCCAATGTTCATTGCAGCTCTATTTACAATAGCCAGGACATGGAAGCAACCTAAGTGTCCATCGACAGATGAATGGATAAAGAAGATGTGGCACATATATACAATGGAATATTACTCAGTCATAGAAAGAAACAAATTTGAGTTATTTGTAGTGAGGTGGATGGACCCAGAGTCTGTCATACAGAGTGAAGTAAGTCAGAAAGAGAAAAACAAATACCGTATGCTAACACATATATATGGAATCTTAAAAAAAAAAAATGGTTATGAAGAACCTAGGGGCAAGACAGGAATAAAGACGCAGACGTAGAGAATGGACTTGAGGACACGGGGAGGGGGAAGGGTAAGCTGGGACGAAGTGAGAGAGTGGCATGGACATATATACACTACCAAATGTAAAACAGCTAGTGGGAAGCAGCTGCACAGCACAGGGAGATCAGCTCAGTGCTTTGTGACCACCTAGAGAGGTGGGATAGGGAGGGCGGGAGGGAGACGCAAGACAGAGGGGATATGGGGATATATGTATACGTATAGCTGATTCACTTTGTTATACAGCAGAAACTAACACACCATTGTAAAGCAATTATACTCCAATAAAGATGTTAAAAAAAAAGAATACACTTACAACTGTGATATGAAAAATTTACTTGAAATAGACATAATTTTATTTATTGTGATTACTAATAGCTTTCTTTATTGAATCATTACTATGTCCCAGGCACTCTTCTAAGGATTTTACAAATATTAATTAATCTCCTAACAATTCTTGGAAGTAGGTGCTGTGATTTGCCTTTTGCAGATGAGAAAACAAAAACAAAAAAACAAAAAACGGGTTAAATAACCTGCCCAAGGTTACACATCAAGTAGGTGAAAGAGCTAGAGCTGAAACCGGAAATCTGATTTCAGAGTCTCCAGCATCAGCCACCATATGCCATTGTATTACCCAGAGACCATCAGATAAATATTATCTTTGATCTCACCTACTTGGACGTAGAACATACACGTGAACTCTAATTACTCCCATCCTCAAGAACGGAAGTTTCCTGATAGCATCTAAAATAGGCCCTTTTATGCAAATCATTCATGTCACATAGTCAGCCAGTGGTAGTGCTAGCCTTTGAATTCAAGTATCTAGTTTGATAGTCTTTCTGTAATTTGCTGCCTCCTCCAATATATATTTGATCCAAACCAAAATGTATTGTTTGTTTTTCCGATTCTCTGGAACTCATTGCCAGATTTATCTCCTTAGCTCACAGCTCTGATCATTTTACTGATCCGTTCGGTAGCCCTTCATTGCCTATCGAGTTAAACTCGTAAAATGCCTTTCCCACAGTCTTACTCCAATTTTCCAGCCAAACTAGAATACTTGCTGCCTACTAAAACACACTGTACACATTCCCAGTACCACACTTTAGCTCCTACATTCTCCTCAATAGTTCTTATCCTCCGCTGGCATTCCCCGCTTACTAGATTGTCAGCTGCTTGTGAACAAGGACTACGTTTTTCTCATGATTTTAACCTCATTGCATTTAGCATAACATCTTCTATATGAGATAAACTTGAACTAATATGTGCAATTGGAAAGTTTCCCTTAGAAGAGGTAAACTAATGTTGTCTATGCAACAGTGTATTTTCCTACCAATCCACACTTGCTAAAATATCTTTTCAATCAAGGAGCAAACAAACACTACTGGATCAAAGATAAATGAAAGTGGGGGAGCAGGGAAAATGGGCAGACAGTAATCTGTCATTTGTTCAGGATCATCAGTTATCCAGAATGAAACTGAGATCTTAACAGTATGCGAAAAACCTCTGAACAACTGAAGATGACAAAAAGGAATACTGTATATTTGGGCAACATATTAAAAAACAGTTCATCAACAGTATTTTTTGTCTTACATTATAGACACTTCAACAAACATGATTTCCCAGTTCACAGCAGTTTGTAAACAGCAAAGCTAATGGTTTATATCCTTATATTATGCACACACAAACACATGCACACACACACACACACACACACACACACACACACACACACACACACACACACACACACCCTTCCTCTTAAAAGCACATAGGCCTTCAAAACATAAAATTTGGGGACCATTTATAGAAATCCAATATATTTCAATAGCCACTGGAATATTATAACCAAAGTCCTCTTTAAGAAAACATATTTTCTTTTTAAATTACATTACATTTACTCCTTAAGGAGACAGGTATGGATTTAATATATTCTTTTAAAGACCTCATCAAAACTAATTAGACTAGAAAGGTAGGGAGAGGCAGTTCCAGAAGAAACTTGGAACAAAATATTCCACGAGGTGAGACAGTTTCTGGCCATGCAGAGGCAGGTCTGTATTCAGCTGCCAATGTGTACAGGCATGGAGGCGGACACCAGGGCCAGAGAAGACAGTAACGAGCAACAGGTGGCAAACCAGGCTAGCAGGACACACAAGGGTGGACTGGTAGGAGGTAGCATATCATAACAGGCAGGTGGAGCAAGGCTAAAGAGAATCCAGGAACTGGCACTACTCAGATCCAAGAAAAGCCGGAGGTAGGGAAGTGGGTCATCAGGGAGCAGGGTCCTACTGTCCAGCTAGATTCAGAGGCATCTCCCTTCCTCAGGGACAGACACAAAGTAGAGAGACTCAGGCAGGGTTCAATAACCCCTCATTTCCTGAAGATAGATGTAGATAAACAGAGATACACATACACATATGTACCTATCTCTATATCACTCCTTCACTGCGGCTTAACAGTGGTAAGTAAATGGTAACTGCATGAAAAATACATATGTGCTTTAAATAACTAAGGTACTAGAGAGATTTTAAAGACAAAGATTTTTATCAAAATCAGGTACCAAATATGTATACTGCTAATCTAACCAAAGCAATAAGGAAAACAAAAATAACAGAAGTCAAAACTGTCATGATTCAACACAAAAATATTGCATACCTAGAAGATACAAATAAGCAGACTGAAATACTTTATAAGTAATAAGTTCTCTAATATAAGTGACCACAAAATAAATATTCCAAAATTATAAGCAACCAATTAATGAGTGAGAAGATATAACGGGAAAAGTCAGTTCACTGATAGTGTCCAAAATATAAAATACCAAGAAACTAAACTTAGAGGTCACTTCTGAAGAAAACTAAAACAGGGAAATCTAAGATATGATTACATTTTTTGGTAAGGGAAGCCTATTATAAAAAACATGGTTCTTCTCAAATTACTTCATAAGTTTAATATGCCAATTTAAATATCTTAAATAGTATTAGATTATTTCATATTTATAAAAACATCGTAAGTTCATCTGGAAGAATAAATAACTGAGAAATAAGATAAACTTTTTTGAGTAAGAAGAGTGATGAGGCGAGAACTTCCATCTATTAAAATATTTTATTATCAAAATAAAGTGTACGACTGACATGAGAAGCAGCAATACCTAATGAAAGAGACAAGTTTTCAAACACAGGCCATGTTATAAGATTTTAATATGTCAGTAAGGAAATATCATCCACCAAGGAAGAAAAGATACATCATTATTCAGTAAATGATGTAGGGAAATTGGCTGCTGGGAAAAAAAAAATGAAATCATGTTAAATTTAACCCCCTCACTCTAAACCAAAATGAATTTTGGAGCGAAAAATCTCAGTATGTTCCATGGTCTTATTTCCTTTGGTCTTCATTTCCTTTAAAGATCATAAATAATTTCCCCTTTTCAGTATGAACACTCACCCAACTTCTAATGCCCAGTGGATCATACCACCCCAGTGTGAAACATTTACATTTTCTCCAAAATTTATAAGAATTCAAAGATATATGTCCCAGAAACAAAACCTGAAGTTTAAAGAAATAAAAGGTATCCAAACTGGAAGGGAAAAGGTAAACTTGTCATTATATGCAGATGATATGATACCTTATATAGAAAACCCCTAAAGACTCCACACAAAAACTACTAGAACTGATAAACAAATTCAGCAAGGTAGCAGGATATAAAATTATCATACATAAATCTGTTGCATTTCTTTACACTAACAATGAAATATCAGAAAGGGAAAGTAAAAAAAATCCCTTTTAAAACTGCATCAAAAAATAAAATACTTAGGAATAAACCCGACCAAGGAGATGAAAGACTTATATGCTGAGAACGGTAAAATATTGATAAAGGAAATTGAAGATTATTCAAAGAAATGGAAAGATATCCCAAGCTCTTGAACTGGAAAAATTAATATTGTTAAAATGGCCACAGTACCCAAAACAATCTACAGATTTAATGATACCTATCAAATTAACCATGACATTTTTCACAGAACTACAACAAATAATTAAAATTTATATGGAACCACAAAAGACCCAGAATTACTAAAGCCATCCTGAGGAAAAAGAACAAAGCTGGAAGCATAACCCTCCTAAACTTCAGACAATTATTACAAAGCTCCAGTAATCAAAACATTGTGGTATTGGCACAAAAACAGACATATGGATCAATGGAACAAAATAGAGAGCTCAGGAAAAAACCCACTCACCAATAGTAATCAATCCTCAACTAAGGAGTCAAGAATATACAATGGAGAAAAGACAGTCTCTTCAGCAAGTGGCACTGGGAGAGCTAAAAAAAGAGTTACCATATGATCCAGCAATCCCACTCCTGAGCATGTATCTGGACAAAAGTCTAATTAGAAAAGATACATGCACCTGAATGTTCAATGCAGCACTATTTACAATAGCCAAGACATGGATGCAACCTAAATGTCCACTGACAGAGGAATGGATAAAGATGATGTGTGTGGAGATATATATATATATATATATATAATATATATGAATATACACAATGGAATATTACTCAGCCATAAAAAAAGAATGAAATAATGCCATTTGCAGCAATATGGATGGACCTAGAGATTATCATACTAAGTGAAGTAAGTCAGAGAAAGACAAATATCATATGATATCAGTTATATATGGAATCCAAAAAAATGATATAAATGAACATGTTTACAAAACAGAAACAAGACTCACAGGCATAGAAAACAAACTTATGTTTACCAAAGGGGAAAGCACGGAGAGGAGGTATAAATTAGGAGTTTGGAATTAGTAGATAAAAAGCACTATATATAAAGTACATAAAGAACAAGGTCCTACTGTATAGTACATACATATGGTCCTGTAATAAACCATAAAGGAAAAGAATCTGATAAAGAATGTATATTATACATGTATAACTGAATCATTTTGCTGTACACCAGAAACTAACACAACATTGTAAATCAACTATACTTCAACACAAAATAAATACATTTTCAAAGAACCTAAATAAGGGGACTTTATATAAAAAGAAATATCATGGTTAATCATCTAATATAATGAATGTCAAAATCTACTTATGTGTTCCTGCCAAAATACAGAAACTTATTTTTAAAAATTCAACTATTAATTTGAAAAATAATAACTCCAATTGATTAGAATATACTGAATATGTTTAGTCCATGAGTTCATTTTTAAAACCCATGAATAGTCAATTATTAGAGGATGATAACCAATTTATTCTGAAAACGAGCAAATAAAGGGAAAGATTCAAGCATTTTATCCTTCCTTTTATATACAAACTGAATGATGCAGTAACAACATATCTGAGGACAGATTTTTTTCTTTATACCATATTCTAGCTATAAATAAAGAAGAAATGACAGAATTAGACTATCACTACTTCTCATTCCATAATGGATCCCAGCAAAGATCAACAATAGCTGCTAATATCAAAAAAAAAGAGACAACCAGACATAAGGTTTGTAGTATAACAGACTATACTGTAATCTTACCAGCCCTCCCTCCCCCATCAAGTCTGAATCCAATCAAGCCTCTACAGCGAGCTACCAATGAATGAAACTATAGACGTCAGAAGAACGTTAAATTATGCCAAAAGAATGCAATCAGCAAAACCCAGATTTTGGAAAACTGTACAGGACTAATGATTCAATTTCTTCAACGAACTTGCAAAAGACATAAAGTTGTAGAGGAGGAACCATAGAGACTTAAAAGATTTATCAACTAATCACATTGTGTGGGCTTTATTTTGGTGCCAGTTCAAAAATACAAACTAAAATAGCTCCACACAAACACTTGTACGTAAATTTTCATAGCAACATTATTCATAACAGCCAAAAAATGGATAAATGTGGTATAACCATACAATGGAACAGTATTCAGCCACAAAAAGGAATGAAGTACTTACTCATGATACAACATATATCAACCTTGAAAACTTTACTCTAAGTGAAGGTGGTACTAACCGGGTTTGTTTTGCCCAACGTGCAGCAAGCTAAAACGGTGAGATGCCGAGGTTTGCAGCAAAGCGAGGAGACGGGAGAGCAGGTCTCGAATCTGCTCCAAGAAGGCAAGAGGCTTGGGTGTTTATGGGATTTTAAAAAAAGAAGCAGGGCTGTCGGAGGCGCGGGGGAACGGGGAAAGGTGATTAGAAAAAGGTGCGATAATTGTTGCTCTGCGCAGGCTTAACTACGCTACAGGCCTCTTCACATTCTAAAGTTCACAAGTGCGCATGCCTGCGCATGCCCAGTTCAAGGGTCAGTGGTCCTTCCCGGTCCTAAGGAGCTCAGCTCAAACTAGACACAGCTGACCCTTGGCTCAGCTTGAAATAGATGCAGCTGACTCCAAGTTCCTGGAAAACAACTCGGTCAGACACCTTATTGTTCAGGCTATGTGCTGCTTAGAGGTCATGAAAGTCTTAAAACCTTGATTAGTGAAGGCAGGTGAAATGGATTTCACCCATGGTTCCAGAAGAAGCCAGACATATTGTAATTATTCCATTTATATGAAATATCCAAAATAGGCATATCCATAGAAGCTCATTAGTAGTTGCCAGGGACAGAGTGGGAAGTGGGAAGTGACTGCTAATGGATACAGGGTTTCTTCTGGGGTGATGGAAACAGTGGTGATGATTGTGCAACTTTGTGAAAATACTATAAACCGCTGAACTGTACATTTTAAAAGGCTGAATTTTATGTCATGTGAATTGTATCTCAATAAAAAATACAGCATTCCTGAGAGAAAGAAAACCAAACTGAAGTTTAGACTATTGGGCTACTTTGAGTAACCTTACTTCCCAGTCCAATAAATTGAATTAAAGTAGCATATACCATAATCTGTTATAATTGGGAAGGACCTTATTCCCATAATTGAATTGCCCAGATAATTGAAGCTTATCATTTGGAGAAAGCTACATGGTTCCCAGCTCCCACAGTCCTCATCTCTGTATATCAGAAGCAATTCACCCCAAGCTCTGGGAAGATTTAGTCCTTATCTTGAGAAATTTTAGGTTTACTCCTTCAAGAGAATTTTGCTGCAGCATCAAGAGAATTTTGCTGCAGCATCAAGAGAATTTTGCTGCAAATATGGTACAGGCCTTGTTTCCTGTCCTAAAAATTAAGATTCTGTCTTATTTGCCAGATATACTAGTTCTACTTGTGACTAAGTTCCTATTTTTATTTGATTTTCTTAAATAATATTCATTTGATTTTCTCATTACAAAACTGGAGAATGCTTATTATAGATTTTTTTAAATTACAGAAAACTCTCTTTTAAACTTATATCAACCAAAATTCTAGTACCTAAATATAACTATTATCAACAGTTTGGAGTAGTGCTTTCCAAACCTTTTTCTTCTCATCATGGTCAACAAAAGAAATTCATCAAAATTTCATGAAGATACCTAATAAGATAATTGGGGAGTTTATGGCATTGGCTAGAAGTATGACCATTTTGCTTTCAGAGTTTGGGCCTGAATTATATGTAATTTACAAAAAAAATACTTAATAAATTAATCCATCAAAAAATCTGCCAAATTAAGTCATGTGAAAGGAGAGGACTGCTCTACTAGGTGTTCCACTAGTTCATGTTCTTTTCTAAGAAGTTTACTGAGGCCTGGTAATTCCAACAGCACCTTATACAGACTACTGTAATCATTTCAAAGTCCTCTTATAAATGGGTTACACGGTATGTAACATTTAAGATACCATTTTTTAAAATGAATATTTATTGGACTAAAAAATGTACAAAATTAAGTTACTTTAAGGTAAATTAAAATATTTTATTACTGTAAAGCCAAGACTTTATGAAGAAGAAAGTTGAAGGATACAAAGAGGGGAGTTAAGGATTACTAGTTCCAGTGCTGGGTTCCATACATACTATTCTGATTACCTTCAGGTACCCAGGAAACCCTGAACCCGCAGGGTTCAAGAAGTGAAAAGGTGGCAACACAGACCAGCTTCTGGAGAGTGTCCAGAAGAATGGCCACGGGTAAGATAACCACTGTCCTAAGCCTTTCACTCTCAGGGCCAGCTGGGTAAAATAGAGACTCTCACTGACATGGAGGCCAGAAAAAAACAAGGATGACCAGGTATTCAGGAGCTGGATGACTAGGAACAAGTAACCCACAAATACTTTTTTTTTTTTTTTTTTTTTTGCGGTACGCGGCCCTCTCACTGCTGTGGCCTCTCCCGTTGCGGAGCACAGGCTCCGGACGCGCAGGCTCAGCGGCCATGACTCACGGGCCCAGCCACCCCGCGGCACGTGGGATCTTTCCGGACAGGGGCAGGAACCCGTGTCCCCTGCATTGGTAGGCGGACTCTCAACCACTGCGCCACCAGGGAAGCCCCCACCAATACTTTTAAAACAAGTAGGCAATAAACTATCATACTCTCTTCTTATAAACATAGCGTGAGTGCCTTAACTCAAATTGATGTACTCTAATTTTGTTGTGGCAGCCAGACTTAGCAATTAATTACTTAGACTTAGTATCTAAGGCTTAGCAATTTCAGCTCCAAAAATAAATCTTGCTATATAATGTTTTTTTTGAGTAGAGCACCTCTTGTCCCATGAAGTTTCCAGGAACTTCTACTAAAATAAAACGAGCATTATATCTTGCACTGATCGAGACACACAATGTTTTGGGCAAAGCACCAAAAAATTTAAACAAATCCCAAATAGAAAAAGAAATAAATATCCAATAAGGGAAAACGCCACTTCATCTCAGAGAAGATGATGTGGGTTTTGACAATTATCACTGAGCAGAGATTACATACTACCTGTTTTCCACCAGGTGATCCTTCTAAGCAATGATGATTACATAGCTCCTGCTCTACAGAGTGGAGGATATGAATAAATAAGCATTAAAGGGCAATGTGATAAGTGCTTGGTTATGAATAACCATAGAAGCAAATACTGTAATCAATATGAGACATGTGAAAAGAGGCAGTTGTGAAAAATAGAAATCGTTTGATGATCCACACTCCACAAGTAGTCTCTTGTGAGTATTTCCTTACAGTCATAAACTTTGAAATAGGAACATACGAGACAACGTCAAGCTTCCAGTGATTCTGTGCCTTTTCAGCAAATTCTATTACCAAGGAAGGATACTTGTGCTTAGGAACAAGTAACCCACCAATAAAACATGTGCTTAATTCTAAGGCCTTTGATTTTCAAAACGCTGTGATTTTTTAAAAAGAGTAGATTTTGGGCTTCCCTGGTGGCGCAGTGGTTGAGAGTCCGCCTGTCGATTCAGGGGATGCGGGTTTGTGCCCCGGTCCGGGAAGATCCCACATGCCGCGGAGCGGCTGGGCCCGTGAGCCATGGCCGCTGAGCCTGCGGTCCGGAGCCTGTGCTCCGCAGCGGGAGAGGCCACAGCAGTGAGAGGCCCACGTACAGCAAAAAAAAAAAAAAAAAAAAGAGTAGATTTTGATAGAAGTCTAATGGTCAATTCTGAACTAAGAATGACTTCACAACCCTTCATTTCCCCTTCCAGCTTTTCCTTTCCCTCTCTCCTCTCTCCTTTCCTCCCTGCCTCTCCCCCTTCCCTCCTCCTCTGTCTCCATTATTTGCCTTTATACTAGATAGACTATTAAAAGCCCCAGAGTCCCAGAAAAGTCTTGCTGCCCACTTCTGAAGGTAGAGCTAAATTACTGTACCCTCAGGAAATCTCACACTAATCTTATAAGATCATGCTTCATTTTTTCCTGCGGCTGAAGTTATTGCTAAGATAATGTATTTATAAAACTTTTTAAGTAACACACCACTGCCAAAAATAGTATTATAGTATTATCATATGTCCAAGAGCTGATTTTAATCATCACTTTAATCTTCAAAAGATAACTTATTCCATAGAGAAGACTGGGATTTTCTTCAAAGTCAGGAAAAAATAAGCTGTTTGATGAATTAAAATGGATAAGATTAAAGAAAAGGTTCTGCTATGAAAGTTTTAGAAAGCTATATAAAATACCAAACACTCAAAGAAGTAAAAATAAAGTTTGAAACATAAGAAGTCTAGCTGTCTTAGAATTATATAGGGAACATTAAAGAATTAATATCTTGAAATTACTTAGTTAAAAAAAGCAGCATATGTTCTTAGCGCTATTATATCATAAGATGAAAGAAAATCTAAAAGATTAAACCATGTTCATCTATAAAATGGTAAAATAATATAAAACAATCAAATATCACTTATTACATACTTATTTTTAAGCATAGCAACCACACACACAAAATTTGCTACCTTCTGTCAAACTTCAAATGCAAAAATTTCCAGGAACAGCACAACAGATTGGTAAAGTGTAAAGCAGCCCTTGCTTCTTGCATTCTTTCTTCGTGATGTGATGTTTCTCACTAACCCAAAACAAAACTCGACACACAAGAAGAGTACTTGCGCCATGGAAAAGTCACACGGTCCCACTTCATTTTACTACAAAACAAATGCTATATTCTTCTACAGCCATTCTTGTATTATTCATTTTTATGCCCTTTAATCCTCAAAATGCTGGGGTTTCCCAATCATGAATAAAAATCAGCAAGGTTGTTCATATTTCACAAAGAGATGCAACAATCATTCTCTGTTTACTGGGATCTGTTAGTGCTTACAGTCATGGCAGTGAAAGTGACCTCCCTCACACAGCGTGTGTACACACACCTCCCAAACAGGAAAAAACATTTTTTTTCTGTAAGAAGTTTATAACTAGAGATCTATTGGATGCAGTCAGGTCAGGTGTGTAGAATGATGCAGGTTAGGAAAGGAAGCACGGACTTACTGCTATCAAGACCATTAAATCTTGCTGGAGAGAACTAATTGATTTTGCCCTTTTCAGTTTTTAAGGGGTCAGCTGAAGTCTCCCTCTGTGAGAGTGGATAATGGAACAAGTGGTGAACTACACTAATGACTCTGTGACATACTTTCAGGCTCTGGTGTTACACAGTCTGAACACAGAAAGAATGTTCAACAAAGAGCCATACCAGAAGAGTCTGTAAAACCTTAAATTGCTACAACAGCTGAGAGAAGAGAATAGTCCCATTGAAAGGAAATTAATGAACAAGTGTCAAAATGGACAGTTGGTGTCAATTCCTAGAGGATTTGGAAGTGAGAAGTAGACTTGAGGAAACCATGTTAATAGAGCCCTGGTTTGTATGAAAAGAAAATCATACTTTACCAAATATCCATCATAGGAGTCATGCTTGTCACAATCCACATTACTCTGTGTTTAGTAAAAAGAATGCTTTATTAAGGGCTACGTAAGCACCTTACTTTGTTGATCTCCAAAAGCGTATGATTGTCTGTTTTCTTGAAAACAAATTTAGAAAGAAATTCTACACTCAGCTGATGTGGTAGTTCTTGGAACAAAATGTACCCACCATTTTGAGGGAAAAAAAGACGGGATGGGAAGTGGCAAATAGAAATGAGAGATTATGAAACTTTTATAAGATAGATTGATGTTAAAGAATTCAAAGAAATCAGGCAAGAAACTAGAAAATATCAAGCAATAGCAATTCTATTTGAAAACATGTAAAGAACTTCTGAAAGGAGATATAATATACATTTGCTCTTATTTAAGAATATTCAATCCTACCATAGAGTATAAGAGGAAAAAATAGGGAGAATAGATGAAACTAAATATAAAAGCAAATGGCTTGGAAAATAGGTTAGAGACAGACAAAGTAAGTGTAGCCTATGCTTGTCAACATAGAAAGGGATGGAGGGCCAATTAAGCATCAAATAACTAAATATGCCTGAGAAACCCAATATTTAAGAAGTCTTAAACTGACCACTTATTGGTGAAATCCAGTTTGGTCCACAGAATCTGCTGGCTGCCCAGTAGATTATAGGTGAGCTGTAGTTTTGACTAGGTGTATAGAGCATCCGTGTATTTGTTCAGACACCTTCCATCTGCTGAAATCCTTTGATCACCCTCAATTCTAGTCCTTGTATATACTGTAGGTGGGGCAGACTGAAGGGGAAGGGAGAAAGACAGGATATATATGCATTGCGTAGCTCAAGACTTGTATAGTATGGTCTCTCCACCCCACTTTTATCTTAAGTGTGCTAACCTACTCTGTCTTTCTCTTTCCTTCTTACTGTATATTTTAAAATAATCAAATAGACCATGAGTTTCAAGCATTTGAATTTGAGCATCAGTTTCATGACCTCTGGGACAGGCTGCCTGTACATGGCACTGTACATGGAAAATAGCATTGCATCATTATTTCCCAAAGTACAACACAGGTCCAAATCTCAGCCAGCAGCTATCAACAGTGCCTCTTTTGGTCACTAGAAAAACGGAAGTTACCCTACAGGTTGCCAAATAAACATTCAAAGGTCCTCTAAGGTAGTTTGCCCCTAGACTTTATTTTTCCCACTGAAGACTACTCTTCTATTGGGCACTGTAAGGAGGCTCAGAATAAGAACTTCATTTTGATTATACAAATTACTGCTCTAAGAGCCAGAGTTTAGTTTATAAGCATGTGATTTTCAGGCAAGTAGATTAACTTCTCAATGCTTTACTCCCTCTTTAAAATGGAGATAAATCATACTTGATAAAACATTGTGAAGATGTAATGAAATCCGGATTCCCTGGTGGCACAGTGGTTAAGAATCCGCCTGCCAACACAGGGGACACGGGTTCAAGCCCTGGTCCGGGAAGATCCCACATGCCGCGGAGCAACTAAGCCCGTGCGCCACAACTACTGAGCCTGCGCTCTAGAGCCCACGAGCCACAACTACTGAGCCCATGTGCTGCAACTACTGAAGCCCGTGCGCCTAGAGCCTGTGCTCCACAACAAGAGAAGCTACCGCAACGAGAAGCCGGTGCACCACACGAAGAGTAGCCCCCGCTCGCCACAACCAGAGAAAGCCCATGTGCAGCAACAAAGACCCGATGTAGCCAAAATAAACAAATAAATAAATTTATTAAAAAAAAAAGATGTAATGAAATTATTTATTTAAAGCACTTTGACACAGGGACTGCAACTTTTTTTTTTCAGAATTGAATAACGGCTACAACTTTACAAAGTAAAATATATATAACTACTTTTTATTCTATACTTTAAAAGTACAAATTGTGGAATATTATAGCTTAAATCTCATGATAGTTTATACTTAAACAGAAGAAAATAAAAAAAAAATTTTAATGATTTAATAAAAAGATTATACTTACATTGTGAAATTATACAGCACGGTTTTTCCAATCACAATATCTAGCTCAGATCTTGAAATCAGGGAAGATAAAACTTAACGTGATTAATTTTTATGTGACTAGTGGCACATTGAAAATATAATCCCTGTACTTCAAAAACACCAGATTATATACAATTTAAACATTTTATAACTTTTGCCATATTTCTATCACTATCCTAAAAGCTAACATGCATTACCTCAAGGCGAAATGTCTGAGCTTCTGAAAAAGTATGAAATGTGTGTGTACGTCTGATTAAACAACTTTTTTTTCCAAACCGGTAGAAAAACTTTATGGAATAAATGTGTTTGTACAGTGGTGACTATTTGTCACAGTAGGCTGTGACATAGGCATTAAAGCACCAACTATTTTGGGCAATATGTCATAACCAGCCAGTTGGAGGGCAGTAACAAAATACTTGGCTAACCATTCTATACTAGAGACATCTGTTTAGCTTAACAAGCTAGTAACATCAGACCCTACTATAATTTGGGTCATCTGAATATCACAATTCATTTAGTTTTTAAAAGATGTAAATAACATTGAAAAATCATTCCATATATCTTAGAAATTTTAAACATTAGTTTTACATAGCATCATGGAAAATGTTTATGTAACATTTTAAGTGAAAAAGGCCATATATGCATGATATTGTATTATATCTATATTCTTAAAATCATGTAATACAAAATTTACATTATGTATTATTAATTATATAAAATTTTTGGTCATATAGAAGACAAAAAAAGCAAAGTATGATTTATTGAGGTGACACGTAGATGGATGATTTTTCTTCAATCAAAAGTTAAATAATATAATACCAATTTGTATTCTTTAATACGTGCTAGACACTGTATATTGTTTATTAACATTGTTTTAATCATTAAAACAACCTTATAAGGTAATATTATTTCCATTTTATGGACTAGTTGAGACTTAGAGAAGTTAAATAACTTGCCCAAGGTCAAACATTAGCAAGTGGCAGAGCTGAGCCTAGGATTTAGATCTAACATCAAACCCCATATTTGTAATCACTATAATTATGTTTAAAGAAAAAAGTCTACTTTATATATACTGCACTCTGTTCATTGTTCTTATTTATGAATAGATACTTGTCAGCATCTATCCTGTTTTTCCTGGAAGTAGGGTGACCAACTTGTTCTGATTTGTCCAGGATTTCCCAATCTTTGTACTGAAAGTGGGACCTCCTGGGTACTTGTCCTAAGCAAACCTTTGCCAGTTGGTGACCCACAGGGAAGGAATACGTAACCTGAAAACATTCTAATGGTTCACAAATGTTGCTCTTAAACTCCTAAATCTGAATGAAAATAGGGAGAGTGCAGAATTATAAAGAGAACTTCATTTTTTAAGCACCAAATAAGAGTTTCTCAGGGAGACGAGCATTTATGGTCTCTTTCCCTGGACACTGTGCCTAGAAAATAAACGAGCAGCAGCCTCTTTCAGTAGCATTTTGTGTCTAGTACATGAACTGAACACAGGTTTTTGTGGAAGTCCTGTTCTATTCCCAAGTGGAAGGGAAAGGGGGGTGAGAGCAAAGAGTAAAAAATATATTTGAAAAATCTGAAGAGCAGCCTCTCTGGTTCCTCCTCTGCTCATCTTAGACACATTTCTTCGGAGCTATTTTGAAAAAGGCAGCTGCGCAGCAGTCCCCGTAATCCAGATCCAGCCCCATTTCTCTGCCCAACTTCTCACTGCCACAGCCTGGAAGTTGCATTCGCCTTTAAAACATTCCCTTCTCCTCTGCTTGGTCTGTGCCCCTCTCCCATGTCCTCTGAAGTAACTCGAATGTTCTGTCAGTCTAAGTGCAAACTATTTTTACCACAGTGTTCGGGAATCTCTGGGCACACACTGTCTGCAGATTAGGTAAATTACAGGTGCATGGGTTCAGGTTACTCATTTAGCAGCCACAAGTTTAAAGCATTAATCTGCCTCTTCTGAATTTTCCCTTTCAGTCAGCAGGCCCTTCCTTCACCTTCTACTTCTTCAGGGCCACTCACTGGCCTTGTTAGTTGATCGTCTTCTCCCGGCAGGCTGGACTTAGTGCTGTTCATTTTCTTTCTCTCCTTGCCCTCCTCCACCCACTTTCTTTTACTCCCTTTTCTCCTCTTTCTTTCCACTGCTGAAAAAGTATATTTTCTATCTGGCCCTCAGGTCTACTTTCTCAGCTGTAACTGAAACTGCTTTCTTTGAACCCAGATATGCAATAATATAGCCAAATTCCTTAGGTATAACCCACAAAAATCTCTTCATCAGTTTCTGACTAACCCTGTGTCTACTTCTTCCGTGACCTTCCTCGTACTGTCACCACTCCTCCAATCCACAGGTTTGTTAAAAATCTTCAACTCTGCTCCCTAGAAATACCAACCCAACATCTCAGGAACTTATGTCCTTTCGCAAGCTTCCATTCATGACAGACTCTTCATTGTTATACACTCATAAGAACCACATTCTTTTCCTCCAAAGTTCCTAGCTCAGGTAGTCATTTTTTTAATTAGTGTCTGTCCCCCAGTAATTGGAAATTTGTTGAGGGCATAAATACATGAAACACAATTATCAGAGTCACTAGTTCTAATATTTTCACTTCCATTACCCCATTAACACAAATAAATCCCTAAATTTATCCTAAACATCTGTCTTAACAAATCTAGGTATTTCAGTTAATTCCCTTTGGCTATTTCAATCAGAGGCCTTATGAATTGAGTAGGGGAAGGAAGGAAATTAAAATTTGTTGAGTGCATATTCCATAGCAAGGACTCAACATATATTTTTTTTCCATTTTATGCTAACAACAAACCTGTGATGTATACATTACATATGCCATTTGATCTCTTATAAAACCGAGGCTTGGAACGTATAATTGACGATGGCTAGAACTTAGATCCTGGCTTACTCCGAGACTGTTTTTCTACCACATAACAGCACCTTCCCAAAGGCTCATAGCTAAAATCCACCATTGGCTGAGCTGGCCGTAATCCTTTTCCTCCCACTCCTTTTCACGGAGAAGAAGAACTGGACATACTCAAGCTTTTGTGGAGATGATGGGAAGAAAATGCGTTTACAAATAACTAAGCATGAAGTAAGAATAATGGGGTGGTAAACTATTTGAAAACTCTCAATTCTATCACTAGCTTACTTTCATATTTTGTTATGAATGAGCTCTAGGCCCCTGAAGTGATTTATTGACACAATATTATTATTCTCTTATTATTATTTACTTCTTCCATAATTAAAAAAACATATTTGAACTATTTAAACCTTGGAGGATAAACCTGTTTTGACCACTTGTCAAGATCTGTGTCTCCCAAGTTGTACTGAGAAATAATGTAATTGCAATTACAGGCATCTCACATTTTGTTTGAGTTCCAAGAGTTCCGTATTTAGTTGTCTGGAATCATTGCGTATTTTCCCATTACCTAATCTAATAAAAAATGGTTATTTCCCAAGCTGGCATTTCCTTTTTTCTCTCTTCCCATCCCTACTCCCAATCCCCAAAACAACAACAAAAGAGGGAAAAATCTGTTTGAACAAAGGTGAATAACAACATTAATTTTATTGGCCCGAGTTCTAGAGAATATTGTGAAAGGGGCTTTGTAGTTTAATAAGAAATGACAGTTCAATAGTGATAGTTGAATTCACACAAAGAAATGCCACCCCTTTCTGGGAAGTTGCTCTTGATCAGCACCCCAAAGCTTTTTCTTCTTCTCTCTAGAATCTTCTCTTTCTACATTTTGAACTGTTTCCACTGTTTCTCCAGTGACAACACTTAAATAAGGGGAAAATGAAGGAGAAAGTGCACACTTGCATATTCTTTAGCAGGTTCATGATGTGCAGACTTTCTCATATCTACCCGATACCTCTTAAAATCAGTGGCGAATCTAAGAATGGTGTCACCTTAAACGTTACTTTTTTGTGTGTGTGTGGTACGCGGGCCTCTCACTGCTGTGGCCTCTCCCGTTGCGGAGCACAGGCTCCGGACGCGCAGGCTCAGCGGCCATGGCCCACGGGCCCAGCCGCTCCGCGGCATGTGGGATCCTCCCGGACCGGGGCACGAACCCGTGTCCCCTGCATCGGCAGGCGGACTCTCAACCACTGCACCACCAGGGAAGCCCCACTTCTTTTTTTTTTAATACATCTTTATAGGAGTATAATTGCTTCACAATGCTGTGTTACTTTCTGTTGTGCAACAAAGTGAATCAGCCATATGCATACATATATCCCCATATCCCCTCCCTCTTGAGCCTCCCTCCCACTCTCCCTATCCCACCCCTCTAGGTGGACACAAAGCACCGAGCTGATCTCCCTGTGCTATGCAGCTGCTTCCCACTAGCCACCTATTTTACATTTGGTAGTGTATATATGTCGATGCTTCGTTACTTCTGTCACCCAAGCAACAAAATTCCCTAGAAGTGATCTTTTTCTTATCTCATTTTTTCTCTATACCTAATTGCAGTAATAAAAATACTTTTATAGGTATGCAACATTTTTGAAGCAATTTCACATTTTTAAAAACTTTATCATGACCTTTGAGAGTACGATGTCTTTGTCATTATACATGTTATGGGTGAAAAAACTGAGAATTTGAGATATTAGGGTTGACTAAGTTCTCATAGGCCCCAAACGATTGTGATCTAGGTCTTCCACCCCCAATTCCAGTGCTATTGCTTCCATTTTTTTAATTACTTAGTCAATTTCACTCACCCTTCTAGATTCCAACTCCATAAGAAGAGATCATTTTTCACCATTTTATTCTTGTCACCCAAGACACTATCTGGCACTCAGTAGGTACCCCAAACATGTTGAATAAATGAATTTCAGCTATTGTTATCTTAATAATCTTAGCAATAATGCTATATAACTTTACTGGTTAAAATGACTTTTCAAATTGTCTTCACATTACAAGATACAGCACAGAGTGAGGTTAAGAGCACAGGGTAATTTTCCTTAATAGATGTTAGGCTATTCCCTTAACTCTTGGAGCCTCCAATCTGGAGTCTTAACTTCTGATATCACAACCAGGGGAATGGCAGAAATAGGAGAAAATGTCACAAAAGTATTGGCTTCTTCTTATTCCCTGTGCCTCCTACTTTTCCAAACACAGAAAAATGGTTCTCACACTTGATAAGGAATTATTCAGCTGCACATAAGAAAAATGTAAAAACAGCACAAAATGTCAGAACTTAACATCCCAAGTCTGTGGCTCAGTAGGAAGAGACTATGAAGAATTATCTTCTGGAATAAGTGATTTAACTAAAAAATGTAACTAGTTTCTACGTTGTCTGACCATTGAGTCCAAGGACGTTGTCTTCAGTCTCTTCATTTAAAAAGTGAAATCGTATTGAACACAGCCTATAATTATCGCTGCTTGGGGTAGAATAAGAAGATCTTATGTTTCCTTCTAGTTTTTCAGGCCCTGACTATAAAGGCTAAAACCAGAGTTGACTGTCACCCCAAAGGCAATTTAAGGTTGGAAGGAGTCCTTCCAGAGCTCTGGGAGGGGAAGGAAAGGAAAGGGAAAGGGAAGGGATATTTAAAAAATTAAATAAATAAATAAATTAAATAAAAGAATTTAAATAGGAGAAAAAATAAATCTCTGCTACAGCTGTGCTTTATTTCCTTCATAAGAAATGGTCTTAACCTTGACATAGCCTTATGCTTTAAATAACTAATGTTCATCAAGTAGCTAATATAAGGTTATATGCTTCACACGCACGGTATCATTTGATCGAATTCTCACCAAAATTCCATAAGGCAACCATTGTTATCTTAAAGAAATCAAGACCTAGTATTACCCATCCACACATAAATAGAAATTAACTTAGCTAAGACTTGAGGGGGTATCTTTGGAATTTAGGGGCCCTGCACTTCACCCTTATCTTGTACTGCCTCCTCAACCACCATACTTGTGTGTATTGGACCATGGGCAAACTGTAACTAAACATTCTGTTCCTTGGTTTGTATCTTGGTTGCTACCTTTCTCATCTGAATCCTATGAAAGAACTTATTTGGGGTCAGTGGATACCGAGAATGCTAATGAAAAATCTATGACCACACATTGTAGAACAGGAGCCTTAACAGAGGCATCTTGGAGTGGCACGTTGAATCCTGGAATATCAAATAGCTATAGTGTGAGTCTTATTTCCACTAAAACTATTTTTCAAGAGACATTATTACATTTAGTGCATCCCCATCCTCAGTCCCACCCCTTACCTTATAGGTACTACTGCTCCACCGTGGAGCAGGGGTACGGAATTCAGATCTTGGTTGCCACCCTCCAAAAAAAGATAGCCAAGGAAGGAATCTGAGCACCCTCCAGCCACCCCCTTCCAGCTCCCAAACTGTCATTCAACCTTAGTAAAAGAGAGGAAAGAGATTTACCTGCTGCTATTGAGGCTGAAGCCTGAAAGTCATGTATAACCTTTGAAGGACTGTAATGGTTTTAATCACAGGAATAGCACCTTTTTGACAGGCAGGAGGGAGAAAAGAGCTGAACCAGTCTGCAAACATTAACCAAGCTATTTTGGAGCAATGGCTATTGCCTTTGAAATCTTTCATCATGGGTCTATACTTAGAATTCAGATGAGCCTGGGGGAGGGTCATGGAGCAGTGTTAATCCCCAGTTGTTCTGAAGTTGTCCTGTAAGCAGGTTAGCGTCTAAACTGCCCCAGATGGAAGTGTTCGATGCTTTGTTTAAATTATTGGATTCTCTCTATGTATTTTGTTTTAACCTGTTCTGCATATAGGTTGTCACATCATTCTGGGGGTGACACTTCTCAGTTTTCTTTCAAACTAGATGTTCTAGAGAGCACTGGCTGTAATCACGTTGAGAGACTGATGCTCCATGACAGCTAAAAGTTGGATTGAGTTTCAGGAGCTTCTATATATAAAGCTGGGGCGACTTAAGTCACCGCACTAATTAAATGCCATCTGGGTGGCTCCTCTGGGTTTTTGAGCCCATCACCCCGTTCAGACCGAGTCAGAGGCCAAGGAGGAGAACATGATGATGGACCTTTTTGAAACTGGCTCCTATTTCTTCTACTTGGATGGGGAAAATGTTACCCTGCAGCCGTTAGAAGTGGCAGAGGGCTCTCCTTTGTATCCAGGGAGTGATGGTACCCTGTCCCCCTGCCAGGACCAAATGCCCCCGGAAGCTGGGAGCGACAGCAGCGGAGAGGAACATGTCCTGGCGCCCCCAGGCCTGCAGCCTCCTCACTGCCCCGGCCAATGCCTGATCTGGGCTTGCAAGACCTGCAAGAGAAAATCTGCCCCCACTGACCGGCGGAAGGCCGCCACCCTGCGCGAGAGGAGGCGGCTAAAGAAAATCAACGAGGCCTTCGAGGCACTGAAGCGGCGGACTGTGGCCAACCCCAACCAGAGACTGCCCAAGGTGGAGATTCTGCGGAGCGCCATCAACTACATCGAGCGGTTGCAGGACCTGCTGCACCGGCTGGATCAGCAGGACAAAATGCAGGAGCTAGGGGTGGACCCCTTCAGCTACAGACCCAAGCAAGAGAATGTAAGCCCAGATGCTGCCGGGGCCGGGGAATGTATAGGCTGATTAGTCGCCCTCCTTGGGGCCTTAACCTCCAGCTGCTCTGTCTCCGTTCGCGTCCTCCTTCCTCACCCGCCCCTCCCGGTCCCTCTCAAATGAACCCCCGGTGACCCGTGAACACGGGGTGCCTGCAATAGGCAGGAAATTCGTACCCGGCCTGAGGAAACAGGGGAGACCCCCTCACAAAGGGTCCCCTACCCCACCCCCGGAACCGATGTTTCTTGACTAATCTGCTGCCTCGGTTTTCCTCCAGCTTGAGGGTGCGGATTTCCTGCGCACCTGCAGCTCCCAGTGGCCAAGTGTTTCGGATCATTCCAGGGGGCTCGTGATAACTGCCAAGGAAGGTAAAGTAAAAGGGCACTGGACTGCGCTGGAGAACATCCCGGGAGGGGACTGGGGTGCTCTCTGGGGGCAGAAAGCGCTCGGAGCCCAGCAGGAGCCTGGACGGTCCCTAAGAGACCGGCGCTCCTTGCACGGGGACCAGTCCTCCCGCGCGGTCTAAGCGGCTTCGCGCGGGGCGCGGGGCTGCCGGCTTCTTCCTTCCTTCGGGGTTATGTTTGTGTGTGTGTTTTCTGCGCTCAGGAGGGGCAAGCATTGATTCATCGGCCTCGAGTAGCCTTCGATGTCTTTCCTCCATCGTGGACAGCATCTCCTCGGAGGAGCACAAACTCCCCTGCGCGGAGGAGGTGGTGGAGAAGTAACCCGGCGCCGGTGCTAGGGATGTCCTCCACGTAGCAGGAAGATCCCTCCCTCCCTCATTCGCCTAATCCTTTAGGTCACGTTACAGTAATATTTAGGAACCCAGACCCAGGAGCTTATGAAAGGGAAGGAGCCATATTCACAAAGAAACTTCTCGGAAACTGTTGTGCACGCTCAGATGAAAAAGCCTTTCGGCTTTGGGCTTGTATTTGGGGAACCGCGAGTGGCTTAGATCTAGCAGTTTTGCTTTGTTTTTGTTTGGTTGGTTTTGTAATATATTTACTTTTATTACGATGATCCTTTTGTGCCATGTTCAAAAGAAGTTCATTCCTGTTTAAAGCAAAGTGGGAACGTTGCATCTAAATGTTAGTGGTATTGAATATATTTTTGTAAATAATCTTAGTACTTTCATTTTTTAATGTAAACCTAAGAAATATATTTTAAATGTGTAGTGACGTATTGTATATAAAATGTGCGAGGATCCTGGTATTGTAATATTAAAATGTAAGTTTCTATATGAACAAAGTTGTTCCTAATTTGATTCAACTGAAAAAACTATGTTTGAGACATAAATAAAGGTGAACCACATTTTAATTTAGAAATCACCCAAGCCCATTTATTTGGGCGTTTACTTATGGACTGATTTAAAGGGAGGAAAATGGGTTGTTTTCCTGTGTCTGAATTAAACTGTTCACTTTTCTATCTCATGTAGACCCCACACTTGTGGTTAGAAATGAAGACCATCCGGAAGAAATCTGCCCTTTTCCCTTTTATCAGCATCCCTTTTCTTTCTGTTTTAACTGTCCTTTACCTGGAGATCTGGGTGAGATTTACTTTCTCAAAGTTAACAACTGAATGTTCAATCGAGGAAAATCTCATTGTTACAAGAAATGACCACACAAAAATTCTGCTCATTTGCCTAAAAAAATCTTCAGCTAATTTAGGCCGAATTACTTTCCCTCTTTGAATTTACAGGCCCGGCCCTTCGTGAGGAAGCATTCATATGGTGCACCAGGGGCTGCGCTGGCTTCTGAGCCAGGTCTCTGGTCCCTCCCGGGTTTTCTTGAACTAGACTGGTGGCTAGAAGACTGGAATAGCCTCAAGACCTCTTGTGGCTTGGGTTTGTTTTCCAAATAGAAAGATAAAAGAAGGGGACGATCTGTCTCATGAGGTGGGGTGGGCATCTTTGAAGGAAGGTTGCTTCAAGAGAGGTAAGGGTTAAATGGCTGAGGGCAAAAGACAACAACAACACACATGAAACCTCTTAGCTGGACCAAATAGCAAAGCCCCAGAGAGGCTTGAAGCCCCAGGAGCTCCTCACCGTGAGGATTTTACAACGTGTGCCAGGTTTGTTTATCCTGTAACCTCAGGAAGAAACGACCACCAAGAATCACAGTGGGAAGTGAAGCAGAGGAAAGAGGCAAGCTATTTCTTTGGAATTGCTACTTCTCTCTTACATTCCGTAAATGGTACTTTCACTCTCCCCGCCCGCCCTTAACTGCTTCCTTCCCTCTTTTTCTCTACAGCTAGTCCTCAGTTCAGAAATGTGAAAATCAAATCTAATTCAGCACTTCCCAGCCCAAACTTCATTCCCAACGCTCCAGTCTGGACCTTGTTGCCCACCGCCAGAGTTCCAGATGCCGCCACAGACCGCGCCCCCCGCAGGCATGGAGCAGTGTCTTGCCCCTTTAGCATTTCAAAAAGCTTCTTCCTGGGGATAATAGTTACTCAATTTTCTGAGTGTATGGATAATTCTACTTTCTCCTAAAATGCAGAAAGCTTCATAGAGGAAACTGATCTTGACATATAATCCCTCTCAAAAGTGTGAGAGAAGTAGGTGGGAGTGTTAGTGGATGCAAACTGCTGAACCTCTGTGCGCCATAAACTGGATTGAATCTTTGCTGCTATGGTGTAAACGTGGAACTATCACTGCTCCTCTCTTTTTCCCGTTTCCTCATTTATAAAATAATGGGGATGACAATAATAGGGCTTAACTCCTGGGGTTCTGAAGATTCACTGAGATAAAGTTCTTAACCAAAACAGGACACAAAAATAAACACTAAATGTCAGCTGTTTTTATTTTTCATTAGTAAATCTAAATTGACCATCAAGAGGCTTTTCTTCCACCAAAAGCCACAGTTCCATGAGATTTAGTTTTCTAGCTTTTTTGCAGGCTCTGGCTGAGAAAGTATTAATAACAATGAGACCAGCAGTAAAATGAATGAGCCATTACTAACACTTTACCTGTTTACTCATATAACCCTACGAAAACCTGTAAAGGGGTCCTTTTGTTATCTCTTATGAGAAAAGGATACTTTGGAACAGAGAGGAGTTCTTGCAGTTTTAAGTACAGAGCCAGGATTTGGAGCCAGTCAACATCAGTGGCTTCAAGCTCGCTCTCTGAATTGCTTATGCATCCTGAAAGAGAAGCCCTTGAGAAATGAGTATTTAAGGACTGCAGAATAACTTGGCTGTATTTGACAATTGTTTTCTAAAAGCTTTTTCTCAAGAGTGATTAGCTAGTAAACTCCAAATTAGAGGAGTCATTTAATTAAAAGATACGTGGTCAAGCACTGCAAACTATCTAATCAGAACACATGCGACTGAAGATGGCTTAATGGCGTGTATATCCATTAATCATGCTTATTATGTATCTATGATTTTCTTCCTGAGAATCGATAATGATTTCCTAAAAATGTATATGTACATGCACACCCCTATATTTTGGAAAATCAGACTCATGCCACAACTGAAATCAGATGTCATAAGTGACCAGGTGAACTCATTTACTTTGTAACTGTGCATATATTTATAATAAGATTTGTGTTATAGTCTGCTCATCAGCAGAAAGCTTTTATCAATTCACGGACTTTAATTGCTGATAGTTTTTATTCAGTCTTTGCAAATCAAATCCTCTCTATCTCTCTTGGCGGGGTAACTTGAGAAACTGTTTAGAATAAGTTTGCCTATAGAAGTCTCTTCATTAAATAGAGCAAATATTTCCCAAAGACTTCAGGTGACCTCCACTGCTATAGCTGACATGTTAGGCTTTCCAATGAAATCCTTGGTGTGTTTGCAATTTAAATGTTTTTATTTGATATTAATGATGATAAGCTTGACTAAGGCCAAAGCCAAAACAAACAGGGCTGTGGAAGCAGAAAAATCAAGATGTTAATAACTTGGTAAAGATAAGCAATTTGAGATTAAAACTGAGCCTCTTTCCAGAGGCAGGCATGAAGTTATCAAGTATAAAACAACGAGCGACTTTCTCTTTTATGTTACTATAGAAACAATTTGTAGAATGTCAAATGTCAGCTTTCTGAAACTAACTTTAATCATCACACCTGGATCATTGAGTTTCAAGCCTGAACGTAGTGGAAATCCACTTATGTCTAACGGACTCATTTTTTTTTTTTCAGACTCTTTCATATGTTTTTAGGGTGGAGGTGTGGTGCTAAAATTCAATGTTCCCAAGTCCTCTTGAGACTGGCAGAGAAGTCCTGGGCTGCTAAAGTGACCTCTATCCCTATTAAGACATTTCTTAACTCAAAGTTACAATTTACCCATCTGTGCTTTTCTCTTAGTAATATTTTATCCCTTTTATTCATCTCAAAACCTTCCTCCTACAACACCTTATCTGGAAAAAGTATTTTTAAAAAATTTTTAGTTTAAACTTTGAATATCTCATCTCCTACTCTAATGCATTATTAGTAAATTAGCAATAACATGGCATTTCCTCAAAGAGCTAAGCCATCAAGACATTTCCCCAACAGACTCCTCCAGTCACTCCCTTAAAGTCAGAAGAAGTGTTGCAAAAGACGACCCTCCTTCCTAGAGGTTTCACTCCGAAAAAGCAATTTTTTGCAAGCCTAGTTCAGAGTCAGCCTGTGAGACGGGATGCCTGTGCCATGTGCTGGAACAAAGATAACGCTGCAAGGACTGGCTACTTTCTCTACTCTCAAGGCTGCTAAAAGTCCTTACTCAGGCCTTTGATCTCTCCTGGGAGTCTTCGAATTCAGGCAGAGGCCAATGTCTTCCTCAGCTGTCTTCTCCACAAATTCTTCCAGCAGCTTTGGCAGGTACTAATGTGTTTACTTAGGTGTGCCTGGTTCCCAGAGCTAATAGCGGTTTGAAATTGTTTAGCACGTTGTTACGTCAGATATAATAAGCAAACATTTCAAGAACAACTCCCTTGGTCCAGGAGTTGATAAGGGTCTCAGGTAGGGGCGGAAACGAATTGAAATGAACTTATCTTCTATGTATATTTGATTTCTCCTGCTAAGAGAAGCATGGAGAATTTTCAATTGTGCAGAATTCCTAGGGTGGGCAAATTTTACTAAAAAAGGAAGCTCTAAGCATCATTTTGCTGGTGTGGTCTGTCCATCAACACTAGGATTGTTGCCATAATGGTTAAACTAAAATACGTTCTCTTTTAAAAAAAAAAGAAACTTGATTACTTAAAGGTCTTTGCAATTAATACCTGCTTACAAGTCTAAACTGTAAGAAAATTAAGCATGTGTTTATTCAGAATGTAAAATGACACAAAAATTTAAAAACATTATATCTGTTGATACTTCACCAGAACCTTGGTGGGCATTCATTTATAACACCCAGCTGGGCTGAGTTTTCCTCCCATCATCTGACTACTGTGATACTTTCCTAGCAGACAGTCAGTGTTGGAATATCATTTCTAACAACCCGTTTACATATTAGACAATCGTGAGTTTTCTCTGCATGGAAGACATCCACTTCTCTGGAGAAATAGTGGAAAACAGTATTTTCATTCTTTTCTATGAAAAGCAAAAGCCAATCTAGTCTGATTTTGAGAAGAAGAGGCCACCCAGATGAGTACTGTAAACGACCTTTTTTTAAAAAAGTTAATTTTAACTGTTTTCATACTTCTCTGTTCAATTTTCCCACTCAAAAAAATTTTTTTTCCTCCGTCTCGTTCACTCAGTTTCGCATTTTCCCCACCCACGGTCTTTCTTGGGAAAAGAGCAGGGGAATCTCTCCCGAATTAGGGGAGCCCAGCCATCTTTGAGGCGCTGGCTCCCTGCCTTCTTTGTATCCTGCCTCCCATTTTTTGATCTCTTTCTCCTCTCGCCCCTGACAGAGGTCTAAAAGTTTTGTTTCGTTTTTTTAACTTTGGTGCTCTGAGATCCTATTTTCAGCACTTGGGTCCCAAGGGTCCTCAACCCTGGACCCTGTTTCCCCCCTAGCAAGTCCCATTAAGCCGCCGGGCGCTTGTGTTTTCTCGGCTTCTTTAGTTCCACTCACCCGCGGCACTCTGGTAAATTTGTTTGAGATCACCTTACCAAAGACAGCCCTAACCTCTGAGAACCACCGTTCCTGACAGAGCTTCCTGAGTAACAGCGTCTTCCCAGCCCGGGAGCCGAGGGAGAGCTGTTGGGGACCGGCGTTTGCGAGTTTCTGCTCTGGAGCGTTAAGGACGCGCAGTGAGAACAAATTGATTCAAGAAAAAACAAACGAAATTCACCTCTAGGAGCACAAACTCTCCACGGGGATGCCTAGTTTCCAATTCTGTGTGACCGGGGGCAAATGACTTACTCCTTGAGCTTGGTTACCTTCTTTTAATAATGGGTCCACTTACAGTTGCCACAAAATTGTTGTAAGTCATAAACGAGTGAATACATGGAAAGGGTTGGGAAGAGTGCTTGGCAAATAGAAAATTCTTAATAATTGTTTGCTCCACACAGGCAACGCTGAGCAGTTTGGGTACAAAGCACATTAGGTGCCTGGTGGAAAGAAATCAGCTGAAAGGCAAGATAACTTCTATCTTCCACTTAAAGTTTATTTGTGCCCAAATCTTAAATCTGCACACAACTCAGTTTTAGCTTCAACCAGTGTGTGAACTTCTGGACTCTCTAGGCAAAGAAAATGGTACTATTGCTGCTGACCAGAACCTGTGGGACTTGGCTGAGAATTCCCAGATGAGAGTATCTACCCACTACTGTGTTTCAGAGGTAGCAATGTGCATGGTTTGGAATGTTTCCACCCACCTGGATGAGTCCTTTAGGAACTTAATTCTTTTATCTGGTGTAGCCCTGGGTACCTATTCATTTCAAAGGCAGCCACTTGTTAATAGTCCTAAATAAGGTACAGATGAATTTCCCACAGGCCTACTAAGCAGCCCGTTGGTATGAATGGGCCTGATTTTGGAGGGTGGATGGTGATGGTGGTGGTGGTAGTGTCTTTGTCTTAGAGATGACAGAACTTGGAAGAGAGGACTGCGGCGGGGATGTCTGTAGCAAACCTTGGTGACTGACACTCTCCCACCTCTGGTTTCTGGGACCTTCACTTTGGAGTACAGATTTCACCTGAAAAAGTTAATACTTCTCTGGCTCCTGCAGACAGGGATCTGCCTGCCAGGGTTGCTTTCGGAAAATAATTTTAGGAAAAAGTAATAGAAAAGAAAGCTCCCCCAGCCCCCAATACGTTCAGAGTCACAACAGTTACTGGACTGTATGACCCAAGATCAAGGTGAGAACTCTCTCTCCTCTTTGAATGAGGCTACAAGGCCTGACCCCAAACCTCAGAATACTTTACTTGTTTAGGCCTGAAGTAAGAGCTTTTCCCATGTATAAACAGCAAGTCCCCCACCAACCCCCCCAAAGTGATTTGGTAGTGGGTTAAGTAAGGGTGGAGGAGGATTGACAAAAGCTGATTAATAGGTTCATTGTCACTTAAATGGCAGCCCTCCCCTCTCGCCTTCTAGCCACCAAAGTTTCAAAGACCCTGCTGTGATTGCTTTTCTGGAAGGCTTTTGTCGCCAAAGTGTGTGAAGTTTCTCGGATTGGAGGAGTTGGAAATTTTACACGAGCCAAGAAGGATTGCTGTGCTGGCAGCTGGGACGCATCTGTAACGGTGTTAGTTTGCCTGAAAGCAGAAAATTAGCGACCCCAAAGCCCTGCTTGGCTGTTTAGTCTGTAGAAACGACAGGGCGGAGCAGCAAGAGAGGGAGAAGGGAGACGCACCCCTGGAAAGAAGTTCGCCGTCTAAAACTGGGTTTCTTAGAATACAAATCTTAAGAGGCGCAGTCAGTGCGTATCTCCCGCCGGCTCAGGGCCCATCAAAGGTCTGGCGCAACAGAGGAGGCGCTCGGCAAACATGCGCATAAGCGGGAAAGAGAGGAAGGGAGGTGTGTTCCTGGCCACCTGGCCCTCCTGTGCCCACGCCTTTTGAATGAGCGTAGAGAGAGAACTCAGAGCGGGCTGTTTTGGGGAAAAGGAACCTTCCCCTCCCTGCTTACCCCCTATAACACAGAGCCTACAAAATGGCAATATGATGAGAAACAAAACAGATTAAAACAAAAACCTAGATTCACTCCATTATTGAAGGTGCCACTTCGAGCTTTTAGCAACCGATATTTGGCCTACTGGCTGAAAAAATGCCTGACACAACTAAAGTTCATGAAAAAGAGAAACATCTGAAAATAAAGTGATCATGTCCCGGACTGGGAAGGCAGGTCCGCTTTTGGTGTCAGCTGAAGTAGGGAGTTCTATTTACTAATTATCTTTTTTTAATGTGACAGCAATCGTACAAAGTTGGATTTCCTTCGTTCCTTTTGTCTGTGACACCCTTTAAGTGTCCCTTGGTTTAGGTAATCTAGAGTGTGCAAGTAAGTGGGTTGGGGAGCCATCCATCACCCCCGCCCCAGCAGAAATGCAGTAAAACCATTAGCGTCAAAAGGGGCAGTAAACAGCAAGTTGTCTCTAGAGGAAAGGCGGAGGTTTGCCCAGACAGCCCCGGCGGGGGTTGCGGTGGGATATGCTAATAGTGCGGGGCCACTGGGGCCGGCCTCCCTTCCCCAAGAATATATAAAGAGCCTCAACCCCAGCGCGGCTGACCCAGGCCGTCAGGCGTCTGCCCTTGTTAATTACCGGAGAAACCGACCAGGGAGCTCCGCCCGGGACTCGCCTGCCCGCAGCGGCGCCAGGCTCCGGTTTCTCCCCTATCTCGCTGCTGCCCAGGTGCACCCCCTGCCTCTCCGCAGAAGATGGACATGATGGATGGCTGCCAGTTCTCGCCTTCTGAGTACTTCTACGATGGCTCCTGCATCCCGTCCCCCGAGGGCGAGTTCGGGGACGAGTTTGAGCCGCGAGTGGCTGCTTTCGGGGCGCACAAAGCAGACCTGCAGGGCTCAGACGAGGACGAGCACGTGAGAGCACCTACGGGCCACCACCAGGCCGGCCACTGCCTCATGTGGGCCTGCAAAGCATGCAAGAGGAAGTCCACCACCATGGATCGGAGGAAGGCGGCCACCATGCGTGAGCGGAGACGCCTGAAGAAGGTCAACCAGGCTTTCGAGACGCTCAAGCGGTGCACCACGACCAACCCCAACCAGAGGCTGCCCAAGGTGGAGATCCTCAGGAATGCCATCCGCTACATTGAGAGCCTGCAGGAGCTGCTGAGGGAACAGGTGGAAAACTACTACAGCCTGCCGGGGCAGAGCTGCTCTGAGCCCACCAGCCCCACCTCCAGCTGCTCTGACGGCATGGTAAGAGAGAGCTCTGCACCTACTAGGCCCTTCCAATCTTTTACAAAAACCTTTACATCTCATTTAGGCCAGGTGTAGCGACCAAACAGCCAGTAGTTATTGGTGGATAGTTGGGGGTGGGAATGGGGAGGCAGGTGCTGAAAGAGAAGAGAGGTGCCGCATTTAGACAGATGCCAGGAAACAGGTAGCTGCGGACCAGGAGTTTAGTTTGACTTCCTACCAAGTTCTAAGTGTACATCGTAGGAAGAGGCTGTCACGTGAGATAGGTGGCTGTGAATGATCAATCAGATGTTTTCTCTACAACTCGGTTTATTTCCAATATATACCACCAGTGGCCCCTGCCATACACTAACATCTAAAGGCAACTGTGTGAGGCTTCCACTGTCCCGCAGTTTGTAACTTAAGAGAGAAATGCCCGCGTGGTCCGAGTCCCTGCTCTGCTGAGGCCTGGCTGGAAGATGTTGATGCATTCTTTACAGAGGGCGTTTGCACCAACGCTGCCAGGTTTTAATGTGTTTTTGCCCTGGGAAAGTGCTCTCTCTCTGAATTAGTGTGGCTTCCTTCTACTCCAATCCATTTTGCATGGTTAACCCAATGCACATGGCTGCTGAATTCCACCCGCCCTCTTCCTTTTGCTGCCTTTCTCCTCTTCTCCAAGCACAGAGATTGACCTCAGTGCCCTTGCAATTTGGTGAGGCTAGCCCTTCCTAAATCAAGGCAATGAAGGTATTTGAGAGCGGTCAGTTTATGGAGCTGGTGGGCAAGCACTGCCTCACCCTAGGTCAGAGCATCTTTTGCCAAGACCTGAAAACAAATGCCTTCTTTTGTGTCTTTTATTATAGCCCGAATGTAACAGCCCTGTCTGGTCCAGAAAAAGCAGCAGTTTTGACAGCGTCTACTGTCCTGATGTACCAAATGGTAAGAATTGATGACTTCAGAGGAGTTTAAAAACCAGTTCAACTTCATAATTCAGCCTATCAAAGCAGAGTCTGTTCTTCCATGCGGTATTGGGAAGAGGATAGAATGGTATTTATGGCGTTTTGGGACAGAGCAAAATAAACACACATCTTCTGCTCAAAATCCCCCTACCAGATACATCCATGCACACACACAGACATAGGAGCTTTTGCTTGAAATATTACCCAGGTGCTTCTCCACTCCCCACCTTCATCCCCATGAATTGCTAGATATTTGTTGCAAATTTCTACATCAGGTTTTCTGTGACCACCTGACCTCTGGGTTTCAAAGGAGCTGACCTGCTGCTTAAGGGGCAACATAAGCAAGGATTTTATTTTAATGGTTTTCTCTTTGTATCCTTAGTATATGCCACGGATAAAAGCTCCTTATCCAGCTTGGACTGCTTATCCAGCATAGTGGATCGGATCACCAACTCAGAGCAACCTGGATTGCCTCTCCAGGACCCAGCATCTCTCTCCCCAGTTGCCAGCACCGATTCTCAGCCTGCAACTCAAGGGGCCTCTAATTCCAGGCTCATCTATCACGTGCTATGAACTAAAAATCTAGTCTAGATCAGTTCTGCCAGGAGGGTCTATTACACAGGAGGAAAGAGGCCCAAAAAGTCCAAAAGCAAGACAACCTGTAAATAAACATTTCCTTTCAGTTGTAAATTTGTAAATATTATCTTGCCACTTTATAAGAAAGTGTATTTAACTAAAAAGTCACTATTGCAATTAATACTTTCTTTTCTTCTTTTCCTTTGTCTTGCTTTAGATATATAGTTCCAGAGATACTATTTCTTACAGGGGGCAGTTCATCAAAGGTAGCTTGTTGCAATGCTTAACTTATATTTTTTATAAATATTGCTTATCAAAATATTACATCTGATGTTTAGAGCTTTTTTTTTTTCTTTAAAACTTTAGAATAGCTGTAAATCAGTTATAGGGAGTTTTATATATATTTAACTTTTTTGCTTGTCTCTTTAATCCTTTGATTATATTGTGTAAAATAAAAATATAACAATACTGCCTAATGGTATATATTTTGATCTTATAAGAAATGCATCTTTTTAATGTAAGCACAAAATAGTATTTTGTGGATGATTTCAAGATATAAGAGATTTTGGAAATTCCACCACAAATAAAATTGTTTAAATGAAGAAACATTTTGGTTTATGATTTTGGTGAAAGAACCCCCTAATGGGGTTGGCAGTCATTGATATGGTATTTTTAAGGTGGGGCTGAAAATGCTGAAACAGTTGGTTTTGTAGATAAATCTGAATATTTATCATCTCATGGACTCACCTTAGGTCCTGTTGGTGTCACAGATGAAAATACCACATTTCTATTTTAAGCATACTTCAAGGGAGGCTACTAACTAAAATTTTTCTTTTATCTTAATGTTGCACCATATAATGTCAAACTATGTGTGTATGTGGGGGAAAGATAGAAGTTATTCAGGACAATAAAATATTTTTAAACAAAAAGAATGTACAACATTACATCATTTTAATATCTACAGTACATTAGAAATCATGAGTTAGGTCACATTTATCTACTTGCCTGAAAACATCTTGAAACATTAGTATATTAATATTGTCAATAAAATATTTAAAGGTATTGAGCGTTTTTTTGTATTATTAAAGTGCTGGCATAAGAAAATTTACAGAAACCATAGTAAAGTGAAGCAGACTGCAACTGCCCTCCTCCTTTTCACAGCCTTTTTGATTTTATTAATCATACGTTATGCTTCTGTGTTGTGTTGCGTGATGGACATGTGTATTTTATTGTTAATCATTTAAATCTCCTTTAGAATGAATTGAGATGAAAACAGAACAAGTAAGTGGAAAATTAGGTAGCCAATCATTGGAATAATTCTCACAAGGTTACCACTGAGAGAGATAAAAAGGGAAGTATCCTTGAAGCATCTAAATTGGCTGTTCAGAGAGCAAATAAAGATAATGATCTTCTCTTCTAATTTATAAATTAGTTCAAAATTTCTAAGGGTTTGTAGTTACATATATTCACCAGCCAAAGCATATGGACTCTTTGCTGGAGCTTGGCAATTGTACTGTTCTTAGGAAGGTTTCCCCTTCTTTTCTTTTGCTTGTCCAGTCACCAGGCTTAAAAGAATAGATATTATTCCATAAAGGAAAGGAAAGAAGAGGGGGTGGGTTCAAAAAATATTGTAGCCACTGTCACTCTGTTAGCATCATGCCCTGATATGGGATGCTGACTTTACTACACAGGTATGTCTTTCTTTATACATGATTTGACAGTGTGAGGATTTGAAGTGAAAAGAATTCAAGAGGGCATTATAAAGATTCACATATAATTTCAACTTTAGTTTGAGTGATTCACTTTTGTTAGACACTGTCTCCTTCTTCTACTTCTATGAAGAAGTGGGAAATTTGTTGTTGCTCTTAGTAGAATTAGAATAAAAAGAACTATCCAAAGATTGTTTTTTAAAGTTCAATTTTAAAACACATTACCGGGGCTTCCCTGGTGGCGCAGTGGTTGAGAATCTGCCTGCCAATGCAGCGGACACGGGTTCGAGCCCTAGTCCGGGAAGATCCCACATGCCGTGCAGCGACTGGGCCCGTGAGCCACAACTACTGAGCCTGCGCGTCTGGAGCCTGTGCTCCACGGCAGGAGAGGCCGCGACAGTGAGAGGCCCGCGCACCGCGATGAAGAGTGGCCCCCACTTGCCACAACTAGAGAAAGCCCTCGCACAGAAACGAAGACCCAACACAGCCAAAAATAAATAAATAAATAAATTTTTTAAAAAAATTAAAAAAAAATAAAACACATTACCATATTCTGTTCCATTTAATAAAAGTAAGCAGAGAATATAATGTAATTTTTAACTCAAGTGAATAAAAATTAATTTTATTTCCAAACTTCAGTTACTTCTATACTTGCAAATGTATTTGATATTCTCAGTTAATATTATGATGCCTCAAAGTATTTAGTTAAGAGTTTTTCAATGCTCTGGATATAATACAGATGGTGATAAATGTATGATTTAATACAATACTCTCCATGACAGCTTGCTTGGATTAATCTCACTTCCAATGGACTAACAGTGAAGGCTGGTGTCTATTCAGTAAACAGCTCAGCACAACACATCACATGCAGTCATATATACTTTTCTGACAAGGGCCTTTGGGAGTTGGTTGCAGTAATCCAGACCCATTCCCTTCTCCAAGAAAGTAGGGGAGAAGAGGGGGAAAAGAGTGACACTGACAAAATAGTCAAGTAAGGACAGGATTTTGCCATCTCCAAAATCCCCTGGAGTGAACAAGTGGGCTGCCACTAAGCTTATATCAGACCTACCTCAGCTGGTGGAAAACATGCCACTAACAGTCAAATTTATAGGAAAACATCCCCTTTCCCATCTGCAACCTGATGGCGAGGAGGTTCTCAGGAAAAAAGAGTCAAAAGAGACTCCTTTCTCCTCATGCCTGAGAAATGCAAGTTCACTGGGTTACAGAGGAAAATGTCATCAAGTGAGGTTATGGAAATTGGGAAGTACTATGTGGAAGCAAGTTGCTACATAAATCAAGGTGTCTTGATTGCCCTTATTTTTTTTCTCATTTGAAAAATACAAGTCAGATAAAATTACTGTCTATGTTATAGCCCTAAATTCTTCTTTAAGATGGCATTCCTACAAATACTTAATCTGACAGTGGTATTTCCTGAAATTCTCTCTTTGCGCTTACAACAGTTACTAGATTAAAGAAGTAATTTAATTCTCTGACTTTCAGAGGTGGTATTTCTGGGAATGATATTAGAGTATAGCTATTTGTAACTTTAGAAAATCCCTGCTCAAATGGTAAAGTACCCCTGAAAATGTCACCACTGAAAGTTCCCACGTTGTCACAAAAAGCACAGAACATGAAATTTATTTCTTTAACAGTTCTGATTTGATATTAGTTGACTAGTGATTTAATTGTTTAACATGGTACATTTGCTGAGCAAAGGATCTAGAATTTAATGCAAAGTCTAAACTGGGTCTAAAATTGCTAATGTATTGCTCTCTTTTTAATTTTACTTGCCACATTGTAAAATGGAGTCAATGATAGTTTAAGATAACATTATATAATAAATAGTTACCACTAAAATTGTTATAGTCTTAAAATCTTATAGAAATCATCCTTAGTAAAGGGAAAAACAAGCCAACTCTTATCTCCTTTTATGCTACTTAATTCACTTCATTACAGATTGAGTGAACACTAATGATAAACCAGCAACTAAAAATTGAGTTTGCATTATTATGCAAATAAAGAAGTAGAAGCTTAAGGAGTTTAATAATTTTCCCAAGAACACTCTGTTTGGGCTGGCTATTTGGGCCTTTCCACAGCACATATTCCAGGAGGCTCAGGTGGAAATCACAAGGTTCCTTATGATATAGCATGAAAAGTCCCAGAACATTGTGTCTATTGCATTATTCTGGTCAAGCAAGTTACTAAAGTCAATCCAGAATCACTGAGAAGCAAACTAAACTCCACTTTTCAGTGGAAGAAATAGTAATGAATCTGTGGCCATAGTTAATCTACCATAATGACTAGTATATACTTGCAGTCTCTATTTCTTTACCTTTCACTGATTCCACTGACCGTAATCTGGCTCTGCCTCTATCACTATCCATGGTCACTACAACCTTCAAAACAGAGTGTTCCAGCCCTGGGCAAGCTTATCCTCCAGCCCTGATATCTTCCCTGATCTTCAGACCTGTATATCCAACTGATCTTTAGATTCCTATCATCTCTTGAATGTCTCAATGGTACCTCCAAGTAAACACATTCCAAGTTAGGTTCAAGCTGTTCTGCCTCTCTCCCTACCTCTTAACCTGGCACCCTTTCAGTGTTGACTCTCTCAGTGAATGATATCACCAGTTATATAAACATGAAACTTGGGACATACTCCTGATACTTCAATCTCTCTTACCTCTTGTCTAATTCACTACAAAATCCTACAAATTTATTGTCCTTAAATACCTCTCAATCCAAACTATGCTTATCGCTATCCAGGAATATCATAAGACCTTCTTAACCTGTTCCCCCATAATTTCTCTGGGCCTCCCATTTCTGGAGACAGCATCCAAGTTTGTCTTTGGGGACTGTCCCTTTCCTCTTCTCAGGCCATGTGGTTCAGGTGGGACTGAGTGTACCTCCAGAAATGAGCCTGACCATGAGTGTGTCCTCTTCCTTGGCCACATGATTGTTTCATGGATGGGAGTGTGACCAAGTTGTTCTATAAGTGTCAGTCCTGGGATATTTGCTGGAACTGTAAGGAAAAAGTTTTCTTTCTGCTGAGGTTCTAATATAAGAGATTTTTTTACTCTAGGCTGCCAGCTGCCATGTCATCCCTGGGAGAGGAGATCCTGCCTAAAAATAAAGCCAACACAGTAGAAATCAGATCTGTGACACAGAGTGATATATCCCTGAAAATATCATTAAGTATCTGGATCCCCAAATGCCTGAATATCTGCTCTTGGCCATGCTTTACAAGTTTGGAGCCAACAAAGATCTTTTTTCTTAAACCAGTAATAGTGGGAACTTGGTTAACTGAAACAGAAAAATCTTGCATAATGCCATTCTTTGATCTTTCCTATTTATTGCAGCCAGAGCAATCATTTCAGAATATTCATCTCATCATGTCAATCACCCCATTTTCCCTCCCAGCTTATTGCACGTAGGGTATCGACAGAACAAGCCCCTTAATGTGACCGTCAAGGTTCTGCGTGTCTACCTCCTATCTACCTCTCTAGTAGTACGTCTTTCTGGTCAAGTCCTTGTTCTCTCCACTCCAGCTACATAAGAGACTTCTATCAGTCACTACGTTCCCTCTTACCAAAGGAGCTTTACACATTCTCTCTGTCTGCAATGCTCTTCCCTCCTCCACTTCCCCTAGTCCATTCCCACTCCTTTCAGACCTCAATTCAGGCATCAATTCTAAGGCAAGATTTTCTTGAACTCTTTCACAGTATCAAGTCCTCGTATCCTACGATTTCAAAATACCATATACCTCTTCTCTGTAGCATGTCTCAGAATTGCAATTGTGCATTAATTAGTGTGATGACTAACATTTGTTTCCTCCACCTTGAGAGCAAGGACCTGTCTTGCTCAACCCTGGACTATATGAGAATTGATATTGCTGAAGCTTTTGTTGTGGAGTGCACCCTTAATGTTCAAACTTTCTTATTCATAGAATTCCTTGACACTATTTTCTACTTTCCTCATAATTTTCTGTTTTATGTTAATTTCTTATACTGACCTCTCTTATTCTGGCCAATTTTCATATATTAATTTTTTAGGGTTCTGTTGTGTGTCCTCTTTTCTTTTTGGTCTACTGTGGACCTTTCCCACTTCCATAGCTTCAACTCCCACCTATCTCCTATGTAGAGATGTTTCTACTATTGCTTCAGTCTTACCTTTCCTAAGGAAAGCTGCCCCACATGCATCCTTTGATTGGCTTGGCTGGCCTTTTTAGTAACTGTTAATCAGTTAGGGATGGGTATCTGATGTGAGGGCAACCAATCAACAGACTGAACAACATTTATGAAATGCATAGCTTGATTTCAATATTGTATTGAGATAAACAGATTCTTATTATCATGAGTCAGACTAAAAAATAGAGAAATTAAATCACCATTTAATAGTGGGAACTAAATTGAAAGGTCATGATGTTGATGGGACTGGAGAGTTTATGAAAGGCCATACACAGGCTGAAATTATGGGAGAACATGAGTTAAGGTAAACCAAAAAGCCAATTGGTAGTGGAATAGAGTGGATTCAGAGGCAGAAGAGAACACAGCGCCCACTATTTGTAGTACATATAGGTCCCTGGATAAGAGTTGAAGTTGACCACTAATTTACCACTAATTAGCTGAGGGTACTTGGGTAAATTACTTAGATTCTCAGAAGCTGTTTTTTCACTTATAAATGTGGATAATAACAGAACAACTCACACGACTTTTTGTGAGAGTGGCATGACATAAGGCATAAAAAATGCTTAGCTTAGTGCCTAGTCCATAACACATACTCATACAATGATAATAAAAGAAAGTACAATGATCGAGATTTAGGATGAAGACTCATGAATGCTTGACGTGGGGATCTTTGGAATTATCTTGATTCCAAAGAAGTCCTCTTGGTTTAGTGACCATTGGCTCAAGTGATTCCCTTATTACTTTTCATGGGAGTCATATATGAGCTACCCTGAGTGGATTTGTAACTAAAAGAATCACAGTAAAACATTCTCCAAATATTAATCTGCAGATTTTTCTTCAGAAGGCCATTCATATACTCAGTGATCGATGGACTCTTTCCCCCTTGATGGCAATCTCAACATGGACAAAATTTGACTTGTCTTTTACTCCTACATGTCGTAT
This sequence comes from Globicephala melas, assembly GCF_963455315.2. Taxonomy (NCBI): domain Eukaryota; kingdom Metazoa; phylum Chordata; class Mammalia; order Artiodactyla; family Delphinidae; genus Globicephala; species Globicephala melas. The sequence continues at coordinate 37,763,639 of NC_083323.1, read as the reverse complement.
TTCATTTCGTAGCACCACATGCATACGTATGCATGCCAAAAATTTTAGAATCATTTTTGATTCCTCCTTTTCCCTCAACAATTAATTTAGTTTGTCTGGATCATAACGCAAAAAGGAATTGTTAAAGTAATAGTAGTAATAGCAGTAGAAACAATAGTGTATTTCCTCAATAAGCATAATTTTCCACACTGCAATTTATGAAATCAGTCTGAGTTTTAGTCTTTGACTACATTCATGGAATAGGATGCCTTTTCTCCTCAAAAAAGTTACAAATTGGACATCTTATAATCAATGAGATTTTAGGGTAAAGTAAATGTTGACTCTAAATGAAGTTTAAGAAGGGACATTTATTCATCACTTTCTTTTATATCAGAAACTGAGTTTTACATGCCTTATTGATGTTGATCATGAGTAGATAAAAATAATTACCTCCATTCATGGGGTGACTACTATGATCCTGGAACAGTTTTTGAAGTCTGATATGCATAATATATAGCTAAGCATAAAAACAGCTCACGGAGTTGAGTATTACCCACTCCAGGCTACAGCTGAAGAAGGGCTTACACACAGAGGGGTAAATAACATGATTAATTTAAAAGCAGAGTTTCTGTAAACTCTTCTGTTACAGACCTATGAAGCAACTAGAGTTCAGTGAAAACCTGAGGCAAGGCGAGGCTCCTGAGCAAGTATTTAACTTAGATCTTGAAAATGGTGTTTTGGTATCCTGGTTGTTTGGAATGGAGAGCGAGTAAAGAGAACTAATTAAGAGGATACTGTAATAGCCCATGCATGAGGTGACATTTCCTTTAGCCCTTGCTGAGTTGTCCAGGCAAAGGGGGCTCTCAATGAAAGTTGTTGACTGATTGAACCACTGAGGTGGTGTCTGCATGATGCCAGACATCTGGATATAAAGACGAAAATCCAGTCATCCAGATGGTAAGGTTACATGATACAACACCATCAAACATTTAAAACTTTTAACTGATTGACTGCCTTTCTTACTTTACATCCAGATAAACAGCATTGAGTTAACTCAGCTTGAGCATGTACCAATTGCTATTCCTTGCTTTTTTTCAGGGAATGGTTAGGTTGCCATGCTGATGAATCACTAAAAGAGTAATGGTGGTATACTAGACAGGTGAACATGGAAATAAAAGAGAACTAGTAAATAATGAAGAAAGTGAAAGCTTCATATGATCAGAGACGCATTTTAAATACTATTTGTTGTGGTTGCCCTCTTTGTCATTCAAAGAATTTTCATTGGGTTGGGTGTCTCAAGCTTATAGCATTACAGTTCCCTAAGTAACTATTATTTTTTCACATCAAAGCTAACTCCTTGAAAATATTTCGCAGACAATTAAATGTTAACACTTTCCTTCTGCGCACAGTTAAAATGAGATATAAAAACGAAGCACTGTAATATCATATTTAGTTCACTAAAAGTAAATTATCCTCCTAAGTAACTATATTGCATATAATAATGTATTTTTAAAATCCCAATTTTGATAAAATCATACTGCTGTAAGTAAGTAATGATGGTAATAGAAACATACCTTTGTTCTTTAAAAAACTGTCTCCAAGTAAATGTAACTTGAAAATAAGGATATTAATTTATCATTGAAGATAATGCCTTTTAATCATATTCATTCTATGTCCAAATGCTAAGTTGACCTGTTGTAAGTGAAAGTTTGAGTAAAGCAACTGGTTAACTGGGTGTTTTGTGTGAATGATGATAAAGAGATTGATTGATATGGGGTTGGCCTTTTTTTCTTTCTTGAAGAAATTACTGATTTTTAAAGTTACTTTTTGAATCACTTGGGTGGCTTTACATTTTGTGAATAGGGATAATACTCTTTTGGAAGATAAGCTTTCTACACAGGAAAGTGACAAAAAATTGAGATGATTTCCTGAATAACAAAACCCACAACTCCACTGATTTAAGCTGTCAAAACTTTTTGGAAGGATTATGAGTTTGTGGCTAAAGAATACTAAAAGTATGTGGGTTTGTTTTGTTTTGTTTTGTTTTGTTTTGTTTTGCACTGCATTATTAGTACCCTCAATGCAGAACTGTTCTATGTATCCCTAGCACCTGGACTTGCTTCAGGCGTTTAAATGCTCATTAAATGTCTATATTCTTTTTTTTTTTTTAAATGTCTATATTCTTATATCAATCTGTATACTTGTGCAGAAACTCTACTGGAGGAATTCAAACTTCTTCCCATATCTAATTGTAGCTCAGAACAACTATCCTGCTTTAAGTGTTATAATCTCTTTCAGAAAGACAGGATATATGATATGAATAGTCTCATACAAATGTAGAACCAATTCAACATGAAGAAATGAGTATCTGCTACAAAGACAGCTCTTTACAGTCACAGGCTTAATAATAGAGCTAGAAATAATTGCATAAGAACAGTCTGCCAACATTTGAATGGCAGAAAGAAATTTTTATAAAGTTACATGAAGAATTTTGAAAGTCTCTCAGGCTTGCTATGCTGGATGGATAAATGTCTTTTATATTGACATACTGCCAACTCAAAGCATCTAAAAGCCTTTCAGAATTACATATAAACACAAATCATTTCACCCACCTCTGGGCTGGAATGTGACAGCTGGTTAAAGTAAGCATAGCAACACCACACAACAATGTCAAACAGGATGAATGGCTTAACCAATCAAAAATAGAGCATCAAAGTAAAACTGCTCAAATTAGACTTCTGGCCCGGCAGAAAGGTTAAATGTTCTGTACTGGTATAAAGTCTCTAGTATACTTAATGACCACGAAAGTCATGTTAGTATAACCAACTGAATTCAAGATGTGATTCAACAGCTCAAGAGTTCTTTAGTACTATCACATGGAAACGTTTGTGGTTTTCTGATCCAACATAAAGAATGTAGAAAGCTATGTATATAGTACTTAAGGGAATGACCTGTGAAGTAAGAGTGACCTTGGTCAAGTCACCAGTTCCCAGCTTATAAGTTGATCAAACTACTTTCCCTCTCTGTGCTTTATTTTCCTCAGTCATAACAGAATTCTTAATACCCATTTCCACAAGATATTTTTAGTGTTAGTTATATGTATGTGTATCAAGCTCTGAAATCAATTCTTAGTACATAGAACACACACCATACATGGAGCAAATTATTTTGCCTATTAATGGTCAGCAAAATTCATACAAAATGTCAGGGAGGGGATTTTGAGAATTATTTCCTAATACACTAAATTATTCTTAACCTAGGGATCTGACAAGTTGTTGACCCAAGAGGTTGTTTGGTTTAACTTAAGACATTACAGCAGTAGTGACAGATTAAATACCATAGCTAGAAGTTATATTTAGGTGGAACTAGAGAAAGATAAGCATACTAATTATTTTTCCTTTTTTTTCTGCCTAGCAATAAATACTTAATCAAAATTCCAAGATGAATTGTTTCCAGCTCAGTTTGACAAACTCTAGAATGTTCAAACAGATACTACTGTTTAAACAGGAAGTTATATAATGCTGTAATATTAAAGTTATTTAAATAAATTACTTAAAATCATTGTTCCTTTTATTTTGGTTAATGTACAAGTTCTAATAAAATCTTATCTTCAACTCCAGAGACTATATCTTCTCCATTCCATCTCTTTTCTAAACTTTGGCCTTCATTCTTTGAATGAATAACTAAAGATATAACTTTAAAATGTTTTCACAATATAAATTAAATTCTGAAATATGAACAAATGTATGTGAACATATAATACAAAAGTGCTACAAAAACTAGTTCTTAACAATCCTTAGAGAAAAATATCTGAGTTCTATACTGAAATCATATACCAGTGATTGGTGTTAAGTGATCTACAGTCATATTACAACCATATGCTCTTCAATCTATCTAGGTTAATATGGCTATTTCACCATATGTGAGAAAATCATTTTTAATCCTTACTCGAGTATGGTAGGCAAAATCATCCCTTCTAAAATCAATGTATAACAAAAGTAGAGCGGCAAGACTTAAAGCTCACTGAAACTAAAATACATAGGATTCTAATTATTAGTATAATCCTCTCCGGAGGTTAATTCCTAAAATCATGGCTATTAAGTTTCATGTGTTATATTTACTGTGGCACTTGGGAACACTGACAAAGGGTTGAGTATCTCCGGTATGCCCATCCTAGCTTTACTCACTGAGCCATATCACTTGCTGGTAAGCTATATAAAAGACTTCTATTTTTATGGGTGGTATTTTTTCAATTATTTTATGTATTAGCTCCCAGTAAATGTTCAGTCAAAAGTAATGACATTTTATAGAATTTTGCAAACTCCTCCACGCAGGACTTGTACTACATATTCCTATGTATTAATGCACAAAGAATGATGGTGTGTTTGGATGAGGGAACTATACATTTAATTGCTTCATTATTTTTTCCTTTTGAGTTTTTTCCAAGTTTTCTAAATGGACACTTTAATAAAGAAAACAAAACAGTGCACAACTTATACAAACTCTTCTTATATAAACATTATCCAACCTGTAATTTCCTCTTTAGAGTTAGTTGACTTTTGAAAGCAGCCCTAATGTTTCATGTGCTGTTTGCACACGGATACATCTACTCTCATTAGATATGACCAAAAGAAGAAAGGGTTGGGATGGGTTGGGAGAGAAGGAAGGTGTATATGAGGGGTACTACCAGACTTACTAAAAACCCATTAAGCTCATACAGAACTCTGACAAAGGGCTTTGCAAACGCTAATTGGAGTATATGTCTTTCCCTACTGCCCCTGTGACCATTCAGACCACTCCCTAAAAAATTATCCCTCCCCACATATTATTTATACTCAAGACATCTGCTTTGAGAAAGACCATACTAATTTAAAGACACAGAAAAATAATGATTTCAATCTAAGAGCTCATCCCAAGTCTATTTCAGGGCCAAGAACAGGTGCTAATAATTACAACTCCAGTATCTCTGCTTCTCAATAATTAGCCTTTAAATGCAATTATTTGTTGTAGCTTACTGCAGTATAATAGCTTATGTTAATCCCTTTGCATAATTTGTATTAGTTTTTATAATTATAAGACAAGTCTCATTCCTATAGCCAATAGTTTAATCAACATTTAGATGTATGTTTATTACCAGTACATCCCTCGTATTTTTTACTTTCAGTAGACACAGCCATCTCTCCCTGAAAAAAACAGGTGGTCAGAGTCATCTGGAGAATATCAGAAGTCCTAGGAAAATACTAGATTTTCTGAAGACTGGAAATGAGGGACTTGTAATTCTTTAATAATTCACAAAATAACATGAAGATGCATACTTTATGTTACTTTTCCTAACAGATTTACAGAAAATTTTCTAATAAAAATGATGGGCTGGCTATAAGTTGGTGATAAAGAAGAGAAGCTGAAAGAAGAAAATGTTTTCATGGGAACTTCCTGATGTAAAATATAGGGGATTATCAGGGATGAAATTGCATGGCTTCCATAGGAAATCTGACCAGAGGAGGGAAGAGACACAGAGGCACCTGGAACACATTTCTTTATTGTTCTTCTCCCCCTCCAAATCCCTTTCTAGGTTTTTGCTCTTGATTTTTGCTATAGTGGCATATACCATCATATTTCAAATATTCTCTCAGTGAATTATGAACCCCAAATAGCTGTGAGTAATGTCTGTAATGCTTGCCTTCTAAAGGACTTAAGCTGAGCTGCATAGTTTATAGCTGGTAAACTGGGAGTCAATCTTTCACTGCAGTGATGTATTCATTGCACTAAGAACTATTTCCATTGTAAATTAATTCTTGAAATGTTGGACCATAAATGTCATCAGCATCATTACCCAATCTGCTACCAGAAGCAGTGACTCAGTCAGTCTGCTGCAGGTGCTGGCTTCTAAAAGCAAGGTGCTCCAAACCAAACACATTAAACCATGACTCCATTCTTAAGGGCAACTGCTTTCAAAGGCCTCTTTGCATTATGCTGCTTGCAAAGAGATTAATGGATGCCATTTCTGATATGCAACTGGCTTCAGGGTTTTTCTTTTGCTCTTTTAGAAGGAGGTAACTTTCAATGCCTCTTAACAAATATATTTCCCAAATGTTCCTCCTTTAGAAGGCTCCGCTAGTTCAATCAGAATTCACCCTCTTTATGCCTTTGTTTGGAATATATGGACTTAAAATATAACCAGTTGTCAGGTCTTTATTGAGTCATCAGTGTGCAGAGAACTTATGTGGAGGCATAAAAGAATCAGGCAATACAGGGCTGCCCGTAAGGAGCTTAGGTTTTTGTAGGGTGAGAAGCAACCCTACCATGATGAAAACCAGGCAACAAATAATATATAAAGCCAATTTCAGGTATTAGTTACTCGGGGCCCTCATTGTACATTTTGCAGTGTTTACTAGGGACAAAATGTTCTTGGACAAACCAGAGTAACATGAAAGTTTACATTTTGGGCAGATTTTGTTGAATAGTACATCATTTGGAATATTAAACTGATTTCACAATTGCTATGCAGAGTAGACAGAATTTTAAAGGTAGTTTTCTTGTTTGTTTTTAGAAGATGTTCTTTCTTTTCAAACTGTTCAGGTTAATTCAGTGGAGTGTGCACAAAATCTAAAGCTCAGGATGCATCAATCTGGTGAAAAACCTTTTGTGCTGTCGAAGAAAACTGTTATTTCTTTAATCTTCTGATTTTGTAACCCAGGTAAGCACTAAAGAAGTGTTCTGTTCCTTTAAGAACTCGGTTGGAAAATGTTAAAAACCCTTCACCTGAGAAAAAAAATGTGAATTAGAGAGAGGTCAGTGAATACATGGAAGTACTGGGAGGCGAGGTGGGGTGCCTGAAGAGGGGTAAATGTAAGTAAAGTGAAGAAAAAAAGTCATTCATCTGAAAGCAAAAGTCTGATTGAATAATTCTAAATTGGTGTTCAATCAGTTTAAGTAATGAGTGGCCAATTGGAGTTCCTCAACTCCTGACATCTATTTATGTCTTTCCTCCCAAAGGACTTTAATTCACTGCCTTGTTTTAATAACAGGTATTTACTGAGAATTTACCTGAGGACAGTCACTGCAATCATTCCTCTACATGCATTATTTTACAGGTTATGAAACCATGTGAGGTTAGATTAAGAACTTTACTCAAATGTTAGACTAGCATTCAAGCCCAAGATGTATGACAGAATCATTCTTTTTTCCTATAGTTAGATTATTCACATTCAAAAGAAGGCAGAGTAAACCTAATTATATCTCTGCTAAAGAATCTGCATTTTATCCTTTTTTTTCTTCCACCTTTCCCAGTTCTGACCTCTTCCTCTTTATCATCTCCATCCCATCTCATCAATTCTTAATTTTAAGGTCAACATAAATGCTATGTCAGTGCTACTTGAGCTGTGCACATCATCAATAAACACAGTAAAATAAGTTCAAAGGAAGAATTAGCTATTCTGGTCACTTTTTTCTAAGAGGTTAACACTATTCAAGTGTTAAAAAAAATTTTATGAGCCCTTCCAAAATAAACAAATTGTGGTACCTAATTTCAAGAGGCTTACAATCACTTGTGGAGGAAAGAAACAGACATTTTTTGCCTTTAAGCTTCAATCTGACTCTGACACTGATCTTCAAGCACTAGTTACTGAGCTCACTGATTAATGACATTGTAGGGAAAGGAAGCGCACAAGACCCTTTCATCACTCTATCAATCAAAAATATTTACTGAGATGTTTCTTAAAACTTCAAATGTAAATGATGAGAGGCAATTGGATATATATGTTTGAAGTTTAAAAAAAGGACTGGGATGGAAGTAAAACTTTCAGATTTTAAATTAGCTAAATATTCCTTGAAGCGATGAACATATTGGAAGGAGTGTAGAATGAAGAGAAGATGATTAAGAAGGATCCTTAAGACTGCCAATATTTAAATGAATCAGGGAAAGGAAGACAAATTGGTGAAGGAGGCTGGGAAAGTGCAGTCTGACAAGTCTGAGAAAATGAGTAAAGCGTTATATGGAAGCCAACGGTCCAAATATAATACATGCGGTTGCTGTTGTATGTTTAGTTTTGTGGCAATTAACAGTGTCAGTTGATCTTGATTTGATGGGGGAGTGAAGATGGGGTTATTTATTACCAAAGCTTGTGTTCCATAATGCTTTATAAAGTGGGTGGCAGGGGAGTGAGCAGCACAGGACTCTAAGAAAAAGAGTCAGACTTCTGGTTTCAGCTCTAACATGGAAAAACTTTGGAAATCATCCACCTGTCCTTTATTTGCATAGATGTGAGGCCTGTGTATAAAACTTAAATATTATACAAATTACTAGAGCCAATAAGAGTTCAGGCAGATGGCTAACTGTAAGATCAATATCTGAAAATTTCTTATTTCTTGGGAGAAATTTTTAAAACTTTATTGAAAAATATTCAGAAATATCTGAATAAAAAGAAAGGTATACTATATCCATAAATAGGGGAATGGGATATTTTACTCATGTCAATTTTCATCAAATTTAATCTTTAAATCCAGTATACTTGCATTGGGGAATATGATGAGATAACTCTAACATTTATGTTGAATGACCAGGATACAAATGAAGAAGCCAAAGGTGGGGTACTTGCTCCACCTAATATTAATATTTACTATAAAAGTTATAGTAATTAGGCAGTTTGATACTGATTCAGGGACAAATAGAGCAGTGGGGCAGAGGAAGAGGATAGAGAGCCCCCAAATAAACAGACCCACCCATATGTGGACACTTTATGAATTATAGTGGTGGTATTTGAAATTCAGTGGTGAAATTATGGCTCTTCAACAAATTGTGCCTGGACATTTTATTATCCTAAGAAAAAAAGAAAGAGAGAGAGGAAGGGAAGGAGGGAGGAAAGGAGGGAGGGAGGGAGGGAGGAAGGAAGGAAGGAAGGAAGGAAGGGAGGGAGGAAGAAAGGAAGGAAGGAAGGAAGGGAGGGAGGGAGGGAGACTTTTAGGTAGAATGTAAATGTGAAAAGCAAAACTTTTAGAAGAACATATAGAAGAATATCTTTATGATGTTCAGGTGGATTTCTAACATAAGACACAGCACAAAACACAAAAAGAAAAAAATGATAAATTCTTCTACATTAATATTTTAAGTATTATTCATCAAAAAACGTAATAAAAAGTGAAAATATAAGCCACAAATAAGAAGGTTTTACAACACATCAACCAACAAAGGATTGTATCTAATATACATATATAATATATAGGTGCATATATGTATATTAAAATATTTAAATAAATAATGAAAAAGTTAAAAACTGGGCAAAATATGTAACCCAGAAAATCATAAGAAAGGAAACTGGAAACCTGAATGGCCAATAAACATATAGAAATTTGCTCGACTTAATTTGTAATCAAGGAAATACAAAATGAAGCTATAATTGGCTCTCATTTATGCATAGCAGATTGGCAAATGTTGAAAAAGCCGACAATCCCAGGTGTTGGGAAGGATGTGGAATAATGGGAGCTCTTAAATGCTGCTGGTGGGAGTGTAAATTAGAACAAATATTTGATAATCACTTGTCCCTTAACTAACAATTTTAATCATGTACATGGCTGTGACAAAACAATTTCATTCCTAAATATATAAACCCTAGGGCAGAAGTCTTCTGACTGAGTTACTTATATATCTCAAAGTATACAAAGACTTTCCAAGATATTTCAAAGGAATAGGGTTTCAGGTGCTCAATTCCCATATGCACACTTGCTTAAAATTGGTGTGCATGAGAACACATCTCAGCAAGTTTCTTACGTGTTCTTCTCCATCTCCCCTCTCAAACAATCTTTCTTCCATTTTATGAGTCAAAGATAATCCTCTCGGGCTTCCCTGGTGGCGCAGTGGTTGAAAGTCCGCCTGCTGATGCAGGGGACGCGGGTTCGTGCCCCGATCCTGGAGGATCCCACATGCCGCGGAGCGGCTGGGTCCGTGAGCCATGGCCGCTGAGCCTGCGCGTCCGGAGCCTGTGCTCCGCGACGCGAGAGGCCACGGCGGTGAGAGCCCCGCGTACCGAGAGAAAAAAAAAAAAAAGATAATCCTCTCACCCATCCTAAACCTTACTAGGGTACATTGACCCCAGGTGCAAAAATCACCAGGATGCCAAACAATGGAACAAATATTGGTGTATGTATTAGGAAGGTGAATGGCTATAATGACTAACATAGCCTTTTGATGACAAGTAGTTTCTAATTATCCCCTTTTACTTATTTAATGGAGGACCTAATCAAGGTATTTACTAATAGGTCATTAAAAATAGTGTTTTATTGTAGAGCCCTATGTGATTTTGACATATAACTCAGAAACAATTCAATGCACTAAATGACATTAGTTATTAGTCGGCTATCTTCTTCCGTTCATACTTACTTATGTGAATAAGATTTCTTAGTGCTTATTTTTATGAAAAAATGGATCTGAACCCTGTTTTACTTTAGCGATTAGTAACATTCTTCGATACATGAATTGACAAAGAGGACTGTCTCAAAAAATAAAGTATTTCATTAAGGAATATTTCCAATATAATTTTGCTTTTTATGTTTAAGAATTAGCAAAACTAAACATTAGTTATTTTGATCAATTATGTACTACTACTAATTGTAAAATCACAACTTAATCCCAAAGAAATTTTTTAACACTTAGGATTTTATAGTCAGAGGAAGTTTCATTTTTTAAATTTAAATTTTATATCTACCTTTGTTGCAGGAAATTATAACAGTGAGATCAATAAAAGACCTTGAGTCATAAAAATTATAATGTATTAAGATCATATGGGCAAAATAAATAGAAGCACAAGTTTGAAAAAAAGGGATATGTTTGTTTTGTTTTTTGCGGTACGCGGGCCTCTCACTGTTGTGGCCTCTCCCGTTGCGGAGCACAGGCTCCGGACGCGCAGGCTCAGCAGCCATGGCTCACGGACCCAGCCGCTCTGTGGCATGTGGGATCTTCCCGGACCGGGGCACGAACCCGTGTCCCCTGCATCGGCAAGTGGACTCTCAACCACTGCGCCACCAGGGAAGCCCAGGGATATGTTTTAAACTTAATGTATTTTAAGTGGAATAAAAATATGAAGTACAATGCAAAGTATCAGATCATATATGTCGTAAGAGTATCATTTCTTTAAAATGCTATTTCAGTTACACGTGTGTGTGTACAACATGTGTGTAGGAATGTGTAGGTATCTATGTGTATAATGAATCATGATATGTAAAAATAATTTTCATGAGAGTAACAGCAAAGATCATCCCAACTCAGGTCATTCTGATGCAGCAAGCCACATAATCAGAAACAATAACCTAGGAGCAGTAAGGCTGAAAGAGTAAGACTTTAAGACTTTGTCCTACCAAATAGATATTTTAATGTATATGCACGTATATGTGTATGTATGTATAAAATTATTTAAGATCTCAAAATACATATTTGGGAATCAACCTGAACTCTTGAGAAAGAACTGATAGCAAGGAACATAGTTTTCAGGAGGCTGTGGGGTACAGGACACATTCAGTAGCCAGAAGAACCCTGAATCTTAGAGATAAATTTCAGGAGAAAGAAACAAACACACACATATACCACAGTAGTATGAATTAGGTTGATAGGGAGAAGAAACCTACTAAAGTAAACAGATCCAGCCCATATAAGAACATAGACACGTGGGTTGAGGGCTGAGCTTGGGGAGAGCCTTACACTATAAAAACCTGATGAAGCTCTATTCTTTTACATCTTAGGTTAGGAAGTTGGCATCTCCAGAAGTAGATCTCAAAATGGGCATCTGTGTGCAAGTAGTTTATTAAAGAAGTGTTCCCAGAAAAATCTGGTAAGAGAGTGAGAGAATCAGAACAGGGAAGAGGAAGAAGCCAAGAAAGGATATGATTTCAGACAAAGCTCCAGTAACAGCCTGATGTCACTGGGATCTCTGGAATGTAAATTTTGTCTTAGAATTTGTCCTCTCTGTAGGCAAAGGATCTGGGCTTTCATATTTAAGTATCAAGTCAGTCACGGCCTAAGGGCCCTGCTGGTGACCTCCTAGGAACTTCCTGCTCTCTGCACTTTCAGGGAAAGTAGCTCTAGACAGGGTCAGCACTTTGTGTGGAAACAAGGCACACAGAACCTGGAGATGAGCACAGAGATGAAATCAAAGGGATGTGAGGGCACTGGGCAGAGCAACAATGATAGTGTGCACTACCCTTTGGAATAGTTTTCTCTCAGTAGGAGACAATGCTATGGAAAGGGCCAGTTAGGGTCTCTCAGAAGGGTAAAGTGAGCCATAGATAGGAAGGTTCCCAGGGGCTCCTAGGGAAAATAAATAAAAATACAATCAACCACCCCCCCAATAAAATAATTTTTAAAAATATGAGAATGGGAACTGGGCTAGTTTAAGGATATATTATTCCAATCTTCTATATTTTCTTTAACGTTGTAGGAATGAAATAACTTTGGCATGCCAGTCATAATACATAAATACGATTTAATTACAATGCACTTTATAAGCTTTAAGAAGGAACTATTTGGCATAATTTAGAGGGCAAGGGGAGGATATGGGAAAGAATATATTTCCTGAGTTTAGCCTGAGCTCATGCTATGATAAATCTGCCAGTTTGCTGACTGTATCTCTAGCTACTAGAAAAGAAGACATCCAGGAAAGGTATGTAAGTACAAATGTAGGGTTTTTTTCAGGTTTATTGAGGTAAAATTGACAATAAAAATTGTTTATATTTAAGGTATACTGCTTGATGTTTTAATATATGTATATATTGTGAAATGATCACCAAAATCAAGATAATTGACGTATCTGTCAATCCATCACCTCACACAGTTACAATTTCTTTTTTCTTGTGGAAAAATCTACCTCTTAGATTTCAAGTTTACAAATATTTCTTGGCTGCTTTCAGCACCAGGTGAGAGAAACGCAAGTCTGGAATTTATGCCTTTATAAGGAGGCAGATATAAAAATGAAATACCACTAGGAATTATAATCCAATAAAGAGGAAGATGTGAGTAATGGTGCATATTAGAGTAAATAGCATTTTGATTAAAAGGTTTAAAAACTCATTTTCTTTGGAATAATCAAAGGTGATTATTAAAGGTTGGCCCTTCTAACCATCTATCAGCTAGAAATGTTTTGGGCTGAAAGTAGCAAAAACCTCAACTTTCAATGGTTAAATAAATAGGATAATACAGTGGTCAAAGAGTAGGTCCTGGACATGAATTTTGTAGATTCAAACCTTAGATAATAAATTTATGCAAATTATCTAATTTCTCTGTGCCTCAGCACCCTCATCTAAAAGTGGGGATAATAATGGTGTCTATATGTAGTTGTGAGAATTAAAGTTAATACATGTAAAGTACCTGAAGTATACATGTACATAAAAGGGTACCTGAAATACAGTGAGTAATATATAAAGAAATAACTTAAAATGTGTCTTATATAAATAAAACCATAGAGATGGTTTTATTTTTATATATTTTTATTAATCCCTAGAATAAGTTACCAAAGGAGGTTCCTTCAGCCCCTACAACAACCCAGGCTTTACTTCTGGAATGAATAGCTGCCTATTCATTTTTTATGCAAGTGGAATACCACGTATTTATTTTTATGTCTTCTACCTTGCTTAAAACAAAATTCAGGCATCTTTCCATATCAGCACTGTAGGTCTCCCTCATGATCTTTAAAATCAGTACAGTATTCCATTATACGACTATACCATTATTTACTTTACACTTTCCAAACGGATGAGCATTTGGGTTGTTTGCAAACAACACTGCAATGTATATCCTTGTATATAGATCTTTGGATATTTATATGAATATATTTGGATGGTAAAATTAAGAGTTAAAGGATTTGATGTGACCCTACTCTGTGTAGACTATTACCGTAAGGATTAAGAGGAATTCAGGAAGATGAGAAAAATGATAGAACATGTTAAAACTAGAAATTTAAATATATCTCACATGATTTAGAACATTCTGTGGTTAAATCTAAGTAAATGTGTACTAAAAACTGGGACTGAATATTTTAAATCGATTTGACTAATCCTATAAGGAAATCCACCATCAACAAGTTTTTCTTGTGTATATAGAGCTTCTGATCAGCTTTTCAGAGCCGAGCTTTTAAACATGAGTAGACAACCAAGAATAAGCAGATGTACAATGAAAGAAAACATAATTAATAGAAAATAAAATTTTGGAGGAAACAGACACTGTGCAGAGAGAAAAAAAACCCTCCAGGAATCTATAAAAATATCTCCATGGGCAATCGTTAAACAAATATTTAAGGGCCTACTATGTGCCAGGCACTAGGGATTCAGTAGTAAGTAGAACAGACAAAAGGCTCCACCTTGTGATGCTTCGAAATTATTGTATCATGAAATAAGAAATTACCCTACAAAAGGAATATTTGGAGAGCAAAAGAGGTCATGGAAATATAAAATATGAAATATTCAAGAGAAGGATTGAACAATAAAATTAAAGATACCTCCTAAAAAGTAGAAAAGACAGAGCAAATAGAAAAGATTAGACATTTTATTGGACCAGGCCAAGTGTTTTAACATCCAAATAATAAGAATTCTAAGAAAGAATAAAGAAAGCGGTGGAAAGGAATAATGAAAAAACTTCGAAATATTCCCCAGAAATAAAGAACAGGGTTCGTCAGGTTGAATTAACCATTGGTGCACAATGAGTGAATACTCGGCCAAATCAAATAACATCAGTATGCAGTTTCAGAAGATCGAGGACAAAGAGAAGGTTCTGAAACCTTCCAAGAGAACTCAGATTTATACATACGATCAAGATTTGAAAGGCAATAAACATCTTAGGAGCAATGCTGAAAGATTGAAGGCAGAAGAACAATACCTTCACAATTCTGTACAAAAGTTTTTTCAATCTAGACTTTTTTCAATTAAGTGTGAAGGTAGAAAAAGGGCATTTTTAGTAGACATGCATAGCTTCAAAAAATTTACCTTCTTTCAGAAAGTTTCTAAAGGATGCATTTTACAAGTAGAAAGGAGTTCTACTTGTTCAAAGAACAAGCGAAACAAAATCCACGAAACGGGAAAGCAAACACAAGAATGGGTTAATGGGAAATTTCAAGGGGACAGCTGTTCATCTGGCCAATCAGACTGGAGCAAGACAGAATTCACCAGAATAAATATCTTCAGGAAGAGAAAACTGGAGAATACCTTCTGTTTTTAAATATATCGAGAAGTAATAACGTGGGAATGAGTGAGGAGATGAACTTAATATAAATGTACAAAAAACTCACACAAGAACAAAAGAAAACAGAAATGAATTCTATGGAAAACAAAACATTGTGCAGGAGGGGAAGAATAACCCATATGATATATGGCCCCTCTGTGAGTAGCACTTATAGAACCCCAAGACCTAAGACTAGGAGTAATCTGGAATGAGGATGACATCATAGGCTGGTCGGTGGATTTTAATTCAGATACTTGACGTCAGTTCTCAACTGATTTTGACCACAAAACGTCAAAGGTTTTTTAGTTGGTTGGGTGGACTGAAAAATATGGCCACAGTATTTTGCTGCATATCAACCGTGGGCTGATCTTGTGGCTTGCTTTAGCAAATAAAATGTCGTGTGACACGGTACAGGTTCTTGAACCTAGAACCCATGAAGTCTTGCAGCTGTCCCCTTCCCACACTTGGAACTCTGAGACTCTGTAAAGAAGCTCAACCAAGCCTTTTTGAGATGAAAGAGTACATAGAGAGAAAGACCCTGCCGTTCCAGCTGCCCCGGCCAAGCACGATCCCCCAGCAACACACCAGCTGAACGCAGCCCCGTGAGGAAGCTCAGGTGAGACCAGCAGAAGAGCCATCCAACCAACCCGCAGAATCATGAAAATAATAGACTTTTGTGGTTTTCAGCTACTATATTTGGGGGCACATTGCTCTGCAGCAGTAGACAATGGATACAGCATATTGTATTTACTTGCCACTTCTTCCCTCCCCAGCTCAATTTTATCAATCTTACCCTGAATATTACTTGCTGTTGCTTTCCCCAAGACATTTCCTAATGTAGGAAATATTTCCATTATTAAAACTGTGTAAAAAAACTTGTTTGTTGTTTGGTTTCACATTCCCTTCTAACATATACTCAGCACCTACCGTGGATCAGGATATATATATATATATATTTTAACATGAGGTCTAGCCTCTGACTTCATTTCTGGCCATTACCTCATTCCATCACTTGACCTAGTTGCAATCCTCCAACGGTGACATTTATCTCATGTCTCTTAGTCTTGAACAAGACACCGTTCCCTCTCTCCGGAGTACTCTTCCTTCCTAATCAGCCTCGCAAATGCTTACCTAGACACGTGGTAATACTGCCTTTTCTTTGCAAAGTTTAAAAATTTGCAGTGTGGGATCCTCAGTGACCAGGTCTAACTTGTTTCTACTCAGCATATTCAAAGCTTCTTTATTTTCATCTCCCACTAGAATCTCCGCTTATGTTGTGATTCTACACTAAATGACAAAGCCTCCACTTTCTCCTGGGCCCAAGCATAGTGGTTGTTCCCACTGCTTTTCATTGTATTATTTTTTAGGCGTGTGAAACCAGCATGCTTTGGAAGGTTTTCACCTGATCTCCACATTGGTTCAGTTGCAGAATCTTCTTCAGCAGATTCCCGAACTGATGCTGCTTTCGAAATATTGAAGCTTGTATTCCAGGGTCCAATAAAGACCAATACCTCTGCTATGTGCTCCCCAAGACACTGTCTTCCTGAAGCTTTTGAAGGTTCCAGATCTTCCTCGTGCATATTTTTTTTACAGAGCTGCTATATTTTATTTCCCTTTAATATTCTCCTACTCTGCTTAGAAGAGTTAAGTCCAGCTTTTACAGTTAACCTGATTCTTAAGTTGCTCCCTTTCCTAGTTGAGACAGGTGGAACTAACACTGTTGGCCAAACTTGAATGTCTTGTTCTTTCCTTTCCTATCTTTGTTTTCTGGCTCAGACTTATCTTTCTTACATATTTCTCTAGATTTTGTCTCCTTGGTGTCTGCTTTAGACAGAAATATCAAGTTTAAGGGGCTGCTAAAAGCTTCCATAATTCAAACAAATTATGTCCACCTTTATTTTCCCCAAGTCAGATAATCTCACCCAGGAGATGTTCTTCTATCAGGCAAATATTCAGATCAGGCATGGACGCTGTTCTTCTCCTGCCCAGCTTCCTTTAGGGTCTCATCTCGTCTGTGCCCTCCCTAGGATTCGTGATGTTAAAACTCCCTGGATCATAGCCCTTCAAGGCAGAGGCAGTATATGCAGGCCTGTTGACAATAACTCTCACCTTGAAAGTTTACCAAGTAATTCTTGAGTCTCTATGTCAATGTCCCTGGTTTTGTTTTCTCAGTAGGTCCAAATCCTCTACTTTAAAACTGTTTGATAACAGCTATTCAAGGCGGGGGACTCCAGGTGTACTCACTTTGTGCAGCTTTACTTGAACTAACTGTGCCATTCAAGGTCAGGAATTTCCTGAATCTTGCTCTTTGCGCAGCATTTTTTTTTTTTTTTTTTTGCGGTACGTGGGCCTCTCACTGTTGTGGTCTCTCCTGTTGCGGAGCAGCAGGCTCCAGACGCGCAGGCTCAGCGGCCATGGCTCACGGGCGCAGCCGCTCCGCGGCATGTGGGATCTTCCCGGACTGGGGCACGAACCCGTGTACCCTGTATCAGCAGGCGGACTCTCAACCACTGCGCCACCAAGGAAGTTCTTGTGCAGTATTTTAACCTGCTCTTTAAGATCTTACTTCTCTTCCTCTATTAGATGTTATTGGATCCTAGTTACTCTTTGTGAATAATGGAAATAATTCCTTTCTTTTATATGTTCTCTTTAAAAGAAATGAGACCTGGAAGCATTTTCTATTTTTATATCTGTTTATTGTAGCCTTGAAGATCATATCTGTCTAGAATATCATCTACGGTCTTAAAATTAAAGAATGCTTTCTCTTCCTCAAGTTTACTTATTTGCTTTCCTTTATTTATTTGTATTCTTCTCTTGCTCCTTTCTGAGTGTATGGCTGAAAACTGTTTTTCCAAACCATTTCTTGATTTCTTGGGAACTGTGATTCCAAGAAATATGTTATTCCAGGTAGAAGCCTCTTTAATTACTTTCATAACCTTTAGTTTTGCAAAGTTTCTTTGGGTTGTTTTCTGCCTCCAACCAAGAAGAAGGAATATTCTCTTTATGGTAAGGAACTACCTAATTTTACTTTTTTGCATAATTACCCAAACTGACCAACCTAATACAAATAAAATCAGAGTTTGGGCCTCTGAGATTTAGAACTAAGGTTAGAACGTCCGTAATGAACAAAGCTCCGGCCATTTTGAGACCACGTAGTGATGTTAGTGGAGGGTGTACATGCAGGAACATGCAGACAAGGAACATTAATCGAAGATGTTAGCTCTTCGTCTGCCAGGAATGCAGGTTAAGACAACAAAAAGAAGGATGGAATTTTGGGCAGCTGACCTAGCACTGTCTGTTCAGGCCTGGCACTAATAATTTAAAGTCTGAAATTCATTAGCGTAGTTCACTTGGAACTCAACGGTCTCTGCTGTTCAAAGTCCCGATCTGAAGGCCTGGCTGAAAAAACAGAGCATAAGCAGCAAATGTTTCTCTCCCTGTCAATGTGCAAAAAAGAACAAGTGCATCTTTCGGTCTCTTTTGCAGCGCCATGACAGAACGCTGTTTACAATCAAGCTACAGCAGCTTGCATGCTAGAGCCCAAGCGGCCAACATCTGCCACGGCCATTACGGCCCATTTCTGCTGAGATACAGTCGATGTGCCTGAGGATAAAGCCACCTTAAGTCAAGGTCAAAAGAACCACAGAGCTTGCACTCACAAAATCCTAAGTTCTAAAGCCACTCACCTAAATCATGCCAGTTTAAAGTCAACTATGTAACCTTTAAAGCATGACATGGTGGTACAAATTTGACTATTAGCTAGATTTTAAAAAAATGAACACTTGATTAAGTAAACCACCACCCACTTCAAGCTCCAGTTATATTACCAGAAGCCTAAGAGCAGACCATAATATATTCTCTGGAGGCAAACAGATTCCAAAGGGAATCCAGAAGGTGCCAGGCCATGCATGCTTAGTTCCTTCCCTCAAAGTCTCCAAACAGCAAAGTCACTCCTCCCTCATAAGAGGCCTGGAATTTTATTGTAGGACAGTCACACTATACTGCTAGTTCTCAAATGAGGGCAATTTTGCCCCAGTGGCAGTAACTGGAGAAATTTTTGGTTGTCAGAATTGGAGAGGGGTTACTGGCATCTAGTGGGCAAAGGCCAGGGATGCTGCTAACCATCCCACGAAGCACAGGAAAGCTCCTACAATAAAGATTTTTCAGCCTCAAAATGTCCGTGGTGCTGAAGCTGAGAAATATAAAAGTTGGGAAATGATATTTCCCTCTAACGTCAAATTTGTCGTCTCACCAACGGTACACACAAGGGAGGTAGACGTGATTCTCCACAGGTAGCAGAGCACTGGTAGGAAGGGGAAAGATATTAGAGTATAAAACGACAAATATCCTTTTCAAAATTATGTGTGTGTGCTCACATTTGGAATTATTAAGAGTAACTACAAGGCAATATTTTAGGTGATTTTAATTCCAACATTTCTAAACCTATAAAAATATAAATTTTTATTTATATTAAAATTTTCCACGATGGTTAATTAATATTTCTGTAGTGATACATTTGAAGGAGTAAGTCACATCCTCTACGTGAGACAACCAGTCTGAGCCCTAGTCAGGGGAAAGAGAATAAACGACATGATTCTGAGCCTTGCAAAGACATCAGGGAGCCTGTGTCCCCACGTGGAAGATTGCAAAAAAAGTACTATTCAGATTCTGACAGCCCTGCTGGGAATAAAGAAGAACTTATCACAATTATTATTATTTATCTTTCAAGTGGCAATAGAATTCTCTCTGCTCTGCAGAACATAAAGGAACACATGACTCGGCAAATTCTTCATCATGAGCTCTCTGGTGTCTGTATTTTCCCCTTTTGTGTGGCATAACCGGGAAGACAGAGTTGCTTGATTCCTACCATATCATTAACTCTAAATCACTTCTGAAACGAGAGCCCTGCAAGGAGGATTTAGATAACGGCACATCGAAGAATAAACGCAGTCTAAAAATATTTGGTTTAAAACCTCATTCACGATGTGCCAAGTGTGATTTTCTTTGACGTGCTCTTTTGTCTGCCTTTGCAAAACTATAATCAGAATAATTTCCCACTCATGTTCAATGGGGAAGAGCGTGGGGATTTCGTGACCCAGCTGGCAAATTTATAGAAATTGAGGAAAGTCCGGTTCAAAGAACTCTAGAATCATAAAATGCTAGAGTGAAGAGAAAGCAACGGTCATCAAAACTAACTTTCCTATTTTTAAAATCACAGA
Organism: Globicephala melas; assembly: GCF_963455315.2. Classification (NCBI taxonomy): domain Eukaryota; kingdom Metazoa; phylum Chordata; class Mammalia; order Artiodactyla; family Delphinidae; genus Globicephala; species Globicephala melas. The sequence continues at coordinate 37,743,245 of NC_083323.1, read as the reverse complement.
AACTGAGATCCCAGATGGAGGTATCTCTTGCTGAAGATCACATTGTTCATTAACAGAAGAGCCAAATGCCCTAAACAGTCCTTTCTTTACTCTGTGACACTTTCTCATCTACTGCATTTTTTCATCAACTATTCACTGAACATCATTATAGGCCCTTTGAATCAGAGAACATCGTTACAGGCCCAAAACTGAATCAGAGAACTCTTATAGAGTTAACAGCTGAGTAAGAGGACGGACTTGTTTATCCAGAACTGCAAGAGCAGACATTAAGTGATACATGAGAGATACAGGCACTAAAACAGAAAATCAGAGAAATGAAACTCTAACTCCTACAGAAACTAGACAGATAATGTAAACATGTGAAAGAGTCTGTGTGTGAATAAAGGGATTAGCGAGGACTGGGGCAAACAGAGACTCCAGGGAGTATTGTCAGCTCTACCTAATTATCACCAAGAAAGAACGCGGGCCCATTTTCTTTTTTCAAGAGAAACTAAGAATCTCAATTTTTATGTAAAATTGTCATATATTTTTTTAACCCTTTAAATTTATTTATTTATTTTTGGCTGTGTTGGGTCTTCGTTTCTGTGCGAGGGCTTTCTCTAGTTGCGCCAAGCGGGGGCCACGCTTCATCACGACGCGCAGGTCTCTCACTATCGCGGCCTCTCTTGTTGCGGAGCACGGGCTCCAGACGCGCAGGCTCAGTAGCTGTGGCTCACGGGCCTAGTTGCTCTGCAGCCCGTGGAATCTTCCCAGACCAGGGCTCGAACCCGTGTCCCCTACACTGGCAGGCAGATTCTCAACCACTGCACCACCAGGGAAGCCCCTAAAACTGTCGTATTTTTAAATGGTGTCAACTAAATGAAATTGTGTTAAAATTCCTAACTTTGTATGTGCATTGTAGGGAAAGGGAGGAATGATAAGGAAAAAGGAGAAAAGGGATGAACTAGAAATGATTAAAGGCTGTGGGGCTGAGATGGCCATTCAAGTAAGATGCTAAATGTCATGCAGGTTTACAGATGACCCTGTCCCAGCAATCCCTCTCCTTAGGATCCTGTTATATTCCATATGAGTTTTGTGGTTTTTAGAGTGAAGTAATTGTTGAACTATCTATTTTGGATGTCTTTTCATTACCTCAATAATAACGCACATTTTCTGACTCTAACAGGATTCACATGTACCCTGGACACTAGCATTTGCATTTTTCTTACAGATTGAGATGTGAAACATCTCTGCAGCTTTTGTGCTACTCCTTTGAACCTTAGCTGGGCAGTGAATCTCTTTTGTGACAAGTTCCTACTGAAACTACAAAACAGATGGGAGTTGGCTAGAAATCATAAAGAACAGAGAGAAGCCAGCCATGAATTACAATTGCCAAGAAATCCTCCAAAGTTATTCTGTATTAACTAGCATGGAATATAACGAAGACCCAGAAGACTGAAGAATAATTGAGTCTTTTGTTTTTGCCAAAGAGTAGTGAACGCTTTTTGATAGATGTTAAGCACCAGTTTTCCTTCTCCTAAGATAGAGATGGATGATTTCCTTTCAGACACACGGTAGTTAGGGTACAGGATGGGGAAATGGTTGGCACTCATGTCCTTTCTGCCACCCACGACAGGAGTTTCTGTGCCACTAAACTGTCAAGTGTGGTGCAGTAATGGCTCCTCATAGAAGACATAAATTCTGTCCTTTAAGACATTTAAAATAGAATGTGTGTAGGAATTAATGCTAGTTCAGCCATGTATTGATATAGCAGGAGACAGAAATGGATTCATCTTAAATCAAGGCAAGGAAAGCACAGAGTAACTCATGATGGATGATTTTTTAGTTTCCATAACTATTCTGTTTTTCAATGAAGAAACCATACAACCACTGGGGGAAACGTTTACTGAGTACTTACTATGTGCAGGGTATCGTCTCTTTGCTGGGATTTGTCTGATGAACAATGTAGTTCTCAACATCTACCATGTTCCATTTTAGCCTCTCAGCCTTGGAAATGCTGTTTCTTCTTTGTGAAATATGATTCCCTTCTACTTGTTCTTCAGATCTCAGCTTAAAGGAACTCTTCTCTAGGAAGCCTTTCCTGCCCCTACGAGGCTGGATTAATAGCTCTTTCCTATGCACGCTCATACAAGCCTGTGCACATCTCTATTACAGCCCTGGACTTCCTGTCTCCTCTCTAGACTGTAACTACAGGCAGTTTTATTCAACCGTATAGCATTCTTACTTCTCAGAGTTCTTAGCATACCCCACTCACTCAATGAATGATTGTTGCAGGAATGAATACATGAGTGAACGAAGGAATGAACAAACATGAATGGATGGATGAATGAAATATACTCCAAAACATAGAGGGAATGACTTACTTCATCAGGAAAGACTTTACAGAGAAGACAGAAATACTTGTTGGGACTTTAAGCATTCTTTAATTCACTTAGTAAAGTTTTCTTGAGGGACTTCTCAGTGCCATATGCTTTTCTAGGTAATGGTAAGTACAGGAAGTCCAGAGCAAAAACGTCAAGGTCTCTACTGTCAGATCTTATAGAGTAGGGCTAAAGAGACTATAAACAACAGACTAATAAACAAATAAATGATAAATAAATAATAAGTAAATAAAAACATTTTAGGTAGTGATAAGTGCTATGATGAAAATAAAACAGTATTATATGAAAGGGCATGAATAAGGGCAAAAATGAGTACAACTTTTCCAGAGTTTAACTTAATCAAAAACTCTTTATAATTTTGTTAACTGATTCTGTTCAACTCTCAAGCTTGCAGCTTACTCGAGGTGTTAAAGCTGTCTTCTGGAAGGCACATTGCTCTAGTTGGGCAAGATCTTCAGCACCTTGCTGCTCCTTGCTCTCCTACTCCAAAGTTTCTGCCCTTTTCTACTCCACACTCAACAAAACCCCTTCCTCTTACTCAGTTAAGCCTAAAATCAAACTCCAAATCTCTTAGCAAACAAGCTGTTCCCCTTTCTGTCTCCCTAGCCAAATGATCCAAGAAGAAGACAAGAAAATAAAGGAGAAAGTGGTGTCTTATGTTTGGGCTTTAGAGTTTTAAAAAAATGTGTTGTGGGGTTGGCGGTCAGCAGGCACTGAGGGAAAAGTATCTTCCTCTTAAATGGGATAAACAACACTGCGGCTGTCCACACAGATATGTAATAGATCTCTGGGTGGCATGAGATGAATGGCAACCCAAAATTCTTCTGCAAACCTACTTAACAATAATCAAGGAATTTACATGCTGGTCAACCCAGAATACATATTACAATTTTAAAACATCTAATGAAAGCACTGAAGTGTCAACAGAGTTGTCAAAATTCTCTCTTTGAATGTGAGCATGTTCAATTCAGGCATTTCATGACTCATACCCATAAGCATTGTGGTTATGTTCTATAATAATCCCAAAACTCATTATAAGAACTATGGATGAGTCAAATGCCACTCACATTTATTTCTTAGTAAGTTGTGCTCTTCCAAAAAGTAATGCATAGATTTTAGATACTCAGACTAACAACAGGTCATATTTGTTGACTGAAACATCACTGAGCACGGATTATAAAATCTATTATTCTAGCTTCTGCATCACTAAGGCAAAAAATTCAGTTTCATGGTAAATTTAAGATGCCTATATTACATGCAGAATTTCTCAATATAACATGCTGCTTCCAAGTTGGATTTTTTAAGTGAAAAAATAAGCACTTTAAGAAAGCTGTACTGGGCTTCCCTGGTGGTGCAGTGGTTAAGAATCCGCCTGCCAATGCAGGGGACACAGGTTCGAGCCCTGATCCAGGAAGATCCCACATGCCGCAGAGCAACTAAGCTTGTGCACCACGACTACTGAGCCTGCGCTCTAGAGCCCACTAGCCACAACTATTGAGCCCACATGCCACAACCACTGAAGCCCGTGCCCCTAGAGCCTGTGCTCCGCAACAAGACAAGCCACCACAATAAACCCGCGCACTGTAACAAAGAGTAGCCCCCGCTCGCCGAAACTAGAGAAAGCCTGCGCACAGCAACGAAGACACAATGCAGCCAAAAATAAATAAATAAATTTATATATATAAAAAAAGGAAAGCCATGCTAAGAGATTAGATCTTAAAAGTTCTCATCACTAGAAAAAAAAAATTGTAACCACGTATGGGGACTGATGTTAGACTTACTGTGCTGATGATTTTGCAATATACACAAATACTGAATCATTATGTTGCTCCCTTGAAACTAATACAATGTTATATGTCAATTACACCTCAATAAGAAAGGAAAAAAAGAAAACAATGCAAAAAGGGGAGTAAATGAAAGCTGTGCTGTTCCACTAAAATACAATGACAAGTATTTTCCATTTATTGATTCACTCAACAAATATTAATAAAAACCTACTACGTAACCTTGCATTGTGCTAATTGCTGGAATGAAATGGAATGTACTTTCTAATTAGGAAGATATTAAATAATTATTCAGATAAAAGTTAAATTAGAAAGGATACAGTGGTTACCAAGGAAGAATATATGGTGCTTTAAAAGCAAGTGATAGGGACCCTGATATAGTTTAGAAAGTCAGGAAGGCTTCCCTGAGGAAGAAATAAATAATGTGAGATTTAAGGGAATTAACTGAGTGATTAGCGGGTAGCTGGGGTGTGGGATTAGGGAAGAGATTTCCAAGCAGAGGAACTGCATACCAAGCCCCTGCACCAAACTGGGTTCCATCAAAAGGGCCAGTGTGGATGAAAAGGATCACTTTGAGATGAAACTAGAGAGGTATGCTGAAGCCAGACCTTGTAGGATCCTGGTAGCCACTTTAGATATATTGGTCTTTGACTTAAGAACAACAGGAAGCCCTTGATGCATTTGAAGCAGAAGAATGATAATATGGTTTGTCATGGGTCATGTTTGAAATAATTTTTTGTTAAGTATGCCTCATCCTACATTTTAAAAGAATGAATAAAAACTGTTTTGCTGTGCTTAAAGTGGTAAACAAGCTTTCCCACCGAAAGTGTTCTTTTGCTTGTAAACATGTTTTTCTCACTAGTTGTTAAAGTTGTAAACATGTATACTCCATTTTGGGTAAGCATAGAGCACTTTGGTTAAAGAAGATAAACACCTGCTGTGCCTCAAAGATGCAAACATATTTTGAAAAAATAAAAGTTCTGGAATATATTCATAAGGAGTGATAGAACTTGCAAAAACATTATATAATCAATGATGTAATGGCTTATGTAACTTTGGGTCTAACCAATCAAAATGAGGCTGATACAACTGCAAACCAATTGAATATGAGGCCCTTCCAGAGTGCCCAGTTTCCCCAATTAGCTTATAGGTCTCCTGACCAGACTATGAGGCACATTGAATCGCCAAGTCCTCGAGAGTGTGCAGAGCTGCCTGCAAACCACCACGTGCAGACCATTAGGTAAGTCTTGCAAGTGACACCATGAGACACACCTGCTGGGAGTGAGCAGTGGCTAAGCTAGAGAGAAAGACTGTCAGTCACTGGACAGATAGCTTATGCACTCTACCCCCATTCCATGTTGCTTGCTTGCAGATGTTTCTTAGCTTCTTTACAAAATAAAAAAAGTGAAAGCCTTTTGAGCTAAGTGGTATTTATCTGCAGTTTCCCTTGGTCTTGTCAACTCATCAAATCCCCAAACCTAGGTCCTTGTTTGGACCTGAGGTATATTTCCATAGACTGAAAAAGGCATGCCTTTAGAAAATCTCTTTTAGACTAGATGAAGAACTGCCTCCCGGGACACCCTTTCCTTGTTTTGCTAGTTTTTCTTCATCTCCCTGATCTAAAAATGTTGTTGTGACTCAGGCATCAGTGTCTTATATTGCTATAATTATTCCCTCAGTGAAATCATTCAATCTCATGGCTTTACATATTATCAAGTGGTGAAGGCTCCCAAACTTATATCTCTAGTCTAGCTTTTTCTCTCTGAACTATAAACTCATAAATCCAACTGTCTGATGAACCACTCTACTTAAATGTTTAATAGGCATCTCAAACTGCACATGAACAGAACTGAATTTTTTATCTTCCTCATGCAGTAAATGACAATACATTATTTCAGCTACTCAGGCAAAAAAAAAAAAAAAAAAAAACCCAAAACAAACAACAACAACAAAAAACCTTTGTGTAATCTTTGCCTCTCTTTATTTCATGCACTATAATGATTTATCAAAAAATCCTTTTGGCTCCACCTTCTAAATATACCGAAAACCAAAGAACTTCTTATCACCTCTATTGCTACCATGTTGGTTTAAATTACCACTTTCTCACACAATATTATTGTGAGACTCACTTACCTAGTCTCTGCTCCTGCCTTGCCCTTTTCCGTCTATTCTCAACATAGTAATCAGAAAATTCCTAATGAAGCATACATCTGATCACATTATTCCTCTGCTCAAATACTTCAATAATTTCTCATATAATTCAGCACAAGGATCTACATAGTCCTTGAAGAGGTATTTCCATGTCACTTCTCTACTCTCACCTGTACTGCTCTTTCCCCTCCTTGCTGTTTATTGCACACATTCGTTCACTCCTACCTCGGGACTTGAGCTTACTCTTTCTGTACCTGGAATACTCTGCCTCCAAATACCCATGTGGCTCACATCCTCACTTCCTTTAGGGCTTAAATCAAATGTCACCTTCTCTGAACACAGAGGTGTTCCTTGACATCCCCCATCCTTGCACATGTCTTACCCCTCATTTCCTGCTTTATTTTTCTCCTGTAATTATTACCATCCAACATAATCTATATTTACTCATTTATCTTGTTTATTATTTGTCTCTACCATTACAATATAAGCTCCTGAGGACATTTTTTGTCCATTATATTTTCCCTTATTATCTCCAATGGCCTAGAAAATTGCCAGACCCTTAGCTGCTGCTCAATGAATCCACACTGAACAAAAGAATTCGGGTTCAGGGCATGATGAGTAAAAGTGTGGTGAATGCATTCAATAAAGTACTAGGCAGCAGGCAGAAGTACTTAATTAGATGTACAAATAGCATCATGGATAAATTTTAAGAGCATAGTGTTGAATAAAGAAAAAATAAGATAGAGAGTATAATCTCTTGCATTATGACATTTACACAGTTTCTAAGCCCATTATGCTGAAATAGTATCATATTTATTAACAAGTATATATACCTACATGAATAAGCAGAATGAGAGAAAAGAATGGTGATGCGAAGTACAGGGAGAAAAAAATATGAAATAAGAGAAGAACATTGCATGGACTGATGACGACAGTGTGCCATGAGCTGAGAAATATGAGTCACCCAATTCTTGACACCTGGGGTCCCTAAATAACCACACACACCAACAGGAATCACTCTTACTGTAGAGTGGGGAATGACTTTTAGGGGGCAAAAGCCAATGTAAAGTATCTAGTTAAGAATCCATAGCGATTGTCCACGCGAGGTATGGTGGTTGGTAGAATAAAAGGGGAGATGAGAAGAAGTGGATGCATTTAAAAGATACCGGGGAGGTAGGGACTTCCCTGGTGGCACAGTGGTTAAGAATCCCCCTGCCAATGAAGGGGACACGGGTTCGATCCCTGGTCCAGGAAGATCCCACATGCCACAACTACTGAGCCCGCATGCCACAATTACTGAAGCCTGCGCGCCTAGAGCCCGTGCTCTGCAACAAGAGAAGCCACCGCAATGAGAAGCCCGCGTACTGCAACGAAGAGTAAACCCCGCTCACTGCAACTAGAGAAAGTCCGCGTGCAGAAACAAAGATCCAATGCAGCCAAAAATAAAATAAATAAAACAAATTAAAAAAAAAAAGATACTGGAGAGGTAAAAATCTATAGGGTCTGATGCTGGATTGGCTATTGCATGAGGAAAGATAGGGAGATTTCAAAGATAATTCCTAGGTTTCTGATTCTGATGTTATCATTTGCTAAAAAAGCAAATATTAGCATAGGAATTTCCTCATCATTTTTGATGTTTCTATATTTATAATTTTTATCATCTACTTGAAATACATTCAGATAGTAGTGTTCATGAAGCTAACACTATAGTATTTTTTATCGATAGATGCTTGAATTACGTCTTATGGAATTCATACTTCATATTTTCTGATTCATTTCAACTTCAGATAAAATGATGAATTAAATTGAGTCCAGTTAGCACTTTAGATTACGGGACGTTACTATATTAAAAAAATAATCGTTAAAGCTTCAGGATTCAGGGCTTTGTACTTTGCAAAGCATTACTTAAACAAATTGAGGTAGTGACAAATGAAGAGCACAGAGTCTGATAACATAAAATGAAACCCACAGCAATTATTTGCAGTTGGTTGAGGTCAATTTAGTTGAAGCGTCTTGCAAGAGATAAACACACACACATATTTAAACTGAAATTTAAAAGTGGCTGTCTCTAAGTACTGAAATTAATCATTCCTATTCTCATCTTTCTATGGCACCCTATACCTTTATGATAGCACTTAGCACTTTCTGCCGTGAATTATAATTATTGGTGTTGTATGTCTGTGCCACCTACTCAATTATAACCTTTCACAGGGAAAAGAAAATACCTCATTTTTTGTATCCTACTTGCCACCCACACATTGCTTAGTGCATAATGATCACTCAATATATGTTTGTTGAATTTAGTTTTATATACATATATATATATATATATATATATTTTTTTTTTTTTTTGTGGTACGCGGGCCTCTCACTGTTGTGGCCTCCCCCGTTGTGGAGCACAGGCTCCGGACGCGCAGGCACAGCGGCCATGGCTCACGGGCCCAGCCACTCCGCGGCATGTGGGATCCTCCCGGACCGGGACACGAACCCGTGTCCCCTGCATCGGCAGGCGGACTCTCAACCACTGCGCCACCAGGGAAGCCCGATTGAATTTAGTTATCTTTTAAATTATCCATTTTAACTTCTGCTGAGACATTTTCTTTTAATAGACTGGATCCGAGCCAGTTTTCCTAAGGAAATGAAAATGACTTTATAAGCGTGAGCTTATATTTGATGAACCTGACTGCTAGACCCTGAAGCATTGTAAAATACATTTTGAAACTCCATTCAAAGAATTTGTCATGTTCTTTTCTCTTAGATTTTCCCCCCATTCTTGTTACTCTTACTGTTCTGACCCAATTATACTCCTGGCATCTGAAAAGCAACTCTTCGGCAAGAAATGATGATAGAAATCTGTGTTAACAGAGGTTTGAATTTTGCCAATCTCACATAAAAGAGGAAAACAAGTGAATTTATATGTGAAAGTGCTTAAAACAGTGACCAATAAATCTTCAATGTATCTTAATTCCTCTCTATACACTACTTCTCTCCCCCTACTCCAATTCAGTCGTTCAGCAAATATTGAGTATTTGTGGTAGTTGGGACACATCCATCAATCAAACAAACCAAAATACCTGCCACTGTGGAGTTTACATTCAAGGAGGGAAATAGACAAAATAAAATAAGCAGCATAAAAGATGGAGGGAAGGGGGAGTGAATATAGACACACATGTATGTTGTTGGAGGTGATGAGTACTAAGGAACAAAAGGTTAAGTAGAACAGGGTATTATGGTCTGGGGATGTGGCGGGGTGTGGACAGGCAGGTTGCAATATTAAACTGAGTGGTAAGAGTAGACCACATTGTGAAAATAAGACCTGAACACAGCTTTGAAGGATCTGCAGGAATTAGTCAAACAGGGGAGGGTATTCTGGGCAGAGAGAACAGCTAGCTCAAAGGCCTGAAGGTGGCCATGCCTGATATTTTTGAGGAACAGCATAGAGGCCAATGTGATTGGAGGGGAATGAGCTAATGGTAGGACTTGAGACAGAGAAGTGAGAGCTGGGTTACAGGAAGCCTTGAAGGACATTTTAAGTACCTTGGCCTTTATTCCTGGTGAAGAGTCATTACAGAGTTCTAAGCAGAGGAGTGACACTATGACTTTTATTTTTAAAGGATCTGGATGCTGTGTTGAGAATAGATTGGGGGTGGGTATGGGGAATCAGGGAGACCAGTTAGGAAGTTACTACAGTAATTCAAGTGAGAGATGGTGTCTGGGACCAGGATGATGGCAATGGAATTAGTGAAAAGCGGTCAGCTTCTGGATACATTTTGAAGGTCGAGGCAACAGAATTATCTAACAAACTGGAAGTAGGATGTGAGAGAAAAAGTGGAGTTGGGGGTCACCCCAATGCACATGCCTTAAAAAAAAGTGGCAGGTTGGAGCTGCCACAAATTAAGATGAGAGGGTACTGAATGGGGGGTGAGGTAGTCAGAAGTTCAATTTGGATGTACTAGATTTGAGATGTCTATTAGTCATTTGAGAACTTACCTTTGAACTTCTTGGTTGAAAAAGAGCTTTGAGACTACAGTAAATAGAGTATTTGTCTGTCTAATCAATAACATGTCTTTACAAATTAAGAGGTTCATTTGTGGAAAGGATTGGATGGCTTGCATAGGGCTACACAGCATGACAATTGTTGTCACGAACAGTTGTTCTTTCAAACTTCAACCTAGTCATGGTCAGATTGCACAACCATAGCCATGGTCAGAATCCTCTGGCCTACTGAAGGGAAAATCTGTCAAGGGTAATGATTCCAGTCACCCGAGAAGGGGCTTATGGGAAACCTCCCTTGTAACAAAGACATACAACTAGCACTCATTAAGAGTTTGCATCATGCCAGACACACTGTCCCGTGATCTCACTTAAGGCTCACAGCAGGCCCGTGGGCTTGGTAACTTTTTCCCCCATCTTACATAAAAGGAAAAGAAATTACACAGAGATTAAGCAATTTGCTAGTAAGGCGCAGAGCTGGGATTTAAATCCAGCATTCTGACTTCTGAGTCTCAAGTTCTGTACCTTCTCCCTTCTCCCTGCAGCTTAAGTGTTCAAGTCCTATAAAAACGCAGTCAGTGCTCAGAAGGGTAACTTTGAAAGCCAGTCACCATGTCTTTTATGGCAATTGAGGATATGACAACAGGTGTTTTGACAGAGGGAGGAGCAATCACGTGACTACTCGGCACTCAGGGAAGATGGGGGGCTGGGGTTACAGAGAGTGTAAGAGTTAAAGACCTGGGAGGGGGAAGATTAGAACGCCCAGATTTCAAAGACTAGTTTTCCAACTTGATTCTACGAAAGACTAATTATCCGTTGGAGAAGACCTGTTTAAATAAAACCCAGGGAAGGTTTTACAACATTAAGGGATTGTAGTCATACCTCGGATATATTGCAGGTTCAGCTCCACACCATTGCGATAAAGTGAGTCACAAAGTTTTTTGATTTTCCAGTGCCTGTAAAAGGTATGTTTATACTATACTGTAGTCTACTGAGTGTGCAGTAGCATTATGTCTAAAAAAAAATGTACATACCTTAATCAAAAGATTGCTAAAAGATACTAACCATCATCTGAGCCTTCAATGAGTCATAATCTTTTTTGCAATAGTAACATTAAAGTTCACTGATCACAGATCACCATAACAAATATAACTGAAAAGTTTGAAATTGTGAGAATTACCAAACTGTGACACAGAGACACGAAGTGAGCAAATGTTGTTGGAAACATGGTGCCAATATACTTGCTCATCTCAGGGTTGTCTCAGACTTTCAATTTGTAAAGAAAGCAGTATCTGCAAAGCACAATAAAGTGAAGTTCAGTAAAATGAGGTAGGCCTATATTTTAAATTAAATGAAAAATACATATCATGGTGATCTTGTGTATTAAAGAATAATTTGTTTAAACTTGCCTAGAAACAAGAATTTTATACTGCAATTTTATTGATTTATAGTTGATGGAGTGGAGTTTAATTTAAAATGTGCCAATGACTAAACTAAACTCTTTATTGGCACTTACACATGAAGTTAAATTGAGAATTCACTTTTCTTCTTTTTGCAGCTAGCCTTGCTATGACTAGAGAGAACTTCTAGGGATGCCTCTGTCAGTAGATTAACTACGGTGACAACCCACAATGTTCACCTTCTTTAGACACTTCAAGTAATTCCAGGAAGCAGGGGCGGTACATGTGGACATCTTTCCTTTTATTAGTACTTGCTCACTTTCAGAGAGGAGACCCTGCCTCTTCAATCCAAACCCACAAAGTATATGACAGTTGATAAAGTCTTTAAATATATTGAGATGGAAAATGGCTGAGACGTTTTGTTTTAGCGTATGCCTTCTGGCATCCTTTATTTTTGAAAACAAAAGCACTACTGTTTGTCAATCACTTTATGTCTTCGGCTTTATTTACGCTCCTTTTGTTGTAAGTTTTTGACATTTTCATGTTCAAGTGATTGAAGAGCCTTCATTGCAAGGCATTTGTCTGCTACCTGGTGGTCAGATGGAAAATTGCACTTTCAAGCACTAAAAAACCATGTGTGTATTTCTGAATCACATTAAAAAATAATAATAATATTTCAAATTGGCATTCAGAAGTCCATTGTCTTTCATTTTATCAGTAGGTGTGTCCTGCATTAGGTTAAATCATTGTTTTCTTAATTTCGCTGAGGCTTCAAATATCCCTTTCATTATAATATCCTAACATTTATACAGAGAAATTTTTATTTGCTTAATTTCAAGTGTACAGAGCTATAGTCTGGGATATCAGTTATTAAGGAGAAAAAAGGAGAAAAGCAAGATTAAGGGTCATTCCTAGAATTGGGAGGGAGACTGACGTTTCACAAGATGCTTCTGAATTGCTGGAATGGTAGGTAAGACCTAGGCTTTTCTCTGGTTTGTCTTCTTTATAACACATACACACACATGAAGAAGACAGGCTTTTTTTGGCAGTGATTATTCATTTTTTATAATTTTCCATTTTGATATCCAGGCCCAAAGTGGTGTGGCAACTGTTCAGTCTAACTCAGTACCCCTAGAAAGACAAATGCATCAGCTTCTCTTCTCTAGGTTTTCTCTCCTATAAGTTAAGTTCCCAAATCCCCTAAAACATATGCACACCCAACAGGAGGTAGGTTTACCTACCCATCTGCAAGTAACTCTGAAAATCCGTAAGCAGAAGCAGGATGACTGTGACACTAATGAGGCTTAAAGCTTGGGGCTCCTCACTTGCAGCAGCCAGCCCTGCGAGAGGCCCGAGCAAATGTTTTCACATTATCATGTGTTCCTATACGATTAGCAAAAAATAAAGCATTTTAACGTAATCCGTCAAAACCATTTTTCACTGACTGGCACTTCTTTATATTTCCCCCACAGTGGCCTTGGGCATTTTAGGTTTGGGACAAGGGCACGATGAGTTGCGGATACTCCATTTTAATTGTAATTTATAAAGCAAGTTTGGAATGTTTCAATAAAACAAGGGAGAAATTATAAACTCTTGATGTGGATATATATGGATATTATTGTACCACTTTAAAATGTATTTAATAATGAACTGAGAGGACATATAAATTCACATGAGTGAAACATGAAAAGAAAAGGTCACAAAAATGAGTGATTGGGACTTCCCTGCTGGTGCAGTGGTTAAGAATCCACCCGCCAATGCAGGGGACATGGGTTCGATCCGTGGTCCAGGAAGATCCCACGTGCCACGGGGCAACTAAGCCCGTGTGCCACAACTACTGATCCTGTGCTCTAGAGCCCGTGAGCCACAACTACTGAGCCCATGCACCACAACTACTGAAGCCCACGCATTCTAGGGCCTGCGTGCCACAACTACTGAGCCCACGTGCTGCAACTACTGAAGGCTGTGCACCTAGAGCCCGTGCTCCGCAATAAGAGAAGCCACTACAATGAGAAGCCAGCACACTGCAATGAAGAGTAGTCCCCGCTCATCACAACTAGAGAAAGCCTGCATGCAGCAACATGGCCAAAACAAAAATTAAAAAATGAATAAATAAATAAATAAAATAAAAACTATGACCAAAAAAAAAAAAAGAAAGAAAAAAAATGAGTGATAAAATCAATACAAATTAATCTGATATTGAGGAGTGAATTACAACAAAACAACAAATCAGATCATATCCAAAATCGTATTTTATTAAGAGGTAAAGATAAGCTTGAATAAAAGTAATAAGTAGGCTCTTGGCTTGATAATCCAGTCAAAAGGAAGTATTCTATATGAACAGAGTGGGAAAAGATAAACTGCTTGCCAATTTGGTAAGAAATACTGCGAGAAAAAGAAAACTTTAAAAACTCTCAATGCACTACCACTACAGTGAGGACATCAGTAACAAAGTGTTTAGAGAGTATTGCCCTAAAATAAATAGACTGCCAGATATTTCTCCAGCAACAATGAGTTTATTTGGCATCAGCAGAGAATTGCAACTCGGTCTGCAACCACATGAGCCACTTGAAGTCCCTGAGTAACAAGAGAAGGAGAACACCTTTACAGAGGGAAAAGCGAAGTTGGGAGGGTTGTGGAAAACAGAGGCCATGGCTTTTCACTGGCCAAGTCCCTGCCAGGGAAGGAGAGGAGTCTTTCTTCTTCCAGGTGGGCTCTGCTATCCTCATAGAGCATGAGAGCTCCCTGTTCTGGTCTCCAGACTCTATTTAACGGAGGTTTCTCGTTATTAATTTTTTACAGGAGTACTGTCAATTCAAATAGAATTAATATTAAGATAAATCATGAGCAAAAACTGTCCTGAGACTTTATGACTTATATATGACAGAACGTTTTCCAAATTTAACCATAGTCCTAAAAAATTAATTTTATGTTCCAAATATCAAGTCATGAAGTTTTAAGAAACTCTACCAAAAACAAAAAACAACAAAAAAAAACAACAAAGTCTAATCAACCAGTTTAGAGGAGACTGCTAAATGATCTTTCTATTTTTTCCATGGAAAATATTATTAAGTCAATGTTGTATCAAGAGACAATTCATAGGGACTTCCCTGGGGGCACAGAATCCACCTGCCAATGCAGGGGACACGGGTTTGAGCCCTGGTCTGGGAAGATCCCACATGCCAGGAAGATCCCACATGCCACGGAGCAACTAAGCCCATGCGCCACAACTACTTAGCCTGTGTGCCACAACTACTGAAGCCCACATGCCTAAAGCCTGTGCTCCGCAACAAGAGAAGCCACTGCAATGAGAAGTCCACGCACTGCAACCAAGAGTAGCCTCCACTCACCCCGCAACTAGAGAAAGCCCACGTGCAGCAACGAAGACCCAACGCAGTCAACAATAAATAAATAATTTTACAAAAAAGAGAGAATTCATAGACAGCAAAAAAAAAAAAAAAAAAAAACCGAAGAAAAAGAACAAAAGAACGAGAAAGGGAAAGTTAGAAATTATGTAACATCTGGATTTTGTGGAATTTGTCAAGTTGTGAAAATTTATAATTTCTTGTGATTTCTTTCTCACTCTAAATAAATATGCAGTTTCACCTAATTTATATTTGCAACTTTTCTTTAAAAGCTTCATTTTCCACCTCTCCTCAGTATAAACTTCAGGTCCCTCAAAAGCAGAATTTACCCCTATACACACCTTCACTGTAACTGTTACCAATCATGGGTCCCTTCTCAATTCTTATAAACCAAGGTCTCTCTCTCTCACACACACATACACACACACACACTCAATTGTGATTTAATTTCCTCTAAGAATAAAGACCTGGGGGCTTCCATCGCTAATTATTAGAGAAATGCAAATCAAAACTACAATGAGGGGCTTCCCTGGTGGCGCAGTGGTTGAGAGTCCACCTGCCGATGCAGGGGACACGGGTTCGTGCCCCAGTCCGGGAAGATCCCACATGCCACGGAGTGGCTGGGCCGGTGAGCCATGGCCGCTGCGCCTGCGCTTCCGGAGACTATGCTCCGCAACAGGAGAGGCCACAACGGTGAGAGGCCTGCGTACCACCAAAAAAAAAAAAACAAAAACAACAAAAAACAAAACTACAATAAGGTACCACCTAATACCAGTCAGAATGGCCATCATCAAAAAGTCTACAAATAACAAATGCTGGAGAGGATGTGGAGAAAAGGGAACCCTCTTACACTGTTGGTGGGAATGTAAATTGGTGCAGCCACTATGGAGAACAGTACGGAGGTTCCTTAAAAAACTAGAGGTGCCATATGATCCAGCAATCCCACTCCTGGGCATATATCCCAAAAAGATGAAAACTCTAATTCAAAATGATACATGCACCCCAATGTTCACAGCAACACTATTTACAATAGCTGAGACATGGAAGCAACCTAAATTTCCATCAACAGAGGGATGGATAAAGCAGATGTGGTATATATATACAACAGAATATTATTCAGCCATAAAAAAGAACCAAATAATGCCACTTGCAGCAACATGGATGAACCTAGGGATTATGACACTAAGTGAAGTAAGTCAAAGACAAGTATCATATGATATCACTTATATGTGGAATCTAAAAAAAATGATACAAATTTACTTAATGAACTTATTTACAAAACAGAAATAGACTCACAGACATAGAAAACAAACTTACGGTTACCAAAGCAGAAAGGGGAGGGAGGGATAAATTGGGAATTTGGGATTAACAGATACATACTACTATATATACAATTTTGCTGTACACCCGAAGCATTGTAAAAAACTGTACTTCAATTTTTAAAAACTGGTTAAAAAAAAGACCCAGAGGCTTTCCAAAAGTCATTTCATTAACATAACGTAAGACGCCTTTATTGTTCTCAACACAGGAAGTACCAAAGGTTTTAGGAGCTTTCTGCCACAGAGGGGGTCAAAGACCAAACACAGTCTCCCCTCTGTATTCAACGGGGATTGGTTCCAGGACCCTCAGGGATACCAAAACCCAAGGATGCCCCAGTCTCTTATATAAAACGGTATAGTATTTGCACATAAACTATGCAGCACATCCTTCTGTATACTTCAGATCATCTATAGATTACTTTTAATATCTACTACAATGCAGATGTTATGGAAATAGTTGAAAATAAAATGTAAATGCTAGGTAAATAGTTGCAGGCATGTGGCAAACTTAAGTGTTGCTTTTTGGAACTTTCTGGAATTATTTTTCGCAATATTTTCTATCTGAAGTTGGCCGAATCCTTGGATGCAGACCTGGAGGATATGGAGGGCTGACTGTATTTTTTATTACAAATAATATCATCCAGGGCTGTGTCACAGGACCCAGTGGTAAGGCTAGGTAAGAATCATGAGATTGGAAATATACAATGTGCAGTGAATATTCAATTTACAAATCCCCTCAGTTTATGGCACACAACCACACAACCTTGCACAAGGTTAGTCACGCAAAGAAGAAAGAGAAAAAGAGGTAACGAACCACTCTGAAGAAGGATCCAGGAAGCAGCGCCTCAGCATGAGAGGTGGTCTCCAGTCCAGCAACTGGACTTGCGCTCATCCCGAAGTTGCCTTCTGTTCTGACAGAGCCTGCGGCAGCATCCCTCTGGAACAGCTCGCAACAGCCTAAAGCCTGGTCAAGTCGCTCATGGTCTCTTAAGGAGGCTGCTATTAGGGTGTAACAATTATGCCCCAAGGGGTCTTGCCTCTGTGAGATCTCCTGTTTCAGTGAAGTCTTTTCACGGACGTTACCAAACAAATTTCTTGTCTAAAGCAACACTCTAAGACACTCGCAGTCCAATATAGGACGTTTTGAAACTAATAATGGCAGTTCACACCGGCCATTGTGATTCCATTTTGAATTACTTAGCTTAAATCCTATGAGTTTCACACACGACGAGTAGAAATCATAACGCAAAAGAAATCACATCGTAATCGGCTATTGTAACAGCAGAACCAGCCCCAAACCGGCCTGGTCCTGTTTCTAACAAGATACTGAGTTGTTTTTCAGAGACAGACCAAAACTGCAAGTCATGCAGCCGGAGCACGCTCGGAGGAAAAAATTTTGACCTCACACAGTACCCGGAACCAAAAAGGAGCCAAAGTGCCAGGACATGACCGGAACCTGAAGGCAAGAACACTTTCAGAAGTGAAGGGTCCATACTTCCGGAAGATGTGCCGCTGAAGCCTCTTTATCGCATCTTGCCATAAATGGCCAAGTTCCAAAGCCCTGCAATGGAAACCTGCCCCGCCCGTGCTTCCGCATACCCGCCCTCCCCCACAACGCATAAAAAGCTTGACCTCATTTCAGATTGGGGGAAGACAGATTTGAGCCTCGCCTCCTTTCTCCTTGCCGGTCGACCTCTCAAAAACCAGTGCCATAGTACTGGCTTCTGTGATCTTCTGACAGTGAGCCGTTTATTCAGTCACACTGTTACCTGATTGGTTAAATTTTGAAGCAAGTCCTTTGCTAGAATTGGACTTTGATTCAAAGGTAAGGACTCACAAAAGGATAAAATAAGTTTAAAATTAGAGTGTAACAGAATTGTGATAGGATTTTTTTGTTTCTAACCGTTTTTTTTCAGAATCTCTATGCCTTGTGGGTTTTTTGTTTCTAACCTGTTATTTTTTCAGCAACGTTTACTTGAATTTCCCCCTTGCAATATCATGGACAGATTCCACAACTTTCTGGTAGCTTATTTTATTGAAATTAAACCCAATTCTATTTAAAACTGCAATTTTTATGTTTGATACACAGTCCTTCTCCAGAGTGTACCTAAGCTGTGCTGTTCGAAGTGTGGTTGACAGACTCTTTTTGGTCCATGAGGTTTGCTACTGGTAAGAGGCAAAGTAAGTGAGAATAAGCATTTAGCAGCTTGTGGAGTAACTTGACATTGATCTAACATCCAAGCCCATCCAAGCCCTTCCTCTAAGGTCTACACTCCATCACATGGATACAGTGCCACTGCTGAGGCCCTTATCTGTGAATCCTGAAGGCCACAGGGAACTGGAATGAAGTGGAGATTTGTCCCCATCTTCTTCCCAGGCACCACATTCCCTTCAAGCCCTACTGGCACAAACCCTGAAGGGGGTCCCCCCTAACTTCCATCTCTTTGTTCATGTATGTCCCCACACCCCACATGTCAAAGCTCTCCTAAGAACCCTCTCATGGCACTCAGCTGTAGAAGCAATGGCAACATCAGGGAACAATAGATCTCTGCAGCTCAGTAGCCATTCATCTGGGGAGTGAGGTTCTAGTAACTTTTTTCTTTTTTATTTAATTAATTGATTTGGGGGGGCTGTGTTGGGTCTTTGTTGCTGCACGCGGGCTTTCTCTAGTTGCAGTGAGTGGGAGCTACTCTTTGTTGCGGTGCAAGGGCTTCTCATTGCGATGGCTTCTCTTGTTGCAGAGCACAGGCT
The DNA here is from genome assembly GCF_963455315.2 of Globicephala melas. Taxonomy (NCBI): domain Eukaryota; kingdom Metazoa; phylum Chordata; class Mammalia; order Artiodactyla; family Delphinidae; genus Globicephala; species Globicephala melas. Next base: position 37,724,101 of record NC_083323.1, on the reverse strand, counting down.
CTAGGCATGCAGGCTTCAGTAGTTGTGGCTCGCAGGCTCAGTAGTTGTGGCTTGCGGGCTTCAGTAGTTGTGGCCCACGGGCTCTAGAGCGCAGGCTCAGTAGTTGTGGCGCACGGGCTTAGTTGCTCCGTGGCATATGGGATCTTCCCGGACCAGGGCTCAAACCCGTGTCCCCTGTGTTGGCAGGCAGATTCTTAACCACTGTGCCACCAGGGAAGCCCCTAGTGACTTTTTTTCTTACAGTCACCTCTACTCTTTATGAGAGAGTGTCTTGAAGCTCCCCTCTCTCACATGGCTTAGCCTGGTTGGGAGTGGAAGTGGAGATTGAAAGCTTTCTCTCCAAAAACTGCATTTTTTCTCTCTCTCTCTCTGTCTCTCTCTCTGTCTCTCTCTCTCTCTGTTGCTGTGGTGTTTGGTGGTATGAGAGAGGTTGAAGTTAGTGGGGCTAATTCAACTACCTCTTAGAAAGTCCAAGGCTTTCTTTAGATTATAGGAACATATGATAAATTCTGATTTCAGCTTCAGGCCTTAGCCATCATTCTGAACAATAGAAAAACAAATTCTCTCAACATCCTGTTATATCTGCCTCAGTGGATTACATTCTGTTTGAGAGGAAAAGGTTGAAACCACCTGTGATGGTTAATCTTATGTGTCAACTTGACTTGGCTAAGAGATGCCCAGAGACCTGGTAAAATGTTTCTGGGTGTGTCTATGAGGGTGTTTCTGGAAGGGATTAGCATTTGAATCAGTAGACTGAGTAAACGTCACTCTCACCCGTGCAGGTGGGTAGTCATCCAATCCATTAAGGGCCAGAAATAGAACAAAAAGGCAGAGGAGGGGTGAAATTACTCTTTGCTTGAGTTGGGACATCCATCTTCTCCTGCCCTCTGATATAGACGCTCCTGGTTCCAGTTGGCAGGTGGCGGATCATGGGACTTCTCAGCCTCCATAGTCACAGGAGCCAATTCCCATAATAAATCTCCTCTTATATACATCTATCTGTTTATCCTTTTGGTTCGGTTTCTCTGGAGAACCCCAACTAACACATCATCCTATTAGCTGTCGCCTTCTACATGGGCAGCTGGGAACCCAAGCAGCAACTATGCAGAGTAGTCTGACTTCTGAGGAGGGACGGCAACCCAGAGTTCAGGGAATTCCTGACTTTGGACTCAGTTGTTTCCTTTTCTAATAGTAAGCCACATCTAGACTTCCATATGCAGGTAGTCTATTTCTCTAAAATAAAAGATGTTGCAGGAATTAAAATGTGTTAATATATGTGAAGCTCTTAGAACAGTGCTTGGAACATGGTAAGCACTTAATAAATGTTAACTGTTAACTATAACTTTGCCTACTGAGGATTCTTTACCAATCATCTTATTTCAGTAAAAGTACTCTTGTGGACTGATTGCAAAAATGGCTCTTTTCTGTCTCTCTGTGTATGCGTGCCCTTTGCAATGAACTTCTCCTGTCAAAACATAGAGACTTGGGCTTCTCTGGTGGTGCAGCGGTTGGGAGTCCGCCTGCCGATGCAGGGGACATGGGTTCGTGCCCCGGTCCAGGAAGATCCCACATGCCGTGGAGCGGCTGGGCCCGTGAGCCATGGTCGCTGAGCCTGCACGTCCGGAGCCTGTGCTCTGCAACAGGAGAGGCCACAACAGTGAGAGGCCCGCGTACCGCAAAAAAAAAACAACCCCAAATCATAGAGACTTCGCCCCCAGTCCTTGAATCTGGGCTGGCCTTGTGACTTGCTGTGGTCAATAGAATGTGGTGGAGGTGACATTGTGTCGGTTTAACTCTCAAAAGGCTTTCTGGACTTTTGCTCTCTCTTGAATTCTTTCCCTTTGCCATGGGAACACGCCCAAACGATCCTGCTGGAGGATAGGACACCATGTGGAGGATCGCTGAGGCACCTCAGTTGGGAGTCAGCCAACCAAGAAGCTGAGCTGCTGAGCTGATTCAGGGCGATTGATTATGGACACTTGGGGAAGCCCAGGCGGCCAAACCCACAAGGACTTCCTGTCTGAGCCCAGCCTAAATTGATGAGCTTCAGAATTAAGAACTAATACATGATTCTTGTTTTAAGCCAAGATTTGGGGTAATGCTCCTCCTCTAGTCAATGTCTATCTCCAGCTCCTTCCATACCTATCAAATCCCACTCAGATTTTACCACCCATTTCAACTGGTATCTCTTCTAAGAAGATTTTTCTAGTTTCTCTGTATTGTGTTATCTCACCTGTAATTGACCCCCTTTTTGATATCTGTGTCCATTTTGTGTTTCTTTTCCTAGCTTGCCTTGAGTAGAACTATTAGTGTGTTACTCTTTTTTGGCTTCCCTGCAGCTAACAAATGATACTCAGTAGACATGAGGTTGTGACCGGGGCTAGCCAATCATGCCACCTTTTCCCAGAGTGATTTGCCTCAGGTGGTGAGCACCAGAGCCAAGCAGGGCCATTCAGAGATTGCCTGTACGATACAGACTCTGAGAATAAGAGTCTAGTTTTCTTTTTAGACTAAGAGCTATAAGGATATATGCCTGGTACTGCAAGGACTAAGGGAGAAACAGACAAGGGAGAGAAACTGACTAGCAGGGAGAACAAGGGCCACAGACAAAAAGAGGAGACACAAGTAGAGCTGAGAAAGAGAGCGGAGGTGAGAATTCTATCAACACTGAGATCCCAGATCTGGCCTGCTTTGGCAATAGTGAATTCTGTTTTTCACTCAAGCTCTATTCAGTCTTGTTTTTGTTACTTGCAACAAAATGGAATCCTCCCAGTCATCCTGTGAGTTGAAGAAGGTCAATAAGAACCATCATCCTAGGGCTTTATCATTTCTAGGTAGGTAGACAACATCTTGTTTTGTCTAAATTGGGGCACTTCTGAGAGTTGAAGGGGGTGCTGTAATTATTCTGAGAAAACAGGTGTTAGCTGAGACTGTCCCTGGGTTTCCTAGAAAAAACAAATGAGCCTGGATCTGCAAAGCTGAGGAGCAGATACTAGAAACTTGTGTTACAAAAAATTCAGGTATAGACCATTTATGGGTCTCCTTCTATGGCAGCCAGTCAGCCTCTCACTCTTATAGCCCTTTTAGATACAACAATGCATTTAATGAACAGAAGCCCGTAGGAAGCACGATTTATTAGACAGGTAGCAATTAAACTCTCTGAAACAATGTTGCATTCATGTGGGATATTTCTTGAAGTTCTGTTTGTAATCATTCTAACTTAAAGAATGGAAAAAAGTGCATTTCTTTGTCTATGTATGGGAACGTTCCTTTAGGATATTGTGGTTTGTTTTCCTTAGGTTGGGGGGAGGGATTAAATTAATGTCATGTTTAAATTAAACACTGAACATGTTTGTTATATAAATGTCATACTCATAAAACAATGTGTTGGCAACACAAAATAACACAATGTGTGGCTAAGGCTAGTGAAATGTTTTGATTTCAATTAACTTTTATTTTTCCGGATAAGTTAAGGAGTTGAGACAATAGTAATTACTCTCCCAATCCCCCATTCCGAATGCAGTGGTTTGCGGGGGGAGGGGGAGGTCTAATGAAGAGTAGGTAGTTCTGTGTTCTGTTGGAGAGTAGCCATAGGGAGGACCATTAATACAGGACTGGAGTCCAGTTGAAAGTAGTATTATGGTGCCCATTTTGTTTGTTTGGCTGTTGACTTGCAACCCAGTTTTTTTGTTTGTTTGTTTGTTTTTGCGGTACGCAGGCCTCTCACGTTGTGGCCTCTCCCGTTGCGGAGCACAGGCTCCGGACGCACAGGCTCAGCGGCCATGGCTCACGGGCCCAGCCGCTCCGCGGCATGTGGGATCTTCCCGGACCCGGGCACGAACCCGTGTCCCCTGCATCGGCAGGCGGACTCTCAACCACTGCACCACCAGGGAAGCCCGAAAACCAGTTTTATCCTTCATCATTTCTCCCGCGGAATAAGTAACCAAATATGTGGGGATAAACCAGCAGTAAATCATTGTGTGTGTGTGTGGAGGGGGTGGTGGTGGTGATGGTCATCCAAAATGTTTACATCGACCTCCACATTCATCCTGAGAATAAAAATCAGATCAGAAAAACCTAGGAAATAAGTGATAAGGATTACCACTTTTATCGTTACTTTTTTTTTTAATCAAAATACTCAATAATTAAGGCTTTATTCTCTTTAAAAGTATCTGGTGTTGAGTTCTCAATTCAGATGAACTTCGCTGGTGAGCTACTGAGAACTGAGACCCCCAAAATAATCCGGAAGCCATTCTGTGAAGTTGACAAGTGAAGGTAAGTGAAGGTAATTCCTTTTATGAAATATTAAGCACCCACGCCATATGTAATTACTAATTGCAGGAGAAATCAAGATGATAAAGACACAAATGGGTATACTACAAGACAAGCTAAGAAAAGAGCTAAGGAGGGGTACAGATACCACAGTGGGATTTGATGATGGTTAATATCAGGCCTGGAAAAATTAGAAAAAGCTTCTTGGAAGAAGGACCATCTGAAATGGGCCTTAAAAGTTGAGGGTTTTTTTTTCAGGAGAAGGAGAGAGGCATTTCAGAAATAACCAAAAGCTCAGGGGAAGAAAAGTTTAGGAGTTTCCAGGAATAGGTAGTGGTCAACTTGGATGACAAGATAGAGCACGGCTGAAAAAGCAGTGCTATCTAGTCCGGAAATCCACATCTCAAACCATACTTGTGTCTAATGTTAGGATGTTAGCATAACCCCGCACATTCACACACACACACACCACCCCAAACAAATGTCTTGGAATTGGTGCATCATAATCTGATACAGTCCTGTATCTTCACCACAGAACACTGCTAGTCTCTCACTGCATTTCATTTCATCTAGAAGAAAAACTTGTGATATTTTTCAGTGTCATGGAACCCCGTGACTTCTATTTCACAGTCCATGTACCAGATTTCGGTACCATCACATTTCATGTTCTGTGTTTTGCCCTTGTAGATGGAGGGGTGGCACTATAGTGTTCTTCTCCAACATCATGTTAGTGTTTTGGTTCAGAGTCTTGACTAGAAATCTTAATTTTTTTGATGAGGGACCCCTTGGAGAATTTTGAGCAAAGGAATAGCTACAGGGGGAGTTATCAAGCATCAATATGTAGGGAAATTTATATGGGTAGACACAGTAATTGGGGAAACAGTTAAAAGCTCACAGAAGTCCTAGTAAAAAGTACTAAATTTCTGTTCATAGGTAGGAATATTGAAAATGGATAAGATAGTTGCAAGAGACTTTGTCAAAGTAGAATGTAAGAATTGATGTGAATGGCAAATGAGAAAGCTCAGTAGATTTGTACAGAGAACGGTAATATCATTAGTAAAAATAAAAGTGTCAAAAGGGAAGTAGAAGTTAAGTATCGTTTTGGACAAAAGGCTTATGAGTTTACTGTTGTATTACGTGTAAAGCTAAACTTTCCAGAATATTATTTGAAGGAGCTAATTAGCTGGTAGTAGGAAAGAATGATGAGGTAATAAAGTTTTCTTAAGAATACTCCTTGCTTCCACAAATATGAACCAGCATTTAAGTTGCATCATATGCCCATTTAACTGGGAGGGGCCAGAGGGAGAATAAATTTAAATAATGAGTATGATTCCTCTTTCTCAATTTTTGCCTTTCATATTGGTTTTAGAACCTAACCCCTCAATAGCATGACCTCACTGTATGATCTGGAATGGAGAAACACAAGGAACTTAATTCATTTTACTTAATAAATCCAAATATTCAGGTGCCTTCAGCATCTAAAAGTCCCTCTATATTCATGCTTTAAAAGAACTTAAATTTGGGAATGAAGACAATAATTCCAGTCTGGTATCTAATACTTTTACTTCCCAGCAGCATATTACCACTTTGGTCAGGTTGAACCACTGCACAATTTTGCAGCTCTTTCAGAAAAATAATGAAAACAATTAGAAAGACAAGATCACATGCAATGGTGAGAAAATAGTACTATGGCCCAATCTTTCCCCATAAATGTGGAATATCCTCGATTCATCTCCCCATTGTGTATTTATTATAAGCCCTTACAGCAAGGGATTTTGTTCTTTCAGTTTTTTTTTTTTTTTTGTAGCACCAAATAGACACAGTGGCTAACAATAAGTAATTCTCAAAAGTCATTGCAATAGTTATCACATGTCAGAAATTTTCTGGATCTGTACTTTTATCCATTTCCCTGGCTTGAAGTGTTCTTCATGAGAGTAAGCTGCAACTTAAGATTGAGTTCTCACTCTGTTTCTGCCACTGATGTGGTTTGTTGATCATAATACTTTACTAATATCTTTTCATATACTACTTTACAATTTCAAAGAACTTTTATATACAGTGACCCATTTATGTTACTGACATTTATTTTAATGTAATGGTGTCCCCCAAGCCACAGATAATGCTTAGACACATGAACTTTTGTGTTATACTGTGTGGGTTCAAATCCCAGTTCCATCTGCTAACTGTGTGACCTTGGACAGGTCACATATCTGTGCTTCAGTTTTCTTGTCTATAAAATGGAACCTACTAAATAGAGTTGCTGAAGGGATTCAATGATATAGTCTATGAATGTACTGAGCATAGTAGTAAGAACTAAATAAGTGTTAGTTATGCATAAATTATTACCTACCTCACTGGGGTATAACTATGATGTTTGGGTACACTGAGCAGCATTTTTGAGTGGTGTGTTTAGAAAAGCAAGTTCACATAAATATGTGCAGAGTCTTTCATGATCTCCATGGGGTAAGGGACTTCATTTCTTCTATTAGCTGTGAAGAAGGATCCATTAGACAGTAACCCTAGTTATTGCTAGAGCAAGTGTTGAGGAGCCCCTCACAGCAAACTCCATGGGGGTGCCGCATCTGTCTTGTTTGCCATTGTATTTCCAAAACGTAGCATATGCTAGGTATACAATAAATATTTGTTAGATGAATAAACACATGGAAAAGTCTTAATTGCTATGTGATTAATCTTTAGCTCAGGTACATTCTAAGAGTCAAATAAGAAAGGAGAAGTGATCTTTTGAAAGCAGGAAAAGATTTAGAGATGGTGTCTCCAATTACAATGAAAGCCTTAGAGAAAAGTGGTTAATATATATTGAAGGACATATTAATAATATGCTTGATGATATGAATTTTCTTCTTTTTTAAAAATGAAAATATTTTACAAAATTTATAAATGGAGTTCCATGTTTGGATCATCGTTGTCATATAACTCAGGGACCTTTCATAAATAGCTAGAAAGGTTGAGTTCTATTCATTGTAAAAACTCTGAATCCCCAAACATTCCTATCTAAGTGTTCTCAAACCCTTGAAGCCTTTGAAGTAATTGATTCCAAATTCATATATCTAAAAAGTATTTATAAAGAATCAATTCTGATTCTAATTATGTAATTCAGAAATTATAATGCCAATCAGGATAATATAAATTGGTGAAATTTTTCAAATTATCAGAAGGCAAAATTTATTTTTTTGTCTAATTTCATTCATTTATTTAGTTGTCCATTCATTCAACAAATATTAATTGAGCGCCTCTACTGTGCTGGCAGTATCCCAGATGCTAGGGATCAGCAGTCCACAAGGCGGTTATAGCCCTTTCTCAGGGATTTTATGATCTAGAGAGGGATGAGATGGGTAGGACTACCCCATGTTTCAGGAGATTTTGTCTTAGGTTGGCCTCCCTGAATCTTCAGAGCATTGATTTCTACTTCATGATGCTGTTAAAGCTGGTCTTACTAACAGGCTGTGTCTGTGTGATAAACACAAACTAGCCAAAAGATGAGAAATTCAAGCATTATTCACACATCCACAAATATCTATAGATGTTAAAAATAATGTAGACAAAGTATTCCAACGTCTCAGGGTCCTATGGGCACAGTTGAGTAAAATGAACTGAGATCAGATCAGTTTGATTTGTCATGGTTGAAAACTGCATTTGTAAATTGGTATAATCCATCTCCAGCCAAGTTCTTCAGAGACAGCCTTGAATTCTTAAAAAGCTCCTGAATGACAGATTTTGTATTAAGATCTTAGCATTGTCTTAAAAGATAGTTGTAGTTCACATAACTAGAGAATTCCCTATTGATTACATGATTGAGGAAGCACAAAATCTGTTATTCTTTCCAAAATCAATTGTAATTTAAGCTCATTATCTCCCTGTGGAGGTTCTATTTCAAATGGCAACAGAATCAAAATGTAAATGCTTCAGTGAAAAGGTTTAAGGATTCTTTTACTGAACTATGCTGTGTATTTTGCCTTCAAAATCACAGCAGGAAAGAGTTTAGAAGAATCTGGCCACCAATTAGGTCAAGGGAAAGAAATAAAATCCAGCAGGATCGAGTTTAGAAAAATCTGGCCACCAATTAGGTCAAGGGAAAGAATTAAAATTCAGCAGGATCACTGATGAATAGTCACAACAGATTTTTCCCCAACTTTTAATATCTCATTTGTTTACTATAAAGCTTCATGTAAGAGCAACATGATATGTCTTTATTTTAATATGATTTTGGACTTGTCAGTGGCTCTAATATGATCAGTAATAATAAAAGGCATTAATACAAGTTGTGGTAACTTTCTTCCTTTTCCCTCTGGCTTCAGTGAACCTTTAGACAACCACAAGCAGCCTCTCTAAGTCTACTGGCTACTTTTGACGAAAGTAGCTACTTTTGACGAAGACTTTAGGGGAAGGCTTACATTTCAACAACTAGATTTTACTGAAGAAAACTGGTCATCTGACTGGTCATTTGTAAACAGGACTAGTGTGACATGTAATCTGTCCTTAGATGCCTTAGGTGTGATGGATTGCCCCTTCACTTGGACAAACGACTTGGCATACATTTATTAGCACAAAACATTATGCAAATGAAGCATAAAATACAAAGGTTTCCAGAAAACACAAATGTAAGCTGTCTGCCCATTTGACAGTTGCTTCTGTAACACCATGACAATATTTATATTGACATGAAAACATATGATAACTTAATAGTAACCAACCACTTACGGCTAAACGAAAACATACCTTAAGCTCCAAATTTATACAGTGTACTGAGATGTGTTGAAATGACCATTTCCTCATCACAAGGGTGCAATGATTTCCCTTTATGACAGTCTGTGGTATAGCCTGAATAGCTTGAATATTTTTCTGTTAAATGATAACTAAAATATATGTTTTATTAAATTTTTCTTATAAAAATGGGAACTACCTCTTTCAAACTGAATAATGCTCCTGTATTCTTCATTCATTCCCTTAGTCATGCTTACCTCTTTTGTAACCCTATTTTACATAACATTCAGGGTCCTCACCCTTGCTCCACCCCCACCCCAGTTCTCTCTAGTAAAAAATGATACGTGTTCAAGAATGGGAATCTGTTACCACGGCAGGACATTGCTGAAATAGGTGCACCTCCTGGTTTCCTTACTGTTTGTCCTCTGTTGAGTGATGGGCTATGAAGAGTAGGCAGAACTTGGTATTGACAATAACACCACCCGACAGGGCAAAATGAAACATGTGGGGTAGTTCCAATTGGTTTTATTTTCAAGAAAACAGTTCCTAAACTGAGCTTCATAAATTTCTAATTTGAGGGACTATCTGAAATGTGAAATTTATTGTCTCTTGGGGAATCAGTTTCTTCATTTGAGAAAACGGAATATTCAAATATTTGCCTCAAGTTTTAATGATCTCTCTAGAGTGTTTCAACTGGACATTTATTCTTTCTTCAGGTACATTTGTGTGGCTAAGGTATTTAAGTGCCCAAATAATTATTGCTTCCTGCTAATTCCATAAAGTAAAATCAGACTTATGTGCCTAGATTCACCATATAAGTTAAAAGTTATGATCAGTATAGATGATTTTAACAGATCATTTTATAGTAAATGATACTTTCTGAAAGATATCTATTTACGTACATGAATATGTGTAATGAAGTAGGTATATTTTTACCCTAGAAGCAGCAATATCTTTTCATTCACAATATTAATATCTCTGGTTTCCATATGCCTAATTTTAAGAGGAATAATACTTTTGATCTTATATTGCCAAACATATCCAGTTTATACTTGGGAAAAATGATCTAGATTTTGTATGACATATATTTGTGTATATATATATATGCACATCCATAATTTAGTTTTGTAAAGCCCTAAGCTTTGAAATATCAAACAGACTTCTATGACAGCACATCCGTGTAGGTAAAAAGAGTTTAAATTTCTCCAGTTTATCAATCAAAAATATAAAATTAACAAAAAATATTGAGAGCAGGGTTATATATAAATATCACACGATCAGTTCATGAAGCCGGGTCCTTTGCTAGTATTCTCTTACCAGATTCATAACACTTGGTAAGAAAAGACCTAAGTTTGTAACAAATACACTCTAATAATATATATTTTGTGGAATAAAAGACATTATATTCTGTTAGAATTAATAAGAATAGATACAAGCAAGACTTAAATTAAAAAAAAAACAAAAAACAGTACTAGAGTTCTCTATCCTTGCTTTTAACTAACTAAAAGTTGAGTTGAAATTGCCCACTCTATTAATGCATAATAGAATTCATGGAAACAGAAAATAAAAAGCCAAATGCTTCTAGAACCTGAATTGAGTATAAATATAGTATAATAACTTGCCATTTTCAAGAGAGGAACAGAGGTTGAATTTGCAATTAACTGGAATTCTAATTCAGACAACTCAGCAATACAGACGTGGAACAGGTCTGGGTGAGGGGCAATGTGTAGGTTTCTTTTAAGTGGCGACAACCTTGAACTGATGCAGTTTGAACTATAGCCTAATGAGGGATTTGTTATTCTCTGGACAAGCTATAGACCCAAGATTCACTTAACCCTGGCCCTGGTGATTTATCTGAAAGTCATGGACTTTATTCTTCTTATTCTGTTTCAGTCTGCAGACTGGAAAACCTCTCCCTTTACACACTGAGAATTCCCACTGCAGTGAATGGAAGGTCTGTGTGTGTAAAGAGCACGTGAGCAGCGGGGGTTTAGCCCCAGAGAAAGAAGGTGTCGAGTTGCCTCTGTAAAGAATTTATACACCACGTGTTCACAGTTTCTTGACAGGTATAATTATCAGTGTTGTCTTTTCCTTTACTATGTGCTGGGATTCTGAAGCACGGTTTCAAACTTGTGACTATTGGGTGTTTGATCAAGTAGCTTCAAGGACCTGAAAGGGGGGGGGAAGAGTGAAGAGAAATCAGTGATTAGTATTCAACTACAATATGCTAAAAATATCAAAGAAGCATGTGCTATGTGAGAACAGCAAGGATTATTTTGGGCGCTATCATTCATGCACAGCCTTCCACATGTGAAAAAACTGATGTCTGCAAAGGAAGTAATTATCAAATGAGGATGGAAAAGACACAGTTATTCCCTAAGATTAAAGTTTAAAAAATCAGTTTGGAAACACTTCAAATGTAAAACATTTCTTCCTCCCAATTCCAGATGACTCTGTTTTTCTTCACGAAGGCAAAGAAGAGATAACTTTTATATATTATGACTTTTAGGGTGATTAGTGTTGCTCCTGCTGAGACACATGCAAGCAAAGCCTCTCTCTGATAGGCTGGAAGCACCAATATCCCTTCTGTAAAGCAGATAGTAGGCCTGTCTCTTCTCCTACGAGGTCAGCCAGCCTGACACAGAGTAGAACAGAGTAAGCAGATGCCCCACGTGGTCACATTTGGGGGAGCAGCCTCCCCAAACATTCCCCCAGACCTGTCACTTTTCTAGCATTATGGAGTCATTTCTTTCAGAAAGAACAGTGGTTTTCAATCTTTGTTTTTAAAGCTGCAGATATTTTTATTTCAATGAATGCAGAGCACCACACACACAAAAAAATTTTAATGAATTGTTCTGGTTCATGTGAAAGTGTGTGTGGGGGGTGGGTTTGCAATCTGCCTACTCTGCATCAGCGCTCTCCAGCCACCAAGCCTTCTAGAGAAATGCCTAAAAGCACCTTGGGCCTACAGCGTGGAACTGAAAGTCAAGCCTGAGGCCACTGTACTGCTTCAGGAGTCACCTAACAAGATATTGCATAAAAATATCATCTGCCGTTAGCATTCTCACTGCTATACTACTGCCACTACTATTACTGTTGAGTGCTCAACAACTGCCCATATTTTGTAAAGAGTTTTACATATTTTTTCTTATTTAATCTCCATAACAGACCATTTTCATGAGTCTCACATTGAATAACTTCCTTCAAGTCCCTTAGCTACCAGGTGACAGAGCTACCAAGTGACTGAGTTTTTAATCCATTAACTTATCATACAGTTACATGTCCTAAGGGAATGGGACTTAGAGCAGATGAATTTTAGTAAGAGTCTTGGGTCTCTTCATCTACCAGAGGGGGAGTAGGCCTGAGGGATATGCCAGCAGCTGAGAGAGCACTGGGCATCCAAACTGCATCACTGAGATACCCACTGGGAAGAACCACCTGCACCAAATGTTCTCATTATTTCCCTCATTCCCATGATTTACAATTGGACAGATTAATGATTCATTTTTTAAAAAATAAAAGCCTCATTTTCACATTAGTTCAATTTTTGTTGATCAAATTGCTTTGCTAATTTTTCAATGAGCCACTGTGGTAGGCAGAATAATGGCCGCTGAAATATGTCCACGTTCTAATCCCCAGAACCTGTGAATATGTTAGATTCCATGGTAAGGGAAATTAAAGTTGTAGATGGAAGTAAGCTTGCTAAACAGCTGATGTTAAAATAGGGAGAGTATCCTGAATTGTCCAGGTGGGTCCAATGTAATTAGAAGTGGAAGACGGTGAGAGAAGAAAGACTCAGGGAAGGGGATGTGATGACAGAAGCAGAGGTCAGAGGGACGCGATGTGAGGACTCGACCATCACTGGTGGTTTGGAGGGTGAGGAATGGAACCAGGAGGCAAGGAATGCAGGCATCCCCTAGAAGGTAGAAAAGGCAAGGAAATGAATCTTCCCCTAGAGCCTCTGAAAGCCCAGTGAGACTGTCTTGGGCTTCTGTCCTACATTATTACAAGAAAATTAATTTGTATTCTTTTAAGACATTAAATGTGTTTTGTAATTTTTAGGCAGCAACAGGAAACTAACAGAGCTGTAATGGCGAAATACTCTGAAGCACAGGGCACTGTTTTAGAGGTCAGTGGTGAGGGTTAGCACCAACTCTAAGCAGTGTGAGACTGAACTCCTGGAAAGCTCATGTGAATGTGTCTATGAGGCGGGATGGGATATGAAAGGGCAGGTGCCATTGAAGAAAGAGGTAGAGCAGCACAGCTGTTAAAAGAAAGAGACAGGCTTCCCTGGTGGCGCAGTGGTTGAGAGTCCACCTGCCGATGCAGGGGACACGGGTTCGTGCCCCGGTCTGGGAAGATCCCACATGCCGCGGAGTGGCTGGGCCCATGAGCCATGGCCGCTGAGCCTGCGTGTCTGGAGCCTGTGCTCCGAAATGGGAGAGGCCACAACAGTGAGAGGCCCGCGTACCGCAAAAAAAAAAAAAAAAAAATGAGATGATGGGCTTCCCTGGTGGTGCAGTAGTTGAGAATCCACCTGTCAATGCAGGGGACATGGGTTCGAGCCCTGGTCTGGGAGGATCCCACATGCAGCAGAGCAACTAAGCCCGTGCGCCACAACTACTGAGCCTGCACTCTAGAGCCCGCAAGCCACAACTCCTGAGCCCGTGTGCCACAACTACTAAAGCCCGCGCGCCTAGACCCCGTGCTCCGCAACAAGAGAAGCCACCGCAATGAGAAGCCCGCGCACCGCAATGAAGAGTAGCCGCTGCTCGCCGCAACTAGAGAAAGCCCACAGGCAGCAACGAAGACCCAATGCAGCCAAAAGTAAAAATAAAACAAAATAAAATAAATGAGATGCTTATGGGGTGGGGGACAAAATAGATGAAGGGGATTAAGAGGTACAAGCTTCCAGTTATAAAATAAATAAATCATGGGACAATGTACAGCATAGGGAATATAGTCAATAATACTGTAATAACATTGTATGGTGGCAGGTAGTAACTAGACTTATCGTGATGATCAATTTATAATGCATATAAATGTCAAATCACTATGCTGTATGTCTAAAACTTAATAATCAAAGTCAACTACACTTCAGTAAAAAAAGAAAAAAAAATGCTTAAAGCTGAATAAATGTGACACTTTCTCACAAAAAGTGGGTACAGTATTAAAAAGAAACCTATATTCATATTATCTGCTTAGGTTTCTGTAATGTAATTATGTAGTGATCATATTTACTGCATTTAAGAAATGTAGTATATTCTTCTTGATTAACAAAGATGGAAGTTAGGGAAAAAGACAACTGAGATTCACTTCAGGAGAAGTTTAAAATTAAAAGTAGGCATAAGACACGTTTTCCACACACTACTTGCATTCAACCTATTTTCCATCTGTATGTACCACTGACCATTGCTAGTTACTTAATAACTTCTACCGTCTCAGACAAAATATTATTTCTAATTTATAGAACAGAAGTTACATTTCATGTGATAAACAGTAAGACAATATCTGACAAGTATTTTTGCTTTACCTGGTCTTTGCTTGACTTGTCAAACTTAAAAAAAAAAAAAATCAGAGATCTGTTCAAAGTAAATAGTTTCAGATCTCTTCTCAAAAGCAACCATAGTATGAGTTATCAAGTGTAACAAATCCCATTTAATCCTTAAAAAATCTAATTAATTAAAAGTTGAACAAGAGCTAATGTAGGTCTCTTTGACTGAATCCACCATAAAATCCATGGATGACATGACAGAGTTGTACTTTGCTTGTACTTGAAATGGTCACTACAGTTTCATCTCAAGGGTCCATGATCCTGTGCACTACAAGTGCTGTCTTGGCAGGCATAGATATAAATTTCATGTTCACTTAAACAGAGCTTTACCGTATCCTGTGCAACAAATAAACATGGTTTTAAATGCCTTTTATTAAAAATGTTACTCTTCGATAATGAGACAGTGGGAAATTCTCAAGTGATTTAATGAAGACTGATGGAACAGAGAAATGGAATTGAGTATATGGCCCAGCAGTATTTATAGCCAAGTTGTATACTTCCAAAGATGACTGAATGAGCATAAATACTGGAAGCTTTTAGTAAGACCTCAGAAGTCGGAATGACAACATACTTCTTTTAAAACATTTTAAAACAATTTTACTATGGGCCAGTGTCGTAAAACAATTTAGGAGAATTGGTACAAGTCTGTATTATTGAGAATGGAAGAAAAAATGTGTTCAGGAAAAGAGTGTCAGTGTTTGACTGAAGAATACTGGATTGTTATTATTAGCAAGAAGACCTTTGCAAGGATTCTGAAAGTACAAATGTGAAGTACCTTTATGTTTGAAACGGATTAGAGAGAAGGAGGATATGGACAAAATGACTTGTCTGTATGCATCCAAATCATTGCGTCATCCCAGCCCAAACCACCATATCTCTTGCCTGGACTCCTATATAATAGTCTCCTAATTGGTCTCTGTTTTTACTCTTACCCTGCACTAATCTATTCTCCCCATAGCAGCCAGAGTGATCTTTTTTAACACATAAATCATGTCACTCTTTTGCTTAAAAACCTTCAGTGGTTTCCACTGTAATAACATCTAACTTCCCTAAGCAGTTTAAAAAGTTCTCTATAACCTGGCCCCCATCTAGCTAACCGTCCTTCTCACTCTTTATTGCCTAACTACCTCAGCTTTCTTTCTATTCCTCAAACGTCAAACAGGCTCACATCTGCCTCAGAGCTACTGTACTGGCTATTTCCTCCTCTTCTTATGCTCATTTCCTGGCTTCGCACTGTCATTCAACCTCAGCTTAAATGTTACCTCCTCTGAGGGGTCTTCCCTGATCACCTCACAGAAGGTCATCACCTAGCCAGTCTCTATCAAAGCACACGATTTTAACTCTACAAAGTACTGGTCTCAATAGGATATTTTTTATCTACCTGTAAATTAACTATCTCCTCCAACCAGAATGTAAACACCATGACAGCAAGGATTTTGCTCTGCTCCTGCTGTTTCTATAGCCCATTGAACAGTGCCTGGCCCATCACAGTAACAAATAAATATTTATTGTTAAATAAATGTAGTTTTTAGAATGGAATGTAATTTTAGATAAAGACACCAAACTGTGATATATATATAACAAAACTAGCAGGCTATAAAAGAAAGATAGTTGAATCCCCAGAACTCTCTGTGAATAAATCCCATACTCTTTTTACTTCCCCATGCAGCTTCTTTTCATGAGTGGCGCAAAAAAGTTGAAAATCTCTTCTCGAATTCAGTGTGTGCAAATAGTAATCTGATATTGAATGAGTTAAAACCACCACTACCCATTGTCATCTTCCCAAGAACATTTGAACCTCATTTCAAATACACATTTGCAGACATCATAGCGTAGAGGTATATAACAATATGAACTGTCTCTTCCAAAGGATAGCAAGGAAAATTTATGTAACTCCAGAATTTCTGACGTTGGCACATGAAATACTTGGCAAAATAAGAAGGGAAAATATTCTATTACAATAATCCTTGTAAGTGTGGTTGTGGGGAATCCACTGAAGCTATTGCAGCTTTGTATCATTCATCTAAAACATGGTGTTTTAGTGATACTCACTGTGAAGGGGTTTTTGAGGATAAGGAATGACATGTGAGAGCCTGGCACATACCAGGCACTTCAGAGATGGTGGTTCTCACTCTTAACATTTTTTCTTGAATTTTCTTAAAAACATGTAGCAAAAACCTGATTTAGCATTCTTTGTCACAAAGTGGAATTTAGAAAAAGGCAGGTGTACCTTAGACACATTTTAACTGAGCACCCAGAGAGAATTTCAAAATCTCTCAGAGCATAAACACTGCCAGGTCTCTATTTCATTCTTTTCAGTGGAGCAGTTTTCTAGTAAACTGTTTCAGTTTAGTTTGTACACTGTGCAAAGGCAACTGGCCAAGGAGGTGAGGGGGGCTGGAATCTAGCCCACACTCTTGTCATATAGCCATGTGCCTGAGGATCTGGGTTTGCACAGAGGCTGCATTTTTGTAATTTGTATAAAAGCATCATATAGTGTGTGCCTGGCCTCCTAAAGAATATCATTTTTCAAAAATACCTTACATTTGCAGGGAATATGGCTGAATGACACATAAAGTAAGCAACTGTCTTGTTTACATTTTCTGAGGTCATTTTTTTAATTTGTTTGATTTTGTTTGGATTATTAAATCTAGTAATTATGTTCCAGCTGTCTAAAAAACTATATTTAAAAAAAAAAACATGTAAGGGACTTTCCTTGTATAGAAGAAGGCACCTCTTACCTATGACATGTGGTTTTGCTGTGTTTGTTGCTGCCGCTGCTGTTGCTGTTGTTGAATTAGCAATTGTTGCTGCTGCCGACGCCGGGCTGTCCGTAGCTTTTCAAAGCGAGCCTCCATTTCTTCCAAGACTTTCGGGGTGTATCGGACCACCAGCTTGACGCTGTCCTTAGCAGCCTTGAGTAGTTCCACAGCTTTCTCATGGTGTTCTCCTTCCACACTCTGAAAAGACAGTGACATTTCTTAAAGGGGAGAGTTTCCATGTTCTTTTCTCGAGAGCCAAATGTGAAATTAGTGTCATAGTACAATCCTACTCTGAAATTTCAAGAAGATATGGCAAATGAGATGTATTGCCATTGTTATTATTTATTACATTTGTAGCTGAATCGTGGGCAGGTTAGGCTGCACTAGGGTATAGGATGGGTTGAATGGAGGTTCAAGTTAGGAGGGTGAGAAACAGTGAAGAACTAAACGATAACACTAACATTTAGAATGGAATTTCTAAATTTCACCTGAAAGAGTAAATGCACTAGTCTGGACACTTTGGAAAAAATTTAAAAAGAGTAACGAATGGGGACTTTGCCTATCTGATATTAACATTTATTAAGAATCTAGGGCTTCCCTGGTGGCACAGTGGTTGAGAATATGCCTGCCAGTGCAGGGGACACGGGTTCGAGCCCTGGTGTGGGAAGATCCCACATGCCGCGGAGCAACTAGGCCCGTGAGCCACAGCTACTGAGCCTGCGTCTGGAGCTTGTGCTCCCAACAAGAGGCCGCGATAGTGAGAGGCCCGCGCACCGCGATGAAGAGTGGCCCCCGCTTGCCCCAACTAGAGAAAGCCCTTACACAGAAACGAAGACCCAACACAGCCAAAAATAAATAAAATAATTTAAAAAAAAAAAGAATCTACAATGCTTAAAGCAGTGTCTTATTGGTGTAGTAAGGAACAGTAGAACGAAACAGAGTCTAGAAGTAGATCCATCATATAAATCTTGATTGTATGATAAATGTGAAATTTGGACCAAAGGGGAAAAGGATTGTTAAATAATGATGCTGAAACAACTAAAATAAAGCACAGGTCAGTGTTCATCATCTTGCAATGCAAAAGGAATTCTTAAGTAAAAATACCAAGAAAACCCCCCACAAAAATCAGATTTAAAGATTGTAAGTTTCTATGTCTCACACACCATGAAAGGTCAAATAACAAACTATAAAAAATATTTTCAATACACGACAGTCAATTTGTTAATATTCTTCAAATGAAGAGCTCTTACAAGTCAGTAAAGATCTAAGCAAAATAGGCGAGAGAACTCATGGACAAATAATAATTTTTAAAATGCCCAATAAACCTATGAAAAAATGTCCAAGATCCCTAATAATTAAAGAAATATAGATGAAAAAATTTTTAATTTAAAAATGGTAAAGATGTATTTTTAAATATGGTGTACTGAAAAGGACGTAGGGAAAAGGTACTCATATACTGTTAATATAACACAAACTGGTACAGTTTTTCTGGAGGGCACTATCGTTATGCACTGGATAAACCCTTTATAAATGAAGATTTTTACTTTCAGGAAAATTTACTAAGGATAAAATCAGATATACACACATACCTATAAGATAGATGTGATGTGACAGAAAACAAAAAATAAATCAATTCTTGGCTTTTGAGTTTCAGAAATACTCTTTGAACGTCATGGCACAGACAATAGTTGGGGAAACTATGTTTACTATAAGTAAACTCAAAGAGGCTCCCTGTGTGTGTGTGTGTGTGTGTGTGTGTGTGTGTATGTGAGATTTATTTATTTAACATCTTTATTGGAGTATAATTGCTTTACAATGGTGTGTTAGTTTCTGCTTTATAACAAAGTGAATCAGTTATACATATACATATGTTCCCATATCTCTTCCCTCTTGCATCTCCCTCCCTCCCACCCTCCCTATCCCACCCCTCTAGGTGGTCACAAAGCAACAACCTAAGTGTCCATCATTGGATGAATGGATAAAGAAGATGTGGCACATATATACAATGGAATATTACTCAGCCATAAAAAGAAACGAAATTGAGCTATTTGTAATGAGCTGGATGGACCTAGAGTCCATCATACAGAGTGAAGTAAGTCAGAAAGAGAAAGACAAATACCGAATGCTAACACATATGTATGGAATTTAAGGGAAAAAAATGTCATGAAGAACCTAGGGGTAAGACAGGAATAAAGACACAGACCTACTAGAGAATGGACTTGAGGATATGGGGAGGGGGAAGGGTAAACTGTGACAAAGTGAGAGAGTGGCATGGACATATATACACTTCCCAACCCTTTTAAGGTTTCTCCAGGTTGGGATTAGGGAGTAGTAAAAGAGAAAAAAAGTTGTAATCAGACATAATAGAACCCTGAGAAAAGGAGGCAGTCCTTCCCTTTCAGCTGACCCCCAGGGTAGATGACATAACTCCTATATTATAGGATCCAAGTGCAAAGGCCTTCTTGACTTGCTTCCTGGGTAAAGCTCCGGGGAGAAACGTGTGTGATGTGACAGATAGAGAGCAAGATAGGCTTAAACACTGCCAGAATACTGAAGAGTGGCACTGAAGTGGCAGAGAAGGCCACCAAAAATTGGTTGAGATTACATTTTCACAAGCCAAGGAGAAGGGGGGCTAAAATGAATATTATCTTGAGTTACAAAAAACAATTTGCATTTCAAGCACACAAATTATATCTTGAGATTCCTAATTACGACTATTGTACAGATTTGGAGACTTAAGAATTGTGTTCCATTCTGTCATTTGCTTCAGCGAGGTGGATGTGGACTGCAGAAAAAAAACGCTTTGAACTTAGCAATGAGATAGCCATTGGTGGCCTTCAGTCATTTGTCTGAAAACCAGGCAGATACTAAGGGTTTAAGAAATGACTGTGGAGAGCCCTGGAGGCAACTTATATAACCACTCCTTTGCCGAGTCTGGGTTAAATAGAGAGCAAGGGGTTATAAATAGCTGTTGAGTCGAGTGAATTTTTATCTGTGGCGGAAGCCTAGGAAAATAGGCTTATTCACTGATTAATTTATTCCTTTAATTATTCACTCAGTCATTGACTTGGACACTCAACAGATGTTTATTAAGCATTTATTTTACCAGTCATGTTCTACTAAGTTCTCTGGAAGAACATGGACAGGGGAAAACTTTGACAACTTTGTATAACACAAACTCTGTTTTCAGTGTGCTTGTAATTTCTTTGTAATTTGCCCCAAGGTGAATTGTTAATGTATTAACAATTAATGTATGGAATTCTCCTTTAAAAGGAAAACTGGCTGATTTGCTTGTTCATACCCTTCTCTAGTTTCTTTTCTAATATTAAAACTTACATGTTTATATGTTTTAATAACAATGGTTCACCCATTTTCTAGGCCAGATGATTAGTCTCCAGACTTCTTTTTGGCTTTTGTTCTATTTGCTTTCATTTAATAGGGTTGGAAATTCTAGGCCGGACCTTTGGAGGCCCATTATCCCAGTTTAGGCACTCTGCCTACTATTTAGAGTTGCCACAGGAGGGCTGTGGGACTAATACGTGGGACCATCAGGCTCTCACCATAGAGAATGGCTGAGAAACACGGCTGGTGTGCCATACTCAGCCCTGCAGAACTGGCAGGATTACCTCTCTCACCCCCAGCGCTGCTCTCCGCAATACAGTTAGCAACTGATAAAAGGCAGATCTCACGGGGGCTTCCCTGGTGGTGCAGTGGTTGAGAGTCCGCCTGCCGTTGCAGGGGACGCGGGTTTGTGCCCCAGTCCGGGAGGATCTCACGTGCCGCGGAGCGGCTGGGCCCGTGAGCCATGGCCGCTGAGCCTGCGCGTCCGGAGCCTGTGCTCCGCAATGGGAGAGGCCACAACAGTGAGAGGCCCGCGTACCGCAAAAAAAAAAAAAAAAAAAGCAGACTCCATGGTCTTTGAATCCAGATTTTTGCCTCAGTGCTCTATCTTTGGTTTAGACGGTGACTCAGATTCTTTCGGGCTCGGCAGAGTTAACGGGTCTCCTAGTCTGACTCTACCTTTTCACTCTGTCTTTCCCACCAGGGCACAGAACCCACATGGGATCTGGGCAGTGTCACACTTCTTCATTTCTACTACTAAAAATGCTGTGTTAAAAATAATACAAATCACATGATTAAGCAGTATAACAGAAACTAAGAGGTAACTCAGAGATTTGAAGAAATATAAGCATGTTTATAAGACTATCATTTCAAACACTCAATAACTTTGTTTTTAAAATTGTTTTCAGAAAAATCTTGAGGATTATTCTGGGTGGCTCTCTTTTTCCACTGGCTTTGCCTACTTTATAAATACTTTGGGGGGCATATGTTTGTCTTAAGCTATAATTTATCTCTGGAGTGCTTTTAGTCCTTCAGTATAACTTTTTAATAAGAATAAAGCAGCTTTCTCTCCTTTCTCTCCCTTTTAAAGTAAGAACAAAAAAGCAGACAACCTTTCCTGTTCCATGCATAGAAAAAGCTATCTGATCAGTTAGGGTATACACGCTGAGGAACAAACACCTGTCAGCAGGTATTCCCTTAGCCCTGAAAGTTTATCATTTATTCCTACTTTTGACTTAGTCTCTCTCACTCTTAATGAAACTATGCCTCATTTCAAGCTAAATATTTAAAACATGTTTTGAAATATAATAGTTTATTTGTAAACAGTTAAGATTTCTATTACAGATATAGATATGTGTACACACACACACACACACACACACCCTCCTGATTCAGGAATTGTCCTTTATAACAATTAGCTCAGTTTGAGCAGTCACTGAAAACCTGTAACACCAGCTTTTCACATAGGATGAAAACGTGGCCCTTATGTGATTTGAGGAGACCAAGGAAAACTTCCAATTTCAAAGTGAAATTCCCTCCTCTATTAAAAAACCCTGAACTTTATACTTTCCATAAGAGCTTTCTATACTTTCTAAAAGAAATTCTGTAGTTTTAAGAGTTTATTGTACCTATTGCTTTAAGAGTTTATTGTACCTATTGCAATTTGAGGAAGTCATTAGCATGGGTTAATTTAACAAGGCTTTCCAACAGACATCTGGTAAAAGTTGGATGTCATTAAGGAGGTGAGGGGTGGTGGGGAAGGCATGGGGGTATACTAGGTATCCAGGAAACTTAGACCAAAGAGAAGTGGTCTGAAAAAAGAAAAGCCCCTAAAGAGAAATATTACCTACTCCATAGTAGTGCCTAGTCCTGCCACGAGCCTTTACCAAAGTAAATTAAAATGCACAGGAAGAATGGACATTCCCATCCTGAAAATATTTCTTTCCGCTGCTAAATTTTTAAAAAACACAGATAGAAATCCAAATGAAAAGCAGAGTTCAAGTGGTTTTATTAATATTACCATTTCCAAATGCATAAATACAAACTAATAAAATACTAAACTGAAGAAAAACCGTAAGAACTGGATCTTCTAAAATGTTTATAAAGGAATATATTTTCATTCAGGAAGCTGGGAAAAATGATCTCAGTAAATAACCAGACACATACTTGTTTCATTAGTAATCTCATGTAGTAGTAGTAAGCTGTGGGAAATTTTAAAGTTAGTTACTTTGATGCAAATTTGGCAAGTCAGTGGCTGATAAATGAACCAACTTTTAAACATTGTTGCATTCTGATTTTTCAGTAGTTTTTTTTTCCCCCCACACAATATGAGTTATCAAAATGGCTGCTATTTCTTGGTACACTCAGTATCTTGGTTGATTAAGAATCCCCTCTAATAAGAGAGAACTTTGGATTACACTGCATACATGAATTGGCTCACAATATGTGCTCTCCCCCCTGTTATAGAAAAACCAGTTGTTAAATTTTGACCTTGGCTAGACCTCAGACAGAAGAGATGCCTGCCCTGGAAAGGGATCTCAATATCTGTGCACAATCAGTTGCCCAATGGCCCATGCCCAGGTCTTCATGTGCATGTGGTTCTTTCTCTGTGAGGATTACATGGACATAATCCTGACCCAGCTTGCTGATAAGCTGCTTAAACACTTTGTTGGATAACCGAGAGTTGGCTATACCTCTCAGTTACTGTAGGAGTATCTAGAGCCAGGTTTATGCATAGGCTCCTAAATGCATCAGTCATTCTTTTGGATTAAGGACCAAATAATGTTATCAGGAAATAAAATGAAATCAAGGATATTGAGTTATGATATGTTAGTACAATTAAGTAGCTCACAAACTCAGAATATCATACCTGCAAAGGCCCTTAGAAGCAACCTTGTTTATCTCCTTGTACCTTAATACATAAGGAAGTAAAGACCAAGAGTGGCTGTGACTTGGTCCATTTGATCAATATGTTAGTTGCAGTGCTGGATTAGAACTCATTATTCTTAATGACTGCTCTTTCAACAGCCTCATTCTGCTTTTTTAGATTAACTAATTTAGATAATGGTGGGTCGGTTTTTACATGATGTGAAAGGATAGAAACTAATGACAAGGATGTGTCAACTCCTAGCTCTAAAGTGTATGAGTTGGCCAGTGAAGAAGCAGAATAAGACTCTATGCTCACTATTAGTGGGTTATTATTCTCAACTTTGAAAAGGCCCAGTATAGCCAAAGACAGACCTACTCCTTTCCCACGAAGGTAATTGTGACTGTTCATTTTGTTCTTATGATAGTTTTGCTTTTAGTCCATGAAGGCGTTTTGATATTATTTTAAGAGTGTGTGTGTCTATACATAATAAATGTGGGTGTGTGTGTGGGTGTGTGTGTGGGGTGTGTGTGTATACTCTAACATTCATTGAGCACTTATTGAGTGCAAGGCGCTGTTAGCTGCTTTGTAATGGAGAGGTAATGGAGAGCTTAAGAAATCTGTCCCAAGTCCCCAGCTAGTCAGATGGAACTTAACTGAGATCTGTTTCCAGAGACTAGGCTCTTACCTACTAATCCATAGCCTTAAATAAGATAATAAAGAGAAAGTAAATAGCATATCAGTGGTTCTCCTATTCACGGGTATTTTCAGACCAGTTGTTTTTGAACCTGGATGTACACAGAAATCAACTTAAACACTTTTAAAATATAGAGACCTAGGCTGTATCCCAGACTTGCCATATCAAGGTCCACAGCAATACGAGCTAGGAACATGTGACATTATAAAACTCTGATACAGCCAGCCAGCCACTGATGTGCAGATTAGTGTTTAGACATAGTGCCCTAGACTATAACCACCGCAAATAGTAAATGCCATCTTAGGAGTGTCTTTACTATGTTACTCCAGGAAAGAGGGCTGGATAGGTGAGGGAAATCTTACGATTTTGCCTTGGTGTAGCTCTGTAGTCAGCATTTTTGGTCATTAAAAAAAAACCATATGGACTGGATGTTTAATTCAGAATGGACTATCAAACAAAATTGAGTTATTTGCAGTGAGGTGGATGGACCTAGAGTCTGTCATACAGAGTGAAGTAAGGCAGAAAGAGAAAAACAAATACCGTATGCTAACACATATATATGGAATCTAAAAAAAAAAAAAAAAGGTTATGAAGAACCTAGGGGCAGGACAGGAAGGAATGAAGATGTAGAGAATGGACTTGAGGACGTGGGGAGGGGGGAAGGGTAAGCTGGGACAAAGTGACAGTGTGGCATGGACATATATACACTACCAAATGTAAAATAGATAGCTAGTGGGAAGCAGCTGCATAGCACAGGGAGATCTGCTCAGTGGTTTGTGACCCCCTAGAGGGGTGGAATAGGGAGGGTGGGAGGGAGACGCAAGAGGGAAGAGATATGGGGATATATGTATATGTATAGCTGATTCACTTTGTTATAAAGCAGAAACTAACACACCGTTGTAAAGCAATTATACTCCAATAAAGATGTTTAAAAAAAAAATGAACTATCTCCACACAGGTTATAGGATATATTCAGAAAAAAACCTTTATGACTCTTTGATCCTCTCCTTTTCTCAAATATGTTAATATCCTGTTCTAAATGTATTCTCTTTTCCTGAAGAAAAGTGGCAAGTATAAAAAGTAGTACATTTATCCTCTGGAAAAAATATGCTAATTCTCTCCCATAGTACTTTGTTCCTGCCTAAATGCTAATATCTATTTCAGTGCACTGTAATTTATTAGTTTTCAACCATTCTGCTGTCACTAGACTGTCCGAGGGCAAGATGAGTCTTATTTATCTCTGTGCCCAGCATCTATTGTGTGCTCAATAAATAGTCAATGAATAAGCCATACACACACACACACACACATTTATATATATATATTTTTAACATCTTTATTGGAGTATAATTGCTTTACAGTGGTGTGTTAGTTTCTGCTTTATAACAGAGTGAATCAGCTGTACATATACATATATCCCCATATCTCCTCCCTCTTGCGTCTCCCTCCCACCTTCCCTATCCCACCCCTCTAGGTGGTCACAAAGCACCGAGCTGATCTCCCTGTGCTATGCGGCTGCTAAGGAGCCAGTACTGCCCAAGTTTGAATTTGAGCTTCTTAACTTAGCAGCTTTGTGAGCTCAGACAAGCTGCTTAGCATCCCCACGCCTCAATTTTCTCATCTGTAAAAAGGGTATCATAGAGTGTTTACTTTATAGAATCATTATGGGCATTACATTTATTGATAATATACACAAGGCACTTGGAAGAGCACCTGACACTTTAAAAGGGTCCAAAAAATGTGAGCTGTTTGTTGAACTGTTTCCTGGGTGATCATGTCACTGTAGGGCTTCAGGTGCTTAAGGACAATAACAGCAACAACAAAATATAATTTGCCTTTGGAATAGGTAGAAGTTTCTTTTATATTATCTAGGAAGCCAAAGAAAATGTATTTACTAAATTAATTATGTATGGAGTTTGTTGGAAGGTTTGAAACTACTTAGGTAAATCAACTGCTTCTAATCACAGTCAAGTAATTTAGAAGCATCATTTCCATACATACAGTTGATATGCTAATTACAAATGATCATCATTTATTCATGAAAAACTGCTCTCTCAGTCCCTCCACGGTGCCAGACTTTGTTAGGGAAAGGAAGAGCGTGCAGGAAATTCTCTTGATAGGAGCATGCATAATGTGAGCAAACTTGAGAGGGGAAAACCATCAAATAGCCAAACACGACAAGAGAGCAAAGAGGTTAATGGGGGAAAAAAGTGTATGTAATTACACACGTTTATCCTGTGAGAGTAGTTATACATATAAAATTTTTTGAACCATGGAAGTAGAGAATGCAGAGCACTAGCAGTCGGCCCAGGGGCAAATTTAAAGCAAGCAAAAGCTTTAAGAAAAAAATCAGCACCAGAAATCACAGATCTAACAGGTGGTTGATCTGAGCCCACCTTTTCAGATCCGGAGCCTAAAACTGGAAACAAATACAGCTACTACATGTCAGTTGTAATGCTTTATAGTAACTCTGCTTAACCCTCAATGTTCTGGCACCGACAGGAGGCAAAAGAAGTCCTGACGGTTGTTGGGATAAATACAACACACACATGCACACACATACATGTATACCTATACATATACACTCAATAAACATATATACACATGCACACACATGCACACACGTATACGCATACACACACATACAGCCATCTTCAAGAGTACAAATGTGAACACTAGACATCTGGAACCAGAACAAAGCTGTGTGGAAAAATATTCCTAGAAAATGAGATCTTGAAATCGGTCTGTTAATTTTTGAGGGGTAGGTTTCACCCAGGAAGCCGAGTTCCAGGGTACACTTCCAATCAGGATTCACGCTGATCTGTGCTTCCAAAATACGTGCTCTGCCCACCCACACTCTCCCAAGCCGTGACACTCTGTGACACTAACCCCCCCCCGGAGCAGAGCCTCTCGCAAACGTCCAGAAGCAGGAATATCAAAATTGCCGACTCTTGATATTTGCTTCCAGGTCTGGTTTGGCCTGAGAGGGGGGTTGTGGAGGTGATGACATACCCACCAAGAATCCCCTCCCTCATACCCATACGTGCTACCATTACAGCTCCACTTAAACATGCAAATACATCTCAGTCACTAAAATCTAGTGTGGTTCCTAATCAAATCGTCAGACCAACCCTGGGTACAGCCAGTGTGACGGGGCAGAAAGGCCAGGGATTCGGATTAGGAGGATCCCGGTTTGAGTCATAACAAATCACTGTCGAAGAGTGTGACCTTTAGAGAATGACCTCACCTCTTTGTGTCTCAGGTCTCCGATGGACACTGTCCTGGTTTTAGGACTGAAAGTCCCAGAAAATACCTCAGTCCTGGGCAAACCTAGACAGTTGGTCACTGACTAAGATGCAGGAAAATGTAAAGATTGAAGAATGCATAGTAGTGCTTGGTACAAGATATATCTTCAGTAAATGTTTGTTTTTGCAGTAGCCCTTGTGGAATTTGAATTTTCAGTGGACATAGGGGGGAGCAATTTTATCAAAGAAGGATGGGTCTGTTGAACACCAAAGGGCAGCATGAGGAGAGGAAAGGGAAGGGAAGGAGGGATCTGAGTTAAGAGAAAGGTTTGGAAGAATAGGTTCGAGGGCGGGGGAGTCATTTTTGCTCACTCTGAAACCCTGCCAACACCCTAAAGACAGGTCTAGTACCACGGAGCATTATCTCCTTCTGGTACTGTAGAATCCCAAGGATGATGGAGCCTGGCTTAAATGGCAAAGCTAGTTTAGGAGGAGTATCCAGATTCAGGTGCGGCTTTTAAACTGATGAACCAGGCCTGCATACCTGGACACTGGTTGGATCCCCGAGGACAAATACCAAAGCCCATCCTTCAGATAGTCTCCACTGATTTTTATGGCAGGCGGGTTATGATGTGATGCAGACAGGATGAACACTGGAAGGTTCTTTGAAAGACTTTGCAACCTAGAAAAAGGCTTAGCCTATAGGGAGTTTATGGGAAGTCTCCCTTTCACTAAGCGTGGCATACATCATCCCATCTCCTCTCCCTAGATGTCAGCTTGTATTATGCTGCAATGGCATCAGGATTCTGTCAACCAGAATAGTTTTCTTTTTTCCTTCAGTATCTTACTCTAGTGATCTCAGAGAGACCGTTGTTTTCTAAGGGGTATCAATGGAGACAATAACAGGTCTCTGAAATTATTCACCCAAACCCTTCAAAGGGTACCCTTTATTATTTAACCTGTCTTAGAATCCTAGAAGCCCTACCAATTATATAAAGCATAAAGGAGAAACACAACAAATCTAGGCAGAAGTTGTCGAGTCCAGAGCTGTCAAATGTGTTTCCTGTACAGTGTAAAGCAGCAGGGACTTTTATGTTGCTTTGTACCATGAATAATGTACAGTAATAATAGCTATAATGCTTAATTTAATTACAGAGACTCAAGATTACAGATGCCTTCTTGTAGGAGAAGGAGTGAAAATTTAAGGGATATTTCAGGTTTTACTGTCAAATATCTCACTGGCTCTACATATAAATGTCTTTTCCAATTAAAAGCACACCACAGGGGCTTCCCTGGTGGTGCAGTGGTTGAGAGTCCGCCTGCCGATGCAGGGGACGTGGGTTCGTGCCCCAGTCCGGGAGGATCCCACATGCCGCGGAGCGGCTGGGCCCGTGAGCCATGGCCGCTGAGCCTGCGCGTCCGGAGCCTGTGCTCCACAATGGGAGAGGCCACAACAGTGAGAGGCCCGCAGAACGCCAAAAAAAAAAAAAAGCACACCACAGAATATTCTGTGGATTTGTCACCAGTGACTTATACTAAGATTTTTCTGGTAATTCAACAAAATAAAACTGTACTTATTTTAAATGTTCTAACTGGCTCTAATCCCCAAAGATTCTTTTCACCCCTCCCCTCTGGCTCCTGCTATCACTAGCCATGCAGCCACCCAAACTAGGCATCCAGGGTATGTTGCTAACTCTCCCCTCAACCCACATCCAATTAACCATGGATACTGGTTGATATTTATTCCCCATTTACCAACTCATCTCATCCTCTCCTCCCTCTTATTTCTTACCATTATAAAATATCCTCTAGTTTCTCTCTTGTCTAAATTCTTCTCCAGATTCTAGCCTGAGTCACTTGGTCTTCCTGTGTCCTTGCTGACAATCTAGTGAAAGGCAGAAAGAACACAGTTCTGGTAGACCCTGTCCTTGAAGGCAGGGGCTACTGAGCTACATTGATTGTTTCTTCCCAGGCAGGACCCAGCACAGTGCATAGTACCCACCCAATCTGGTGAGTGCTGGCTTTGAAGGATAGGCCCAAAGATTGCCAGCTGTATACTGTAGGGAAAGTTATTTCATTTCCTCAGGCCCAGTTCCCAACATGCAAAACAATGTGAATAACATTTCCTTTAAAGATGTCATTTAAAATTTAATGAACTACCCATGTAAAGTGCCAAGTGCTACACCTGGCCCACAGAATGCACCCAATAAATGAGTGTCCCCTTACCCCATGAATATTTCCCCATTTTCTAGAAATGAAAATAAAAGTATCCTGTGTCATGCAAAGCACTTCCATCACACAGGCAGGTCCAACTCTATTTCCTTATATTCAGCTTCAACATATGAGCACCATGCTTTTGATTTTACCACATATTTTCGTGTTTCCGTAATCTCTCAGTTTTATTCCCTCAGACTAGATGGTTCTTCCTCCTTCTCCTGTCTTAGGAAAGCTCCACTCATCATTCAAAGTCCATTCCAAATAGCACTTATTCTCTAATATGTTATTTTCTTGCTCAAAATTAAGTGTAAACACCTTACAATGGCCTGTAAGGACCTTTACTCTCCGCTCCCAGCTGGCCTCTCCAACTCCACCTTCTAAGACTCTCCCTCTCATTCAAACCCCAAATTACACTGGAGTTCTTTTTTGTATTATACATGCCTGGTTCATTCCTGCCAGGATTTTGTATGACTAGTTCCCTCTCATAAAGTTCTCAGGTAAACGATGTTCAACTTTAATATTAGTTAGAGAGATGCAGATTAAATCCAGAATGGAATAAACATTGTTCACTTATTTTTAAAAATTGGTAACTATTGCCAAGGATTTGGTGGAAATTTTTATTCTCATACAATTGGCAATAGAAGCTGGAGGTCAATTTGGCAGCATCTATTAAAATAAAGTGTGCCCATGTGCTCCTAACCTGGTTTGCCACCTATCAGTATTCACCCTAGAAAAATAGTCATTCATATACATAAAGATTTTCATTGAAGCAGTGTTCACAATAACAAAATGAAACAAAACAAAACAAAAAAACAATTGGGTAACATGCTAAATGTCCATCAACAGGGGAATGGTTGAATGAACTCTGGTACCCACATACCATGGAATACTATACAGCAGATTAAAAAACATAAGTATGTACTGAGAAGACAAGATATCCAAGACATAGTTCTGAGAAAGCAAGTCATAGAAAAATAAGTATATATGAAAATATTAGTGTATTTTAAAAACTTAAAATAATGACTAACATTCATTGAGTGTTTACTATCAGGTACTGTTCTAAGTGCTTTAAATTTATCAAAATAGTGACTCTTCCTACATACCTGGTGTGAGGTATGTAACGTTATCATCCCAATTTTATATATGAGGAAACTGAAGAACAGTAAGTTTCCATGGGCGCACCATTAACGGGTAACAAATCTGTCTCTAAGCCTGGCCTCTTAATCACGGCTCTATATTGTCTCATACACTTTATATCTAAAAATAAATAAACAAATAATTGAATATGTGTGTGTGTGTGTGTGTGTGTGTGTGTGTGTACTTGCGTGCAAAGGAAAACACTTGGGTAAATACCCACCATCATAGTGTTTCCTCAGGCGGGGAGAGGAAGGAACTGGAATGGAGTGATGGTGAGGAAAATGATTAAAGAGGCTTTTAAAAAAAATCTGACCAGTTTTTTAACATTCAATTCTTTGGAAATTTTATAAGGATGCATTCACATATTTCTTGTATAACTACTGTAGCCCAGAATCAACATGAGGAAAGTGAGTCATTCTAGAATAAACTGAAGAAGGTGGGACAAAGGATAATTTTGTTTTCAAAGTGCTTTGAGGCACAGCTTTGAGGTAATTTGAGCAAAAAATAAATCATACCTGCAATTGCCTGGGCCACTTAGGTGAAATGAAGGGGTTTTAGCTACATTACCTCAGAAATTATGGACGTAGAAGTGTGGTTTGTGGGAGCTTCAAAACCCCAATTATAAGGGAAGGCCACCAAAATTCCATTCAATCATGACCGAACGCTTTTTCTCCTGGCATCGTTAATTTGCTGAAACCTGAGTTTTCCTTTCCTCCGTTAACTCTTGGTTGTTTATTTGTCCATGCTAGCTTCAGTTACATGACCTGCTAGATCATTCATGTTTAAGTGTGAATGATATAAATTGAGGATGATGTTTGACTAAGAACTGGTGAAGAAGAATTATGAAACACCGCATGTTCGAATTTTTGTTTTTCACTAATGGCTCCTAAGATGAAAAACTGCAGTGATTTCGAGGCTGACAGATGTGAGATCCCAGAGAGAGTTACGAATCAGTCGACCTAGAAATTCTTTTGAAAATGAAATGAGTTGGTTTTATATTTCTCCTTTAGTACGATTATTATTGATCCTCTCCTCCCATTTCCCCAAATAACAATGTATTGTAACAAAGAAACATAGCTGTTCCCTACATAACAGGTTCATCATGAGATCTGTTTCTTCTCTCATTAAAACATTAAGTTATATCTACCCCTGGTTACCCTGCCTCAAATTCCAGCCCCTTCTAGACCACTCTTCACATTGCAATCACGGCAGTCTTTCTATAATGCATACTTGATCGTATCACTCTCTTGCTTAAAATCCGTCTAAATCCCCATATTGCTCAGATACGGCCCTAGCTTTGCAGTCCAGTGTGCCTCATTACAATCTAGGCCCTGCTTACATTTTTAGCCTCATTTGCCAACTCTTAAGGGTCCAAATGGAAGAACTGGCCTGGCCATGTTCTCTCGTGTCTGGACTCTAGCATGGTTTACTCTGAGGTGGCCCTTTCATGCTCCTTGCTGCCTCCATCCACCTACCCAGCACCTACTTGCCTATGAGTTTTCTTCACAGAAGGAACCACCTCTGGCCCTCCCATGCCTGGGTTAGATGCCCCTGTTATGATCTCCCATGGAACCCCATACTTATCCTTATTTACAAAATAGCCTATGTTGCAAAGATCGTCTTCTTCCCTATTTCCTCCCCATACCTGTAAGCGTGAAATCAGGGGGTTTTATTTTTTATTTCACTGGTGACTAAGACAATACCAGGCCCAATAATATTTTGCCAAATGAATGAATGAATAATTATCTAAGTTTTATGGATTGATTAATGTTCATCAACAAACTTGTAACTTAACGATGTTGTCACTTCTCAGAGAAAACATAATGATTTCTTATTTAAACCAATGGCTGCCCTCTTAATTATGAACTAGTAACAATCAACACAATTAATTTATATAGTAAATAAATAATTTATAATTATTTAATTAATTAATTTAAATAATTTATATAGTACCTACTACGTGTCAGGAACTATGTTATGCCACTTGAACACCAAAACATAAAAACAAGGTAGCCACTATTATTACCATCTCTTAGCAGTGAGGAAACTAAGGTTCAGAGAAGTTACCAGATTGCTTCGTAAACTCCATAAATTACACTGAATTAGTCTGTGAGAGTTAATTTGCCCAGTGCATTTAGAGTGCTTAGGAAATGCCTGGCCTGTAAGCTCTCAAAGGAAGGCTTTTCTGTTACTACAGAAAAGTCAATTTTGTTACTACACTTAAAGGGCTGCCTGCTTTATTTCTACACCTAGTGTTTGGGGATTTTCAAACTACCATTAATATAGTGGCATATACATTGAATAGAAGATACATTTTTGAAAAGTTGCATATTTTTAATTAGCAAAAACTTTAAAAATTAAAACTGTGAGCTGCTACTGCCAAATTCACCTCTACCTTCTTTGTTTCTTCTCCAACATGCCAGTACTCTTCCATCTTAGGGACTTTGCATTGATTCTTTCCTCTGCCTGGAATGTTCCTCCCTAGATACTCATGCGGCCCCCCCCCGCCTCATCTCCTTGATTCCTCTTCTCAAATACCACCTTCTCACGGAGGTTACTCTGCCCAGCAGCGCACACTCCTCTCTCTACCCTGACACCCCCTATCCTCCTTAATCTTTATTATGGTTAATAATAAATACTTTTTGAATGAATGAATGCATGTTAAAACTATGTCCAGGTAATGTTCTACAACCTCGTTTGGCCACATATGTGCTCCAGATACAGGGCATTTATGTATATTTTGTCAATATACTGCCCTATTTAGTAGCTCTCAAACTTAGGGTTTGGTGGAGTAGCTGAGCAGGTGATCATGGTTTGATCTAGGAAGAGTAACACAACGAAGAGAGGTAAAGCTAAAAGTTCAGCTTAGGTTACCCACGTTCCTATAAATAATTGAAAGTGCGTCAGAGGGAATTTTAATGACTATATTTGACTTGTTTCCTTCACAGAATAATCAAACATGCTTACTAAAAAATTCCACATAATTAAACTCTCGATGATTTCCTTAAAAATTAAATAAATTTATTAGAGGCCAAGCAGGTTTAAGTGATTGGGGTACTTTGTGGAACCCTCAAAATATGTGCAAAATTATATTCAATGCAACTGAAGGAAAACATATCTTAATACCTACAGATGTTGACACCATAAAATGATGTGTGATCTGATAACTAGCATCAGACAGCTTTGCATTATCCCTCCTGCCAACTGCATCCAAAAAAACAGGACCCATGTGAAATGATGTGTGCAATGGGTCCCTGTGGTAATTAGCTAGAAATTACTACATCCTGGTCAGTAATATTTAAAATTGCTTCTAACATTGTATAAGAGTGAAGAGCAACATAATAATGATCATTTAATATAAACTTTAAAAAAATTTAAACAGATCATGGGCACAACAATAAAGAGAATTTCAGGATTAGCAGCTGTCCCACTCCTAGCCTTGTGGCCAGCCTTATTTCAGATCTGTTGTAAAACTCAGAGGGCTCTGGTACCCTGAAGACCTCACTTTTAGACTTTATTGAGTAGTCAAATAGATACTGTGCCTTCTAGACTTAGGCAGAAGAGAAAAGTGGCAAGGCCTTAGCATATTTCTGTTTATGACATATTGACACACAATTTCTCCAAATCACCCAAACCTACAGCTCAGGCCAATTATAAGTAATGTGGTCCTGTCTATTTATGAAAAACTTAACTTGATGTTTCTAGGAGAATTAGGTAGAAGTGAGCTCCTTTAGGGTATGAGCTATGATTTGTTTAAACTTTCCCTTTCCCAGTGCCAAGCACATGGCACGTGGTTAATAATTCTTTTTTGGCAGTCTGATTGAAGCCTTTAAAGTGGTATTCTTAAAATACTGTTTGCCTGTAGAGACAGGTTCAATAATGGTGAGCGGTCAATCTCCTTGCCTTTGTTATAGAAGGTAATTAGGGTCAACTGCAGGGCTCCTCCTCACAGATCCTCAATTCAGAGACAAGCCTTAGATAAAGTCTCTTTTCAAGAATTGGCCTCATTTGTGAAATTCCGCGCATGCTATGATTTGGTAGAAGTCCATTCTATTCATATGCACCATACAGTGTATAATGTATGCAATTTAGATTTTAATGGTGCACCTAATATTTGGTTTGTATCAGTCTCCTTGAAATTAGACCAGTTTAGTTTAAGAAAATGGTTCTCAACCAGGCATGATTTCACCCCTCAGGGGAGAGCTGGCGATGTCTGGAGACACTTTTGTTGGTCACCGCTGGAGGCGGGGAGTGTGACTGGCCAGGAATGCCGGCCAAACATCCTACAATAGACAGAACAGCCTCTCCAACAAAGACTTATCCAGTTTACAATATCAACTGTTCTAAGGTTGAGAAACTCTGATTAAGACAAATTAATTCAGTGAAAAGTTTACGAAGCAGAATTTTTTTAAAAAATAAAGTTTTCTACTTTAAAATGCTGCCAGTTTGCTAGAACTCAGTTAATTCATTTAAAATTACCTGCAGCCTAAAACCTATGCCCTCTCCAAAACCAGATGAAATCATTCTATTTTGTATACTTTCACATGGATGACCTGCAGACACCACAATTTGCTAAGTAATGGGCACCTCACTTTCTTGCCTGAAACACTTTTTTTTTTTTTTTTAATTGCCAAGTCACTGGAACACGTTTTGGACCATCACCAAGTGGAACTGCACTCTTAGGCCCCGAAATGCAGTTTTCTCTACATTTGTCCATGATGCCTGTGGGCTCCCGTCTCTGATCTGACATCACCGAGTCCTCCTGAGAGCTCAGCCTGAAACATCTTTTCTCCTGTATCCACAAGAGGCAGGAACCATGCCAGAAACTTAGGACTTCCTTGGTAATTCCCTCTCCTTTACCTCTCACATCTAGTCAACCGCCAGGTCTTGCTTATAGTACCATTACCTCCAAAATAGTTTTGAAATCTCTTCCTTTCTCTCCATCCTAATTCTTTTCTTGCAAGACGTTCATCATGTCTCTCCAAAACTCCTAGGAGTTTCCTAGTTGATCTCCCCACGTCCAGTTTTTTCTCCACTCCTTCACATACTCCCACTCCCACATGCTGGCAGTTGCCAGACCAACTTATCTAAATGCAAAAAAAAAAACATGTTATGTTGGCCATTTCCTACCACCTTCAAATGGTAAGTCCAGACTACTTATCATGGTTTATGGGGCACACTACGACATGGCCCCCGCCCACCCCTCCAAACCCAATCCCACCACACTTTGCCTTACTCTTTCGCTACAGACATCATGCTGTTTCTTACGTTTGTGCATTATGTTGTCTCCTCTGCCTGAAGTAACCCTCCATCAACCGACATTTCTATAGATAACTACTATTTATCCTTTAAAAATTCTACTTATATATCATCTCCTCTACAAAGCCAGAAGGTGTTTCTCATTTTTAAAAATTCTGAACTGTCCGCCAACACTGTCTACATTATCCAATGGCAATAACTGGCTGGAACTGTGTTGGGACATTTCCTCTCTAGATTGCCACAGTTCCCACTTGGTCATCTCCATTCATTTATATAATCTCCTCTTGGTCCCCACTGTAGTCAAATTTATCTCTCCTACTCTAAGGGGAGCCAAATCTACTTTTACAAAACCAAATCTATTACAGCTTCATGCTCCCTTGGCTTTCAGCAGTAGAAGCTCAGTGACTGTCTAGAATCCTCAAGTTTTCTAATGTCACATT
The DNA here is from genome assembly GCF_963455315.2 of Globicephala melas. Taxonomy (NCBI): domain Eukaryota; kingdom Metazoa; phylum Chordata; class Mammalia; order Artiodactyla; family Delphinidae; genus Globicephala; species Globicephala melas. The sequence goes on along the minus strand of NC_083323.1, from coordinate 37,687,588 downwards.
TTACTATATTTCTGAATATGTACTGACTACTGCATATGTGGTGATGAGTTCAGAACTAAAAAGCTGAGTTGAGATGCAGGTGCTAGGTGATAAGCTAGGCTCAGGCTGATTTTAGGAGATCAAATCGTGTGCATACCAGCCTTGCAGAGATTTAAATTCATGCTCAGTCAAAAACATAACTGCAACATATTCAGACTTTAACTCCAGGATGTAAAGTCTCAGTGCCTTGCTTCATATTCAAAGTTACCTTCCTAAGTCTTAAGCTACGCCATATTTGCATAGTTGTTGGTGATAACAGGCACACCTATGAATAAAAACACGACTTCTGAGAAGTGTTTAGGTGCCACTGAAGGGCTACAATGTAATTTACATTTCAGAGTAAAGTCAGCAGTAAAAAAGTTACCAACAAATGATTCTGTATCTATGAGAAGACAGAGCAAACCAAGGAGGGAAGGCTTATGGTTCAATATGAGACACTTTGCAACTGCATTAAAACTGTCCACACCCCATGGCTGAACTTAGAAACTGTGGTTCTGGCACCACAACATCTAAGACTCTCTCACTGAATTTCCCATAGCTGAGGCTCAGCAACTAACATTTGAGTTAAAGTTTGGGCATGTTACATGAACCCCCCAGTAATCACAGGCAGCTCATGAAGTGTTATTTGATTCCCATCTGTATCAGTGTCTTCTTTCTTTGAGTGTATAATCAGGAACAAGATCATAATCCATTCTATAAAACTGTACAAACTCTGAGACTTAACTCGGTTTGCATTTCATTGGGTACACCTATGGAGCTGTGGTTATATTAACAACATTCCGACTTTGCTTTAGGCTGGTACCAGTAGTCTCCAGGCCAACATTTAGTAAGTTAGAAGAATGGTCCTTCTCAAGCAAGTTGGGCTTAAATCGAATCATAAAGCATAGCTTTTAGGTAACAGAAATTGGTTTCTCCAGTAATGGTTAAAACAATAACTGGTAATTGGGTTTGATGAGTTTCATAAAGCATAAATGATGCCAGAACGTGACCTAGCACAGAACTTGAAGGCAAGCACTGTATTCCTTCAAGGTGAACTGCTTATTTCTCAGCCAATAGAAGGATCCTTACTCTGTTTACATTTTCTGCTTTTGTAAATTAAGACTTTGCTGCCACAAGAACTATGAAGACATCCATCTGGGGGTTTGATGAAAAGGCTGTTTACTAATAATATACAGCAATAATGCTATATTTTTGTGGAAAGATAAAGTCATATTTTTGCCAGTCCTATATTTATCAATTCTCTCTTTTACCTTCATTAGGAAAGGTAGATAGGATGCTGTCATTACATCAGTTTTACAGATGTAAGGACACCCAAAAATCCAATGACTTGCCAATAATCAACAGCACATGAGTGGGAGCTAACTGCCTTTGAAATTAGCATATTTAATGAGAGACTTTTATTGTCCCTTGAAAATAAACAGAGCAGAGGAAATGACTTAGTCTGAGCTGAAAGTTTATATCTACATGCAAGAAAATTGTAAGACAGGAAGGAGACTATTACCTGCCTTAAAGAAATTTATATTAACAGTTAATAATAATTAATAGTTAGCAGCTATTGGGGTTTTTAAAATTATTTTATTTATAATTTTTGGCTGTCTTGGGTTTTCGTTGCTGTGCAACGAATTGTGGCGAGTGGGGGCTACTCCTTGTTGCTGTGCACGGGCTTCTCATTGCAGTGGCTTCTCTTGCTGTGGAGCACGGGCTCTAGGCACGTGGGCTTCAGTAGTTGTGGCACATGGGCTCAGTAGTTGTGGCCTGTGGGCTCTAGAGCACAGGCTCAATAGTTGTGGCACACGGGCTTAGTTGCTTCGCGGCATGTGGGATCTTCCCGGAGCAAGGCTTGAACCCGTGTTCCCTGCACTGGCAGGCGGATTCTTAACTACTGCAACACATGGGAAGTCCCAGCTATTGGGCTTTTAAAAGATATCTGCCATAGTGGCAGATACTTTCACACACTTTCTCTTATTTTAATCTTCAGATCAGCCATGTGAGAAAGATAGTATTATCTCTGTTTTACAGATGATGAAATAGAGTCCCCAAATTGTAAATGGTCATATTATGGTTAGACTATCCTTAAACTCCTCAGAAACTATAAGAACTTGAAATGTAATGACTTATTTGAAATGTTGAAAATATCAATTAACAATAAAGTAAAAGGTTTCTAATTTCCATTAAAAGTAGTGATAAAAAGACAGAAAACTACTTCTAAAGTTATCAGATGCCAGATCTTATTTAAGTGGTTTAAGGGTTTAGTAAGAAAATTTCAATATAGAAAAAATAATAATACTACACTAAAACAGAAAAAGTATAAGACACTTCAGTTTTTAGTGACTAGCCATAGTAGGTATCAGAAATTCTTAGCATAATACCAGATTTCAGAATTGACGGACAACATCGAGATTCCCATTGCACTTAGAATAAAATATAACCTTTTTGGTAGCACCTATAGGAATCTGCCCTATCTGGCTCCCACCACTCTTCAGCTCATCTTATCCGACTCTCCATGACCCAGTCTCTCTGCTCTTTTTTCAGCCAATCCTGAGACAGGCTGGGACCTGAGACTGGGACCCTATGCTGCAGGGCTTGCACCTGGACAAACGTCTCCTCCAGCAACAAAATACAAAGAAACTATAAGGGACCAAAAATAACTGCATGCATGCACAGTTGGGGCAAATTACGGACAACAAGATAACAAAAGGACCAAATCCTATTGCTACTTCTGAAGAGCCAGGAGCAAAAACAAGATGTTGGGAGCAAAAGCAGGGTATTGCGCATGCCCCCTGCACTCAACACCACCAAAGGGGTGGGCAAAGCACCTAAGCCATCCCTCCGGCCAGACCCTGGACACACCCCTACCCTCACCCCATAGAGGAATGAGCTCGCCCCTCCTTGGGGAGCGAGCAAGGGAACCTGTTACTTATTTTCGCTCCCCCGTACTGTAGCAGGGGCCCCAGTAAAGCCTTGCCTGAATTTCTTGTCTGGTTTCTTATCAATTTCTATTGACTAAGGAAGGCCAAGAACCCTGGTAGGTAACAATCCTACACTGCAAGTCATGGACTTTCTTGCCTGGATACCTTCACACAAGCTTTCTTCTGATGATGACTGACTCGTCCTTGCCCTTAGTCTCAGCTTAAATGTCACCCCTCAAAGAGGCTATCCCTAACACTATTAAAAGGAGCTCCTCTTATTCTTTTATATGGCACCTTGTTTTCTTCCCCTTTTCCCCCTTTAACACTTGTTATAGCACTTCATTATGAAGCAGTGTTATATTCTGAAGTACTGATATAAATTTGTGTTTTTTCTGTACTTCCCCTCCCCCTTTGCTTCCTTCAGCTTACATCTACAGAGCAAACAAAGAACTCAGAAACAGCTGAAAGACTTTGACTTTGACAGTAAGGCAGAAATGCATTTTACCCCCCCGTTATCCAAAGACTAGATAGAGATTGGGGCCAGGGGGCGGGGGGCAGGAGGAAGAGAAGGATGAAAAGCTTCACTGATTATACAGGCAGAAGTAAAAGGAGAAAAGTATTCAAAGTGGGAGGGGAAAAAGAAAGTTGCATTGTCAGAACCAGGAGTAGGTGGAAAATACTCAGCACATACTGTCCTGAGAGTGGAAAACCAGTGTGCTCATGGTCTGTGGACAAGTGATCCCTTTCCATAGTCCTGGAAACTTGTAAGCCCTCTGAATTTAGAATAATGGTTTTCAAAGACATCAGGTCTTATTCACTGGAACCTGTAAATGTTGCCTTGTATGGAAAAAGGGTCCTTGCTGATATGATCAACTTAAGAATTTTGAGATGAGATTACCTAGACTTATGCCCTAAATGCAATCAGAAGTGTCCTTGTAAGAAAGAAGTAGAGGGAGATTCAACACAGAAGCTGCAAGGAGCAAGAAGCAAATTCTCCCCTAGAGCCTCTGGAGGGAGTCCAGCCCTGCTAACACCCTGGTTTGGGGTCATTCAAACTGATTTCTGAGTTCTGACCTCCAGAAATGTGGGAGGATAAACTTCTATTGTTTAAGGCGTCAGGTTCACAGTAATTTGTTACAGCAGCCACAGAAACTAATACACACATGGAGTAAAAATCTCATTACTCTGACCAGTGTGGAACTGAACTGAATCTCTGGGGGAATTTCCTTTATGCTGGGATAAGTGATGGCTATACCACCAGTTACATATACATGGATATGTATACAGGCATACCTTGGAGATACTGAGGGTTTGGTTCCAGACCACCACAATGAAGCAGATATCACAATAAAGTGAGTCACACGTACTTTTTGGTTTCTTAGTGTATATAAAATTATGTTTACACTACTCTGTAATCTATGAATTGTACAATAGAATTATGTCTAAAAAAAACAATATGTATACCTAAATTTTAAAATATTGCTAAAAAATGCTAACCATCATCTTACAATGCAAGGTTGCCACAAACCTTCAATTTGTAAAAAACTCAATTATCTGCAAAGCACAATGAACAAGGTATGCCTGTATGTTTATTATTATCATCATCACTATTTTTCTACTCTTTACCGGACAGAAAGTTCCACGAAGGTTATAACCCTTTCTCTTTTGTTCACATTTATACCCAGGTCTCTGTTTAGCAGCTGTCACATAATAAGTGCTTTACAAATAATTGGGGGTTTTTTTTGTTGTTTTTTTTTTTGCGGTACGCGGGCCTCTCACTGTTGTGGCTTCTCCCGTTGGACGCGCAGGCTCAGCGGCCATGGCTCACGGGCCCAGCCGCTCCACGGCATGTGGGATCTTCCCGGACCGGGGCACGAACCCATGTCCCCTGCATCGGCAGGCGGACCCCCAACCACTGCGCCACCAGGGAAGCCCCTACAAATAATTGTTGAATGAATGAAAAGTATTGCTAAAATAGCACAAAATGAGAAAAACACAAACAACAAATGGTAAAAATAACTACGAAAAAGACTGTACCAGAAGAAAACTGAATAGTCAAATACCCATTACTAGCAATCTAAATAGAGATTTCGGCCAGTCTGACCCCATGGGTGGGAATGCTTTCCAGCATATAGAGACCTGTACTTTAATACTTGCTAAATGTGAGTGTATTCTGGCATTGATACATTTTCGGTCAGTTTCATCAGCACAACCTCAGGGTATGCTCAAAGCTCAAGTTGGTCTATTAACGTCTGAGAGCTAATGTACCTGGTGCCCGTCCCTGTAGGCTGAAATCGCAGGGCGGGAATGTAGCAGTTCTGGCCTGTGAGCTATGGTTACCTGCTCGGTTGGGATAGCACGATATTCTTCTATTCTGCTTTTTAAGTGAGAAGATCTATCATGAGCCAATTCAGAATGAAGGGGACTAGAACACTACCTGTTCGATGTTGCAAAATATACCGGATTATGTTGCCTTGTTTGTGCCATTCCTAAAGTGACTGGGTTAAGGCAACATAATCGTACTTGTCTTGGAGGCTTCACAGCTGTGAGTGGAGTGCCACATGAAATTATTCAGAGAACAAAAATTTTCAGCACTTAACTGAAATTCCAGCTTGCACTCCTATTTAATTATAACCCAAACAATCTCGCACTCAGCTGCCCAGCAAGGTAAAGAATCTGGTAACAATTCCTTGGCAAAGAGAATCTGAGAATAGCTTTACTTGAGGCCTCCTAGCCTAGAACTCAGGGATGCTCATGCCAGGCCTCTACAGGGACCCAAAAGCTGAGGCTCTGCTTTGCCTTCCCCCTCTTTATGCCTGTATGGCTTCCCTCTAACAGCCGCGTAGACCCCCAAGAGTGAGTGTGGATCAGGGCTGTCACTGGGTGTTCAGGCCACACTCTGGCCCTGTGCTTTCTGTGCCTGACACAAGGTGGAGTGATGGGTTAGGCAGGGATGGGACCATCAAACACATTCATACCAAACTCTCTGCACCCCCTCAGGATTCTGAGCCGTTTGAATTCAAGTAAATGCCTCCTTTTCCAAAATGCTACTGTTTTTTAGGAATGGTTCTTAACTTTTTAAAGGTCAAAGCCCTTTATGAGAAACAGAAAAACAACAGACCCTCTCCCAACAAAAAATGCTTATGCAAACCTATAAAAGTTAAAAAAAATTAAAAAAACCACTTGATCATTTCTATACCATACAGGAAAATACTCATCTTTTAAGGGCTAAGATATTTATTTACCCTTAAATTAGGATGAATAAGGCCAGACTGCCCAGGTTAGACTCTCCACTTCTGTCATTCAGTAGCTGTACAAACTTGGGCAAGTCATTTGATCTCGCTCTTCCTCAGTTTCCTCATTTGTAAAATAAGAGTGACAAAAAGAGCACCTACCACAAAAGATCATTATGAGGAAATAATAAATTCAATATGTAAAGTGCTTACAATGGTGCCTGGAGTTAAACAAATATATATGGAGCTTTGACTAGATAGGTGCTGTTCTAAGACTGAAGGCAATGAACAAAAATTACTGCTGTCAATGGGGCATGTGTTTTTAATGCAGAGCTTAAATTTCCATAGAAATCTTATAGTGTATTTCATAGTAATTAAAAGTATCTTCTTATGTATATTTTCTCTTTGTTCAGATAATAGATAAGTAAGATTTAATACAGATTTCCCATCTGGGATGCTGTAGGTTCACAGAGCTCAGATCTAGACAGTTCTAATTTGTGTTTCATCCTCATTCCACACCTGATAGCCTTTCTGTATAAATAATTTGGGCTGTGAGGACTCACCCTTAACTTGGCATAGGTATTTATAAAATGGGAGAAAAGCCAGATTCCAGGAAAACAATTTATGCTGTCCCATCCCTCAAGTTTTACTCATTCATCTGTTATGCTTAAAAATCAATTAGCGCTGTTCATACACTGTATCAACAGCTTTATTTAGGATTAACTACTGGGCAAATTTAACTGCAATTTCCCTACCAATGATGCTCTAAAACAATGCCTGGATTTCAGGAGCTAATGAAGGTCTCTTTTGACTATGACATATTTTTAAAGTTCTTATGCTTTTATTTTATCTTTCTGCCCTGTGCCTTCCTGTCTCCACCTGTCCTCTCTCCCATCAGCACCAGGAGGATATCACATTTCAGGTTGATTCTTGTGGACTCTCTTCCTTTTAAAAAATTATTAGGAAATAATTATTGAGTCACAGGAAGTTAAAAAGAAATGTACAGGGAGGTCCTATGCACCCTTTACCCAGGTTCCCTAAATATTAACATCTTTTAAAACAACTGTATAATATTAAAACCAGGGCATTGACATAGGCTCAGTCCACGGAGCTTATTCAGATTTCATTGGGATTAACTTTTTAAGTAACCAGTTATTACATTTGGTAAGCATCGGTTATGATCACAATAAAGGCTGAAATTCACTTCTTGTGTGTGTATTTGGTGTGGGCCTGTGTGTGCACATGTGTGTGTATCCATTTGTGTGTGTGTGTGTGTGTGAGAGAGAGAGAGAACAAACTCTGACCCTACCCTTTTCATGAGACTTTTGAGGAACAAATGGGAGAATTTTAGGTAAATACTGTTCATAAACTGTAAAATGCTAGATAAATAAAAAGCATTATATTGTAGTATATGTCTAATGCTCTGTTCAAGAAAAAATGTCTCATTAGTAGGGTACACAGAGAGTAGGTAGAGCCTACTTACCTGTATAAGGAGGGGTGTGTGTGTGTGTGTGTGTGTGTGTGTGTGTGTGTGTGTGTGTGTGTGTGTGTGTGTGTGTGTGTGTGTGTGTGTGTGTAGGGGTATTTAGGAGTCTCAGCAAAATCCCATCTGAAAACACAGTACACAGTTAGAAGGGACCTTGGGACCAACTGTTCCAGTCCTCTACATTGTACACATATTTTGAAATACTCTTCTTGCTGGTTAGTCTTCTAATCTCTGATTAAAACTTCAAATGATGGGCACATACTGCCTAATGATTCAGTCTTTCCCTATGTGTTTAAAGGTCCTTCCTTATAATAAGCTGTAATCTGCCTTCCCTGTGGCTTTTATCCACTGGTCTTGGTTCTGCCATCTGCTGCCACACACAATGGAGGACAAGTGAAGGCAGCCATCGTTCCCCTGAGTCTCTTCTCTACCCTGAACAAGGCAAGTCCTTCTTTCTGTACAAGACTGCTTGACTCTGGATGAGCTTCTTGTTCTCTCCAAGGATGCAACCACGATCAAAGTACAGTGGGGTGTGAGCTGAACAGCATATTCAGAGCTGGACCAGTCTCCTCCTCTGTCTGTACATGATACTTGTATTAATGGCCCCTATGATTACATTAACATCTTTTTGTGTTTTTCATTTTTCCCCTCAACTTGCTTCATTTTTCTCTTGAAATCAATTGAAATCCCCTGGGCTTTTTTTTTTTTTTTCCCCTCAACTTGCTTCATTTTTCTCTTGAAATCAATTGAAATCCCCTGGGCTTTTTTTTTTTTTAAAGTGTAAATTTGCCTTGTTATTTAGCCATTCCTTCCTGATTCTGCATATAGGTAGCTAGTTTTCTGGACAAATGAGCAGGACTTCATGTAGATTCTTATTAAATTAGGCCTGTTGTACCATTCTATTGATATTTTTTGTATCCAGACTCAATCACTAAATGTATTTACTGACCCTTCTGGCTGCATGTTGGCTGTAACCTTTATATACAGCCCTTTAGGTCCTTCTCAAAATTGCTGATGAAACACTTTGGTATAAAAGGGCAAAAAGGAGATCATTAGAAAGCTATAAATTCTAACTATAACACTGTGACCTCCTGTTACCGTTAAATTTTAATTGAGCATTCAGCTCTAAGTTTTTACTGAGGATTGACCTAAGAAGTAGCCATGCGCAAAAAGCCTCTGTGTAAAATTCTATAAAATTTTATCAGGCGATTCAATATCTCATTTGTAAAAATCCCATGGGAAATTTCTCCTGGAACTCAGGGATAGAAAAAAATCCCTACCAATGCTAGCTGAGCTGGTATAAGTTTCCTTCTGCTTTGATTTCTAAGAGGCTAAGAGAAAAAAAAAGTACTTGCTCTACTGCTGTAGCTTTTCTTTATTTCTATTTATTGATTTTCTTCCCTTCTATCCCACTTCATTACCTAACATGCCATGTTAATAAATCCGTATTAACATATTTTACGTTTTATCAGATATCATGATATATCCTTTCTAAAAGCAGGTAGGGCATAAAAACGAACATGCATAATTAAGACATCTTTTCATGTGTCTTTTCAGACGTTTAAAGGTCCATGCAACAATTTCTTTACTTTTCAAGTAGGACACTAGGAAATTTTCCCCAGAGTACTTGTACTGAAGTAGTAAGGTTTGCTTCAGCCCTTCAAATCACTTCCTTCCAAAATTTGTTCTCAGTTTAGAATGGCATGTTCTGAAAATCTTCCATATTAATTTCCCCAAATGGTACTTTATTTTAAAGTGTAAATTTGATCATTTGCTAACATTTTCTCTTTTTGGCCCTTCCATTACAGAATTTTTTTTTTCATTAAATACTGCTATCTGCCTGGAATTATTTATCCTGAAAAGACTTGTGGATTCAATGTTAGGAGCCCAGGGTTGTTGCCTTGGATTAACTACTTTGTGTGACTATTGGAAACCCACTGGGTCATGAAATTTCTCATTTACAGAAGGAAAACTACATTTTGATGAATATCTGATAAATATTAGTACTGTTAAAATGTATATAACTTACTTTTAAGTACTTTAAAATAGGTAGTTTATAATGTATAGTTTGATTATATAGATGTACCATGTTTTAAACTCCAAACTTAGAAGCTTAAAGCAGTCTATGTGGTCAGCAAACATTATAGAGTGTTACCAAGGCAACATTCTAGAGGTTGGTCACTACAAAAGCATTTGTTATACCCATCTTGATGCTTTGTTTTATTAGCAACATATGTCAGAAATGGACTCCCACTGGCACAATTAGTGACTTATTAACTAGCATTATAAATAGAACTTAATCGACAAAATTAAAGGTTTTAAATATAAGTGGAATACTAGAGATTTTGGAGATGTCCCCCACCTTTGCATGACCAGGTTACAAAACTCTTAAGGAGGCCCACAGCCTGTACCGAAGGATCAGTGGCCTAAGTTGAACACTAAAGCTTCTTATTTCCAACTGTCCCTCTAGTAGAATTTCTGGTTGTTTGATGCTGAATAGAAAGATAACAAAATCCTGGCTCTGGAACGTTGTTTCATCTGCCTCAAGTAAACCTTTTTTTCAAGGTAATGACTGGAATATCTGAATAGGCAGAGAACTAGGATATCATCAAACTTACGGAAGAGGTTGTATGAGTCTATTAATGCCTATTTGCTAGTAAATGTTTGCTAAAATATGACTATATGTGTAGCAGAATTTGCTTTAAAACTTATAGCTGGCAATAGCAATATCATAGGGGGACTGCTAACCCTTTTCAACATTCTGCAGTAACCACACTTACCTATCAAAGGTGTGTATAACCAAATTATCACAGGATAGCTCTCAACAGACATTTTGCCTCATTTTAATTTTCATCAGAGCCCTTCAAATTAGTCACTACTCCCCTTACTCAGATTAGAAAATTCAGGTTTAGGGGATATTAATCCATAAAAATATGGATATTGAGTGGTAGAGCCTGATGTGTCTGATTTCATTGCTCCAACTGCTCCCGCAGACTCCCAGATAAAGTCACATGGTCATTGCAAGGAATGGATGAGTGGTTATGAAATGGCAGCAGCTGGGTTCTCTGCAAATGTATGGGTTAAACAAAGGCTCTTTAGCCCTTTTGACAGATAGCTTAAAGTCAACTCATATTAAATTGATTTGATATATATTTACTGTTCCTTTATATATATATACACTTACTATTAATATAGTTTTGGTTCTTTTTTTGTACTTCTCATGTTTTAAAATCTATACTCTCTTTTGATCTACCCAATATATTCAGAGAAATTGTAATTTCATACACTGAGGCACAGATTACTCTGTGACATAATTGCATGACCTAGCTCTAGAGCCCTCTCCTAGAAAGCTTGACTATAAAATTATCAGTTGAAACATGCTTTGAAAAGTCATAGTTATCTAAAAGTCAATAAAAAGCTCATCTCAAAGCATTGTTGCATAGAAAAAAGTAAATGAAATGGTAATTTTAGAATTGGAATGCTTAAGGGAAATAAAATATTCATGGACTGATGATTCTGATGTACAGCAGGGATCAGTGGAGTTGAATGAATGATTTGGGGTCCTATAAAGCTACTAATCAGGCTAAAAAAAATGCAAGATATAAATAGAAGAATTTACTCCATAGTTACCAACAAAATATCACATTCCAAATTCATTTATTTTGGATATTATGTCCTTAGCAGAAATCAGTATGGCCACAAATAACCCAAATCTAATTTATTTTTTAAAATCTTAAGTTCTTAGAAGACAGATCCTAGGTGAACAGAAAAGTAAGCTTTGATATGTTCCTATCTATACTTCTGAAATTTATGCTTTAAGGTTAATTTTTTTATTTAAGCAGAAGTTATGGGGAAAAATTATTCATTTCACATGAAGCCATTTCATTAACAACTCGTTATTACATGTGGAGGTAATGGCATCCAAAGAATATGAGGTTATGAAAAAAATGTATGTTCTTAGTTTTAACTTCATGTGAAAACTAAAATAAATATGATGATAGATAATATAATCAAACTTTTCCAGGAAAGAGGCTGATCTATTTTTGTTATACTCTAGCTGTATACCCGGCTTACAGAATTATCTGTGCTTTAGCCTTTCCCATGTGTGTTATTATTACACATATTAAAATTATTCTTCCTCTTTAATGAAAATGAAAAATATATAGAGTGAGAAGTTTTAGCTTTATTTTTTAAATGTGTATATTTGCTCATAATAACTGAATAAAAGTGACTTGAAATTATGTTCTTTTAAATATTAATTCAATTATAGTATTATATGGGGGAAATTCTACTAGTTGGGATAATATCTTGGGATGATTTTTCCTCTAGGTCCTACTTATCATCCCTGAATAAGACAAAATGAGACATCAAAACTATAAAATTGCTGCTTTTGTAGGCTTAATATCCATCAATGCTGAGGAAGCTGTTTGGACACAAAATTAAGATTTGTTCTAGGATTTCAACATTGACTTTAGTAACAGCAGGGGAAAAACAAGAATGTGCTTAGAGAGAAAAACCTCTGATTATGTTATGAACGTACCACTCCATTCACTGATAGTAGCTGGTCTCCTCGCTTGAGGCCTCCGTGTCTTTCGGCCACCCCTCCAGGAATGATGCGAGAGATATAAATGGGGGAATTTTGCTCCTTTCCTCCCATCACATTAAAACCAAGGCCTTCATCCGTTTTTGGCAGCTCGACTACCCGAGGGTGGGAATGGCCTTCACTAGCTGCAAAAGCTGCAACTGTTGCCTGAAAGAAAAGATGGTCATTTGGTGATAAAAACGAGGGAAATAAGGCTCATCACATGACTTGCAGTGTGTAGATCTGGCAACTCCTCCTATTTTATAGCATTCTCCTGTGAAAGAAAGAACACGAAAGGGAGGGGGCTTTCTTCATTTAGATGTCCTTTATAATTCCTTTCTTTGGTAAAGCTCAGCCCAACTATTGATATTTCCACCTTTCTAGACCTTACCCATTTTGATAAAAATTTCCCTTCCTCATAAACATCTTTCCCACTAACCTTGGTTAGATGCAAATCTTCCTATTCTTGGACTCCAAATAGCTTTGGTACATATAATACCTACATATGGTACATAAACTATAATTACTGTATATATTGTATATATGTTGACCATGGGCACCCGAAGGGCCGAGATCGTGGCTTCCACTTCTTTGTATGACACACGGTCTAACTTGGTGTTTGCACATAAATGTATTCAATACGCTGATGAGCACTTATATGTATATATACTGGTGAATACATCTAGAATTTTGCTATTGCCAAACCACTGGCTTAGAAAATTTAGTTTCTTTTTCTTTTTTAATTGAAAATGCCTAAAAGAAAAAAAAGCTAAAAGAAAATAATAGATTCAAACAGATTATAATTATTTCATATCAATATTCCATATTATTATGAGAGGTCCTCTTATCTGGCACAGGTTTTTTTCCCCTATATTTTACATTAATATTTCAACTACTGCAGTAACGTAGGCAAAACGAGCACTCCATGGTTTTATACCTAGATGTACAAAATATCATTTAATATGGATATAACTTTATTTTAAAATTCATATATATTAATTTAAAAAACAAGTTGAAGGAAACAACTTACCATTAGTTTTCACCCCCCTCCCCTCCATAGAGAAGATTTAAATAGTTTCTATCAAGAAAAGATTCTTCTGCCTGCTTCTTATTTTCCACCTCTGGTAAACTGCCTTAACCACAGTTGGTTAGATACCTACTATAAAGTGATTTACTCAACACTGTGAAAATATTGATTCCCAACGACTGTACATTCTTTTCCACACACAGCATTATCACATCAATTTAGCATTATGCTACTGTCTGCATTTAGTGAAAGATAGTGAATGATATGGAAATAATGGCTTGCTTTTAGCTACATGCATTTGCTCATGCAAACCTTGCTGTCATGCATAGATTTTAATGGCTGACATGGATGCAATGCAGACAGCCCAGAAACAACCAGAAAATATTGTGCTATTGCAACATTATGCTGCTATCCTGCTGTTCTACATGAATAAGAAATGAGAATGGTAAAACACTACATAATTCACTTTCCCCTTAATTAAACCATGTAGGGATCATTTTTCTGTGTGTGTTCCACTTCAGTACAAGCAAAGCATGATGTAATGATAATAATACCCTCTTTTTGCCTGGGTTAAAAAAATCAAAAAACAAAAAAATCACAAATCTATAGTGTTCAGTTACAGAATGAAAACTGAAAAAATCAGGAGAGAAACCAAACAAGCGGTGATGTAACACAAAAGAATTAAATGGAAAATTCTGATTATTTTCAGCAGTTCTTATTTCTTACACATATTAGAAAGAGAAAAGCTTTTAAAAAGCAAATGTGTATCTATTATAACATTTCTGTACTTGTAAAGTAAGAACTGCATTAGTGATTTTAGTTTAAAACTATTATTTCCTATGGTCTGTTTCCCAGATAATTTCATGATCCTACTGCTGTAACATTTTCATTCGGAAGGTCTCTGCAATCTCTGGATTTGAGTTTTTCAAGAGCAAATGTGGTCACTACCAAAACAGGTAACAAACCTTCCCTTTAGGTCAACACCATATTCATTCAGCTACTCTGCTGAGTACATGGAAGAATCCTGCATCAGTGGGTATCAAGTGAGTTCTCGTCATGTCTAGCTTGAGTCAAACTTTTAGACTTGTACAAATCTTCATGCGTTGAATAGGGAACAGGTTCTTTTGGATCAGAGGAATGTGTCAGAAAACCAAGAAGTATTTATACAATGAACCAGCAGATTTGCTTGTGCCAAATGAACATTCAGTGAGTTTAATGAAATCATTCTCCTTTCTTAAGCTACAGAAGCAGCAGAAACGTTCAATTTTCCATTAGGATTTTTACCTGGGAAGTAGTACTGGTTCTAGACTCTGGGCTGCCACTGATGTCTAAATTCTCTTACAGTGTACACACGAGAATACCTGAAACACACACGCGCACAATCAATTACTAGATCACTGGGGTTAAGTATATTTTTAAAGTTACTCAAGTCTTACCTTTGCTGTGGCCCTGGCACGGAATTCAGGACAGCCATTAACAGTTATCGTTTCATGCATATATTGATACACCTAAAATGTTCACATAAAAAAAGAACGTGTAAGAACATTAAGAATATCAATTCTTTCATTGCAGATAGGACAATAAGTTTTCACTGTAAGACAGAAGTTCCCTATCACAAAGTGAAATAGCTTTGAATCAATTATCCTGATGATTTGGACCAAAAATCCCTCCTATTTTTTTTTTGCGGGGGGAGCGGGCAGGTGGTGGTTAGGGCAGAGAAGAGAGGGCAATCACTTTTATTCACTTTTTAATTTGGCTATCCATGTTTATCAAGTAATAAAACTTTTATATTTGGTTTTATAAAAGCCGCTGTTGGTAAAAATTTTTACCATTATTTATAGTTCTATCTCTCAAATACATAATAAAAATAATGTATATAGTTATTTCCTGAATCTAGGTAACACTTTAAAAATAGTTTTCTAAGTTAATATTCCACAGAGCTGGGATTACAATATCTTTTCCTTGAATGTTGGAAGGTATGCAAGTTGGAATGTGTTACTGATACACACTCATAATTCATAACTATAGAGATTCAGGAGCAAAGACAACTAAAGTAAGAGATTCTTGGAATTAGTAATACAGAAAAACATATCAACTATGGGTTCATGTTAACATTTAGATGAAATAGAAAAAATGGGGGGTAAAATCTGGACCCAGAATGATGTCACAGAAAGCATACAGGTTTTGCTGACTAACGGACCTACGTTTGAGCCTTATAATACAATTGGGGAACTATGAGGTCTTGGGTGAACTACTTTACCACTTTGATGCTCTTTTTGCCCATCTGAAAAATGGGTAAAGAATATTTATTTAGTATGGTTGTTTCTTTTTTTTTTATGCAGTATACAGTTTATTACTTTGTACTAACACATTCTCATATTACAAAGGCAATTTAGTGGAAGAATGTTTCTTTTGATATTTGAATAATCTGAAAGAACACAAACAGAATTATACATAAAAACATACTCGTTTGGATAACAGCAACAACAACAACAAAAAGACAAGTTAAACAATAAAAAAATTTTCCTTTCTTACAGGTAGACATTGAAGTGGACCTAATTCGGTTTTCTGTTTAAAAGCCTCCAAAGACAAAAGCAGCTTAAAATCTAATTAAAATGAATAAAAAATGTTTACTAAATTACTGGTCTTTGGCACCATTTTCTGTTTTCTGTTGTATTATTATTTTTTTTTTTCTGCGGTATACGGGCCTCTCACTGTTGCAGCCTCTCCCGTCGCGGAGCACAGGCTCCAGACACGCAGGCTCAGCGGCCATGGCTCACGGGCCCAGCCGCTCCGCGGCATGCGGTATCTTCCCAGACCGGGACACGAACCCGTGACCCCTGCATCCGCAGGCAGACTCTCAACCACTGCGCCACCAGGGAAGCCCTGTTTTCTGTTGTTTAGATGAAGGTTCTTTGTCTGTTTCTTCTCTTGCTCTTTTTACTGGTCTAGATGCACCATTTTCATCATGTTCATCATCACTATCAAATTTAGTTTTCTTGCCCTGAAACTGTACTTTTCCTTTAGCAGACCCAATCTGGGCAGCTTTATTTCCCTTTCCTTTTCCTTTAAACCTGCGACCTTTTGACTTCTATTTGTTTAGGGATTCTTGTTGCTCTTCTACTATTTTTTTCAATGCTTCTTTTTCCACATCTCTTTCTAGAACTTCCCAGGTGACCTCTTTGTTCCTTAATTGTAGGTTACCATTATTCGCGTCTTTTGCTTTCCATAGCTTTTTCTTTAAACAGAATTATTTCCTCTTTGGCTCCTCTGACAAAGT
Organism: Globicephala melas; assembly: GCF_963455315.2. Lineage (NCBI taxonomy): Eukaryota > Metazoa > Chordata > Mammalia > Artiodactyla > Delphinidae > Globicephala > Globicephala melas. Next base: position 37,671,032 of record NC_083323.1, on the reverse strand, counting down.
CTATCCATTTTATTTCACCATGATTTGAGAAAAGGACATGCAAATCTTCTCTACACATCTGATCATCTAAGTCCCCCGAGAATTTCAGCAAGCAGCCAATCTTTTCTTCTAGAGATTTCATTTCAGCATTTTCTGCTAACTTTTGTTTTTCTTCTTGCTCGTGTTTAGCTCATAATGTAGCTTCTATTTTATTTTGCTTTCTTTCTTCATTTTTCTCTGTAAAGTAATCGGCCTTGAAAAGTATTAGCAGGTCTTTGTGTCTTTGTACTTCTGGCCAGGGGTCTCAACAAACTTCTTAGCAGATTCAATGGTATCAAATACAGCAAATATTGATCCCTTAAATACTTTGTGCAATGTTCTTCTCATCTTAATATTTAGTACCTGACCTTTATCTTCCAACCATTCTTTTATGTCATCAAGGGTTGCATCAATTGGGAAGCCTTTAATATAAACAGATCTGTTTTTTACAACAGTTTTATACTCATCAGTCACTTCAGGGAAGGGTTTGCTTGGAGATCTTCTAATTTTAGTTTATCTTCACTTATTTCCATGAGTTCTGCTTCACTTATTTGCATGAGTTCTGCCTTTGATTTGCTCAATGCTTCTACTATTACATTAAAGTCTGTTGTTAGACGGTTTAACCTATTAAATTTTATCATTATCTCCAAAGGTACCCAACCTTCACCCAGTTTGATCTGTTCCTTTAAAAATTTGTCACGTGGAAAATTGAAGTCACCAAAATAATGCTCGATTTGATGACAGATTTTGGCCTCCAGAGCAGCCATTTTTTCATTATCACCATTTTCTGCCATTCTGGCTATTTTTAAGTTCCCGGTCCCACAGAGACGCGCCACAGGGTCACTAACAGCGACCGCAACATCTCCCCTCCCCAGCACCGCCGCCTTGCCCAATGCACCTCAAGAAGATGGGGGTTGTCCCGGCCAGTATGGTTATTTTTCTTTGAAAGAATACTTTCAAAACGCCATCCAGAGCAGGTACTCCTTAGACAGCAGGTATCATTACTAATTATGATTCTAGACACAACTATAGAAATTGTTGAAACATAACAGAAAAACTGTTTTTCCTTTAAACTACCAGGGATGGGGGGGTTAGGAAATCAGTAGTAAAATAAATTGCTCAATTTTAAATAAACTGAAGTATAGAGGATGACTTTTAAAGGATAGTTTGAAGAGGATATTTTGAAAAAATAACACGATTAAATATGCTTGATTATATGCTCATTTTGAAGATTTAAATAATAAATTTGTAAATATCTATTGCATAAGGCACAGGGGTAAAAGTCCATTTGGTATTATGCTGGAGTATTTTTCAGGAGTGACCCATTAGCCACATCAGTAAAAGATGAAACGGGAGAATTTTAATTGAAGATTTTTTCCTTTCTATTGATCTTATTTTATATGCTTAAGTCAAAAATTATTAAGGTGAGTTCAAAATTTGATTAATTCATCCATTCAACAACCATTCATTGAATGTCTGGGACTGATTTCCCAACATTTTTTATTGGCTCATGTCTCAAATATATTTGGTTGAATCTCCACTAATGCTGATTCATCTTTCCCAGGTAGCATATTTAGGAGGAGAAAGACAAAGTGGTCTGGAGCAGAAAAGTAGGAGCACTACTGAGGATCCACCTTTAATCCTTATGTTTCCACTAAATAACTGGGGTATTCAGTTTCTGTGGGAAATCTGAACAGGAAGAGAGCAAGTTTCCAGAAGACCATTTTGTGGAACTGGGACCTGTTCATGCAAATTCTTTAGGTTACCAAAATAACTGCTAAACATGTTTCCATGTTATTTCCTTGAAAGTGTATCGTTCTGTTTCACAGAAATGGTCCTTCCACAAATAAATGCCACTTACTTGCTCTTACAGCCCATTTAAGAGGAGGATTTTCTCCAGCCTGTTTGCCTGTTTCTCTTGTTAATAAACTCTCTCAAATCTGACCCGTTTGCTCCATCCTAACTTATTTATTATCTGTTGCTCGAAGCACGGAATTAGTGTCTTAATTGGGTCTCTCTACCACCAAAACACTATAGACTTTAGTTATCAACATCAAGTACCTACCTGACCATACTGCTGCTGTGCTCTTGGCTGTCTGCTGCCCTTACAGTAAAGGTTGCAAAGTCAAATTCTTACAAAAGTCAAGCTAGTGAAAATAATGCAGAGCACAGCCTCCTCTTTCGTCTTGTTTTCCTACTTCCTTTTCTCCTCCCTGAGCATTACCCAAACATATCATACCCTCTTAGTTGCCCAGGCTTTTGCACATGCTGTATGTTCTGTTTGGAATGCCCTTCCATCAGGAAGACTCTTATTTATCTAAGTTTAACACAATCATTAAAGGCTTAATTCAAATATTGTCTTCTCTGTTAAACATTCTCTGCCTTCCCCAAGCAGAGCAAATTTCTCCCTCCTTGGCTCCTGGCCAAATGAGTTTGTCTGGAGTCATTGCGGTCATCTTTTCCGGAGGAGTGACGTGTTTGTTTGCATTCAAGGATGTTTATGAGGACAATCATGTAGCAAATAATTGGGGGAGGAGGAATGGTTGTCATCAATTGATTAAAACAAAAACTACTTTTTTTTAACCAAGGAGGTGAAAGCCCTGTACACTGAAAACTAATAAGATGTCGATGAAAGAAATTGAAGACACAAATAAATGAAAAGATATTCTGTACTCATGGACTGGAAGAATTAATATTGTTAAAATGACCATGTCACCTAGAACAATCTACAGATTCAATGCAATTCTTAACAAAATTCCAACGGCATATTTCACAGAAATAGAACACAATCCTAAAACTTATATGGAACCACAAAAGACCTGAATAGACAAAGCAATCTCGAAAAAGGAGAACAAAGCTGGAGGCATCACACTCCTTGTTTTCCAACTATATTACAAAGCTGTAGTAATCAAAACCATATGATATTGGTATAAAAACAGACACATAGATCAATAGGACAGAATGGAGAGCCCAAAAATAAACCCATACATGTATGGTCAATTAACTTATGACAAAGGAAGCAAGAATACACAATAGGGAAAGGACAGTCTCTCCAATAAATGGTGTTGAGAAAACTGGACAGCCACATGCAAAAGAATTAAACTAAACTATTATCTTGGACCATACACAAAAATTAATTCAAAATGGATTAAACACTTGAATGTTAGACCTGAAACCATAAAACTCCTAGAAGAACACATAGGTGGTAGATCCTTGATATCAATCTTAAAGATTATTTTTTGGATCTGACTCTAAAAGCAAAGACAACAAAAGCAAAAATAAACAAATGGGTCTACATCAAGTTAAAAAGCTTCTACACAGCAAGGGAAATCATCAACAAAATGAAAAAGCGACCTACTCAATGGGCGAAAACATTTGCAAATCATATATCTGATAAGAGGTTAATATCCAAAATATATGAAAAACTCATCCAACAGCAAAAACAAAAATGAAACAATCCAATATAAAAATGGGTAGAGGATCTGAATATTTTTCCAGAGAAGACATACAGATGGCCAAGAGGCACATGGAAATATGCTCAACATCACTAACCATCACGGGATGCAAATCAAAACCATAATGAGATATCACCTCATACCTCTCAGAATGGCTATTACCAAAAAGACAAGAAATAAGTGTTGGAGAGCATGTGGAGAAAAGGAAACCCTCATGTACTGTTGGTGCCGTTGTAAATTAGTGCACCACTATGGAAAGCATTATGGAGGTTCCTCAAAAAATTAAAAATAGAACTACCATATGATCCAGTAATTTCACTTCTGGGTATTTATCCAAAGAAAATGAAAACACTAATTTGAAAAGATATATGCACACCCATGTTCACTGCAGCATTATTTAGGGGAGCCAAGGTATGGAAACAACCCAAGTGGACATCAGTGGATAAATAGATAAAGAAGATATGGTATATACATGCAATGGTATACTAGTCAGCCAAAAAAAAAATAAAGAGTAAAATCTTGTTACTCATAACAATGTAGATGGATCTTGGAGGCATTACGCGAAGTGAAATAAGTCAGACAGAGAAAGATAAATACCACGTGATCTCACTTATATGTGGAATCTAAAAAAAACAAAACAAACAAACAAATAAAACCAAGCTCATAGATACAGAAAATGGATTGGTGGTTGCCAGAGAGGGGAGTTGGGAGTGGGCAAAAAGGTACAAACTTCAGTTACAAAATAAGTCATGGGAATACAGTGGACAGCATGGTGACTACAGTTAATAATACTGTATTGCATATTTGAAAGTTACTAAGAGAGTAAATCATAAAAGTTCTAATCACAAGGAAAAAAAATTGTAACTATTCATGGTTATGGATTTAAACTAGACTTACTGTAGTGATTATTTCACAAGGTATACAAATATTAAATTGCTATGTTGTACATCTGAAACTAATATATGTCAATTATACTTCAATAAAAAAAAAAATGAGGAAAACTGAAGCACAGAAGAAAAACTAATTTTGTAAGAGCCTGAGATAAAGCAAATACAAATTAAGAATAATTATCCTTAACACCCCAATTTGAACTGTGAACTTAAAAACGTGCTATGCAAGAAGTAGTACTATATATAGATAATTGCACAGGCTCTGGAGATGACTTGGAAACAAACCCTGGGCCACTTATTAATTGTATGATTTTTGTCAGTTACTTCATTTCTCTGGGGCTCAATTTTTGCATTTGAAAAATGTGCTTAAGGCATCAATTAACTTCTAGGTCTGTTGTGAAGATTCAATAAGATAAGAACAGTTTGTAGGATGTAGTAAGTGCATAAAAAATTAGTTATTATCATTACTATTATCATTATTATTTAATGTTTCCCAATGTATTTGACCCTGGGATCTTTGAGGAAGAATCCTCTAGGACTAGGAGTCTATGAACACTTTTAGAAAGAACTGATCAAAGACTGTAGTTCTCAACTAGGGGAATTTTGCCCCCGCCTCCAGGAGACACTGGGCAATGTCTGGAGACATTTTGGGTTGTCACAAATGGGGAGAGGGATGGTGCTGCTGGCATCTAGTAGTCGACATGCCCAGTAGCCGGGATGCTGCTAAACACCCTACAATGCTCAAGGCGGCTCCCCACAATAATGAATTATCTGCCAAAATGTCAATGATGCTGAGATTGTAAAACCCTGAACTAATGAATCAAGCTATATATTTTCTTTTGATGTGTAATAATTAGTGAGCTATAAAACAACACTTGTATCGCACTGAGAGAAGGGTCTCGTAAATGTTCAGTAAATAATTTTTGGAGTCAAATATGATTCTGGTGCACATTTAACAAGGACTTACTGTAGGCCAAGAGTAGTGCTAAGCGTTTTATATTTATGAGTTCATTTAATTCTCACAACTTGTGATTCAGGCATTCTACACACAAGAAAACAGCCATGGAGATGATAACAAAACCACAACTGCACAGCTAGTTAGTGGCCAATTTGGTACAGAAATTGATATCCAGTTGCCTCCCAAATGTTTCCTCTTTTAACCACATCAGGTTTTCTTATATTGAGACAACATCGGACCACTACTATTTTGGCAGCATGTGTTGAAACAGATGTGCAGATGTCACAAGTACTTATATTTTGCATAAAAGTTTCTGGGTTTTATATGGTGTCTACCACCTATACAAGTGGTGGCTGCCAATCAACAATACGATTCTGAAACCAACAAATGCACCAACTCCAAATGAAAGTGAAATAGCATTTCAATCCTCTTTTCTGGTTATAACATACTAAGATTAAGTGAAATAAATCCAGTGTTAGCGTCAGTCTTTTTTCCTATAAAATACAATAGATTCTGATACTTGGTTTTCAAAAGTGAGCTAAAAAGGTCATGGTCTAGTTATAGAGTCAAGTCAAAACTTGGAGATATTAATTCTACTTCCATTAGCTATGTCATCTTAGGAACGTTTCTTAGCTTTTTACTTCCTAAGGGGCAAAACCTATCCCTGCCTATCTTACTTTTCAAGGACAATTGTAAAAGTATAAAATTTTGAAGAAAGGTGTTATGGAAAGCTAAAGTATTTCCCAGATACCCTGAGAAAGTTTCTGAAGGGAAGACAGAAAATGGTTGTATGAGCTTCTTCAAGGGACAGTGCATGGGGCTTATGGTCCTCTGAATCTTTTGGGTCCCCAAATGTCTGGCAACCTTACCTACAGCATTTCTAAGCACATTCTATTGGATATTATGGGTTTAATTCCTAGTGAAAGTCAAATAATTTATAAAGACTCTTGTATAGAGTTTTAGTTTACATCTTAGTCAATAATTTCCTAACCTTGAATAAATCCCACAAATTCAATAGCATTTTGTATATTTAGAAGCTATTCTAAGCTATTGAAAATTTACAAATACAGATCAATTCAATAAAGGCAGTGGAATTGTGGTGAGTTGGTTCAAAAAGATCCATTTATTCATTCATTCAACTAATATTTACTTACAAGCTATTCTAGTCAGTAGGTTAGGCACCTGGGCCAAAATATGAAAAAAAATATATTGGCTGTTTCTAAAACTTTGAATTAGTATTAATGTTCATTATAGAAGGAGTGTTTTAAAATATTTTAAGCGAATAGTTTAAATTTTACTTTTCTTTATATTAAAAAGCAGATAGCCTATCTTTTCTGGATGGAAAGTTTGTCACTGGGAGAATATCAAGTACAAATGTCATAAAAGCTTCTCTTGTGGACCAAATTTACAACAGAATTCCCAGTTAGAGTTAAAACAAACAGCTAAAATTCAAGTGCAAGAGGATTCTTGCTTCTTAGCTCTCATTTATCATAGACTATGTAGACAATATCACAATATAAACTTTACACTGAATCATTCTTCTTGATCTTGAAAACCCTGATTGGTACAGAGATGTAGGAAAGGGATGACAAATCTATATCATCAGTTTCTTGCCCTTTACTCCTTTTCTATGTGACTTTAAGGGACCTACTATCTGTGCACCTTAGTTTTCTACTATGTAAAATGCTACCTTCAAGAGTCAGCCAAAGAAGACAAAGTATGTGGCTTCATGAACCATAACTTGTTATTCTTATACTTTTATTATAAAAGCTGCTATATTTCTATTATTACTATTATATGCGTGTGTGAGATTTGGTTGGAACAATGCCTTTAGAATTTAGCTGCTTGGTGAGAAGTGTGGAAAAAACTTTGAGTTCAAAACTAGATTCTGATTGTTCTGTCTTCCGCTCTTGCAGACAGCTGTGTTGACTCTTGTATTTTGATGTTATTTAAAGTTGCTGCGTGAGGCAAACACTACTTAGGCTCACCTTACCCCACCCCCATTTTCCACTCCCTCCTCCCAGCACTGCCTGGCCACATGACCCAGTTCTGTCCAGCGAGAATTCAACTGGAAGTAGATGAGAGGCTTCTATGAAAGTGTTGCTGTTTTGGTATAAACACTGTCTGTTTCCCCACCTCTATTTCTCATCCTGATTGTGGATATTATCAGCTGTAGTAGCAACCTGTAACTGCAAGAGAAAGGCCAGGGAAACACATAGACATCAGCTCTGATCACTTGGAGCTCCTGAATCCCTGTGAGCAGCTGCCTACTCTCAACGGACTGTAATGAAGAAAAACAGTCTATTTGTTTCAGCCACTGAAGTTGGATTTTCTGCTACTTTCAGCCAAGAGAATTCCTCATTGCTACATTACTCAAGTAAATGTTATACAGAACTATGCTATATTTAGAGCCTGTTTTCTTCTAGCCTCTTCCAATTCCAAAAGTTATAATTTTTTCATTAGAAATCAAAGCAAATTTGTTAATATGACGGTTTAGAAACTAAGAGAGGATAGACTAAAGTCACAGTAAAAAAAAAAAGATGCAGAAACTAACTCTTGGAAAAACACTGTTAGGGATATGAAAAGACAAGCTAACTAAGAGGAAATATTTGCAAAACACATAGCTGGCCTTCTATCCAGAATATAGAAAGAGTTTTCAAAAGTCAATAACAAGAAAACAACCCAATTAAAAATTGGGTAAAGTCTGAACAGGGATGTCATCAAGAAAGGTGTATGGGTGGCAAATATGAAAAGATAATCAACATCATTAGTTGCTGGGAAATTCAAATTAAAATCATAATTAGACACATGTACACACTTATTAGAATATCTAGATTTTTAAAAATCCCGACAATACCTAGTATGTGGAAGAATGTTGAACAACTAGAACTCTTGTGGTAATAGAAAATGGCACATCCACTTGAGAAAACAAATTAATAGTCTTCCACAGATTTAAACCTAAACTTGTAAGATTCACTTATCTACATTTAGCTATTTATCCAAGATAAATAAAAAATGTATATTCATACAAAAATTAGATACAAGCACACTTTATTCATAATCACCACAAACTGGAAAAAACTCAATAGGCTTCAACTGTGGATGAATATCAAATGGAAGCACATCCATACAATGGAATACTGCTAGGCAATAAAAAGGAACAAACTACTCATACATGCAACAATGTGGATGAATTTCAAATGCATGTTGCTAAGTGAAAGAAGCCAGACTCTATAGATGTCATTTACATGATACTCAGGAAAAGGCAAAATAATGACAGAAAACAGATCAAAGGTTGTCAGAAGCTGGGGGTGGGATGAATTGACCTCCAGGTATGAGAAAATCTGAGGGGTGTTGGAACTGTTCGAATATCTTGATAAAGGTTATGGTTAACATGATTGTATGGGATTACTAAAACTCTGAAACTGTACACTGAAAAGGGGAAATATTACTCGATGGCAATTATACTTCAATAAACCTGACTTTTAAAAAAGCAGAAAATATTTCTTAAGAGATGAAAATATTCAGAAACTTAATTGTTATTTTGGAAACCTAAAACAAAGACCTTAAAACACAAAAACCTACAGATATTTAAGAAAGTATTTAATATAATAAAAAGATAACATTAGCCCCCATTCCTCAAAGTTTATCAGTGTGGAAAGCAACATATACTTTAATGGATGGTAATATCTCTTTCAAAGTGTCTTATTATAGATGGGCTAGCTACTAAAATGTCAATAGAATTATAATCAAGATTAAATAAACTTCTCTATATCAGTGACTGGAAAAAAGAAATAAATTTTTCAGCAACATTGTGAAAAATGAAAATGGCATTAAACCAAGTTACCTCAAGAGGGAAAATAGTAGAAAGACATATGATCAGATTAGAGAAAATGAATGAGAAAGTCTAAATGAGAAAATTACATGGTCCAAATCCTACCACATTATAATATTAATTAAAGCTTCTTATATGTAGGTTTTTATTAAAAAGCAAGCAACAATGTACTTTTTTAATAAAAAAAGCAATGTAAGTATTAAGACTGATATTTATATCTATAGCTATCTATAATTTTTTTAATGGATTGCTTGATTTTTCAGATTTGGAAATTGAGATAAGAGTTGAATAAAGTTATTTGATTTTAAAATACTTAAATATTTTCATAACACTAAAAGTGAAGACTGAGCCCCCTCATGTCCTTATATAATTAGAGGCCACCTGGGTAGTTGGACAACATTCACAATATTAAGCCACAGTGTATTTATAATAAAAACTTGGCAGTTTTTCTGAAAGCAAATTTTAGGCCAAGGGAGGTATCTAAAATAAATATGTGGCTCTAAATTTAATTGCATTTAGTGGAGTCCATGCATGCAGAAATCGAGTGCCCTGATGTGAAAGTGCATACTGTACTCGATGTGACTAGAATAAAACAGAAATAGAGATTTCGTCACCAAACACATGGTCTACTTATTTTAGGAGGCTTTGTAGAAATAGTTCCAGACCAATTGAAAATTGGCTCATCTATTAAGGAAGAGATATTCAAAAAATATCTAATTTTTGCCTTGAACTTTTTCTTCCATTTTGGAAAAATGGCAGCTATAATTAAATGTTATACGTTTAAATCTATAGCAATCCATGTATCTATATTGTTTCCATATGCTTTTCTAACTGTGGAAATGTTCCATTTAAAATCACAGTGTTAGAATTCCTATAAACTACAAAATTTAGGGTATAAAATTTAATGTCTAGAACCAACCATTTATTGAAAAGAAAATAAAATGGTACACACTGGTTACAATTCATGTCTACTACAGTAAGACCATCAAGAGTCAAATCAATCCTGTGAAAATCCAAGAATAAAATATCTTGGGTAATGTCTTTTTCTACATCTCTCTTTGACCATCAACTTTGATGAGAACACGCCACCCACTGGCCAAGAAAAACACTGACAGGTATAGAGAAGCAAAGGATAATACATCTCTATTAGGTTGAAATGATTTAAAAAGAGAGTTCAGAGACTTCCCTGGTGGTGCAGTGGTTAAGAATCTGCCTGCCAATGCAGGGGACACGGGTTCGAGCCCTGGTCTGGGAAGAACCCACATGCTGTGGAGCAACTAAGCCTGTGTGCCACACTACTGAAGCCCACACACCTAGAGCCCGCGAGCCACAACTACTGAGCCCACGTGACACAACTACTAAAACCCGCGTGCCTAGAGCCTGTGCTCCACAAGAGAAGCCACTGCAATGAGAGGCCTGCGCACCATAACAAAGAGTAGCCCCTGCTCAACGCAACTAGAGAAAGCCTGTGCACAGCAACAAAGACCCAACACAGCCAAAAATTTATAAAAAAATAAAAATAATTTTAAAAAAGAGAGTTCAGTCATTAAAACAGACGTTTGACAATATTACTGGTAAAATCAATATGTCGACTGACATTCTTGCCAGAAATGGTGGCATTACCTACAATCAAAAACAAAAACAAAAATCACTGAATTTGAAGATTGAAAAATATGTGACATTTGGGGTAACTAAACATTTCTGACCCCTCTCTTTCAAGTGTGGGCCTCTGTACACCTGCTTACTTATTGCCTCAATATCCCCAGAGAAGGAAGACCTATCTGCTCACATGATTGGTCAGCACCCAAGAACCGTATTAAGCCATGGTTTTACCAGGGTTACTGACAGTGTCTCTAAAAGGGTTAGGAGCCACAAGACCCATCTTCTACTCTTTCTGCACCCATGTCACAAGAATTCAGGTAGGAGTTGCCTGCTTGGAGGAGATGTAGCTCTTGCTCTCGTTTTCTATTCTATAATACCTCCTTAAGCCAAACCTGACATCTCAGATTCAGACTGGAGAAAAAGGAGGATTCATTTAGATGTAAGGACCCAAACTTCATTCTCCAATCTATATTTTACCAGAAAGGGCCGTACTAGAGAGGATTTGGGTGCTTTCCATGCTAATAACAAAGTGGTCGTTTGTTTCCTATTTGGTTATGGGCCTTTCACGTTGCTTCCTTGGTTGGTAACTCCTTGAGAAGAACGACAGAATGCAGGACAGGATCTGAGTACTCCTGGACCACTGGCTATGATAACATCTTAACAGCACTGAAATCTCAAGTCTACCTCTCACAGTCCACACATGAGACTCCATAACTCAGACTTTCTGCTGCAATGTGATACATGCCATTTGTGATCTGCTTTAAAGGGCACTAAGCAGACTACAGCAGTAGAAAAGCTGAATTGAAATGGTCCATCATCTGTGACCTAACTCGTGTGTTAAAGTGAATTTATGAAAAAGGTATTACTAGACTGAAGGAAAATATGGTCTCAAATTGCAAGTGATCGCCAATGCTTAGATAGAGATGAAGATAAGGAACGTTTTGGACAAATTGATGTCTTTCAATATCTACTCATCTTCCTAGCCAAGTTATAAAGGGACAGGAACTTTTTCTAAAATGCTGTTATAGGTTAATTCTAATGAGAAGGGCACACTAAGAAAGTTCTCCAGAACTCTGCTTCCCAAATGATGTGGCAGGGATGAGAGGACCCTCAAGGAGGATAACCTGGGATCACTTCCCAAAGAGGATTAAATGCCCCTTCATGCCTGACAGTAAATGGATGGCACATCCTTTCTTTTTTCTTCTTCTTCTTTTAGTTCTGTAGGAACTCAGTAGGGAGGCATCAGGACTGTTGGTATGTTACATATCACAGTCTTCAGAATCGCCATCAATTTTAAAATTTCCAAAAGTTAGTTATATCATTTGTTGTAAGTGAATTAAAATGATTCTGCCATATACTTACATTTTCCAAAGGGAACAGAAAATACTCTGTAGAGTTTTACAACTAATTATAATTATTCTGTTATATAAAAGCAGAAGCATTAGTTGTCAAACTATAAAACTGAAGAATGACTATAATTTTTAAAACTATGCCATTAACCATTAATTTCTCTACTTATTTTTATAATTGGTTTATATTTCCTAGTGGGTTCTTAACACACATTAACTTTCATAAGGTAGTACAAATACTTTGTACAAATTATTTAATAACTGCAAGGAAAAAATGAGATCACAAATAATGGATGATTTCCACAGGGTCCACGTGGCAGGTGGCCAAGCCACCAGGGAGAAATCTCTTTCCTTATGGTTGTCTAAAAAAGAATTCCCTTAAGGCAGCTGTTCCTGTCCTGTCGTTGTTACACAGCAGGAGTCCCCTGTGACAGGAAACGCCTGAGCAAAATTTTGGAAAGATGTCATTTCCAATTAGTATAGCACCATTCAAAGGGGCTGGATTATCTCTATTTGCTTACTTTGGGTAAAATTCAAACAAAGTTTGGGGCTTAAAATCTGTCTCCTTTTTTTCTGATTGGATTAAGACAATGTGAAATCTCATGAAGGATTCCAAAGTTCTAGGATATTGGCTCAGCAGGGTTGAAATTTACCTGCATACTTAAAAGTTTGCAAGAGTTGTAAAATCAATTTCTGCTTCTTAAAATAGGTATTTATCAGGAAAATGAACTAATCATTTTGGATAATTAGGAGTATATCGTCAGTGTCATATGAGTCATATCAGCTAATCAAATGAATAGTAAAGAAAAACTTTAACTCAGTAAAAATCAACCTGATTATTCAGTTGATTGAGATAAAATTATTACAGCTAATAAAGTTGCCAGAGGTAACAGTAAAAATACAGGATGTACAGTTAGACTGGAGTTTCAGATAAATGATGAAAAATTTTTAGTTAAATTATGTTCTGTGCAATATTTAGGACATCATAAATGGATCATGGTTGAAAAGGAAACTATTATAGTTTGGCAACCAAGAGATGCTGGATATAATTCAGAGTAGAATGGTGAATATGATTAAGGAGTAAACTGAACAGAATTTGGTGTTGGAAGCCTCTGGGTGAGAAAAGATGGAAAGGGGTCTAGTTTGCTGGCATGGGCAGGGATGCAGGATAATGAGTTTGAGTCACTGTGTGATCTCCAAGAAATGTTCAGTAGACAGCTAGATATGTAGGACTGAATATTAGAAGTATATGGGCTGTAAGATATAATTTGTGAGTTATCTATTTAGTTGGCAAATGAAGTCCTTTATGTATATGTTATCCTTTGGGTGAAATTTAGAGTGAGAAGATGTGAGGGTCTTGAGGGGTTCCAACATCTTTTTATGTAATTTATAAGCTAAGCCTTAGTATTATATTTAACCTATAGAGCCAAGGCATCTATTTGAATTTGTATAACTCATATATAGGCCTTTTCAAATAAAATATATTCAGGAGAGAGGGAATACGAAGAAATAAAATTTTCTAAAGTGATTTGACAGTAAAAGTAATCGATATATACTATAGAAAATTTGTACAACTGTACAAGCAAGAAATTAGAATCAGTTATAATTCCATACCAGGATATAACCACTGTTAACATTTTGGGGGATTTATTTCTAGTCTGCTTTACTTACTGATTTTAAGAAATCAATATCAAGTCAGATTATACCTTTTATAATCTGATTTTTCACTTAAAATGCTGGGAATATTTTTGCCATGTATTAGTCTTCTACATTATTTTAATGGTGCTATCATATTTAATCTTATAAATGTGCCAAATGTATTTATGAAAAAATGACTGAAAAATGAAAGGCGCTCCATGTATGTATCATCTGTCCAAAAGACAGAGTTTATCAATTACCCTTTACCATAGCCTATATACTTCATACTTAGTGATTCCTACCTCTTCTTGCTTCTGTTCAGATAGACTCAAGAAAATATAGGCCCTTTCACTGGTAACTAGAAGTCTGATAAAAAATGAAAGGGATGGGATCGATAGAAAAGAGAAACGGACTATTTATAATTATTTCCTGATCAACTTTGGGATATTCACTGCCAAATTCATATTAGACTTGTCCTGATTTTCTTTAACTCCTGAGCATGAAAGTATACACTATATAATTTAACTCAGTATTTTACCAATTAGATCAGAGCCAGATCATTAAAACACAAAAACAAATTGTATCTATAAGCATTACTCATCAGAATCCTAGTGGCACAGACATGTTAAGTAGTGGGTCCTCCTGATTTTCATAAGAAAATGTGAATTAGAAAAAATCCTATTGGAGATAAACATATGATTTTTGAACCACAGAATTTCACTCCTAATGCAAAAAAAAAAAAAAAACAGAATCAGATTGTGTGACTTATTTCATAATCTACTAATTATTTTTGTTTTGCTTTGCTTCTTTTCTTTCTATTTTGATTACTTGAAAGTTAAATGAAGTTAAAACTGAGTTATAGACAGTTCAATAAGAAGAGAAGATATTAACAAATTATAATTCTAGTAATTCCCTATCTGGTTTTCTGCCAATTTATGTGGTACACAGAAATAAAGATCTTTTATACTTACTACAGGAAGCAATGCTTGCTATAGATAAATTTTTCTATAACAATTAAATAGTGAACATTACTAACAGATTATTTCTGAAATTAAGTCAGTACCAAAAAAGCTTGTTTAATAAATGAAGCTTCAGAGTGGAAGCGGTTGCAGATACATGCTGAAAATGAGTAAAAAAGAATCCTGACTTCTGGTCTGGGTTTTAATACCAAATGATTGCATCATCACTTAAATTTTCCAAAGGTTCCATAGTTCCTCCTACTATTTAGAAAGTGTTTTTAAAACATGTGCTAACTCACCACTTAAAGACTTTTTTAGATAGTAGCTGTGCAGCCTTCAAGTAGTCTTCAAAATAGAGAAGCAGAAGATTTGGTCCTTTCTCAAATAAGTTATCAGATGGCAGAAGTTTTAACTGTCTCAGTTATGACCAAATCCTTCAGCGTACACTAACCCTACAGTGAGGCACATTTTGGTAATCTCTGGGAAACCTATAAAAATATTTTCATCATGTTTCACATGTTTAGGTATCCTGGAAAATTATGAATTATGATCCTTTATATTATACACCTGCATTCCTAGGCCTCATTTCTCTTCTTGAATTGACTATATTGAATATGAACACCACCGCTGACTCTTGTTAGTTGCAATAGTTATGGTCTATAAAGTCTCTGCAAACATTGAACTAGCAAATACTGGACCACTGCTCCTATGGAAAATTCAGAATTGGGATCCTATGAGCCTCTGGTTACATCTCCATCAATTGATGAATTTATTAGCTTGTTTTATGTGACTTTTTGTTTAAAGACACTTTATTCAATATATATTGTTGATAATTAACATTGAACTCAAGGCCAACAGCACTATAACTCATGCCTGAACAAAAGTTAATCTAGCAAGAGCATTCTCTCTGAAAGGTACATCACAGCCTTCTGGCCCTTAGGAACAGTGGACAGCACCTACCCATAGGTGCACACAAACTTAACCAAGCTGCTACTGATGGCAGATTCATTTGGCCTGAATTATCCAGATTGCTCAGGTCCCTTCCCATTCTATTCTGATGAGTTGTTTACTTATATGTCCTAATGGCTATGATTGCTCAGTCACCCAAGAAGGGAGAAAGGAGGCTCACAATAACTCCCCTGGTGGTAAATAAGTGTGGAAAATGAGAATATTTTGATGTGGCCCATCTGATGTGGCATTTTGACATAGTCCTCCTAACACAGACAAGTAAATGTAAAACACTATTTTGTTTTAATGACCAAGCAATGGGTACAACAGACATCTCTGGTCCTCATCCATCCTGAACCCCATCTGGGGGTGTGGGTCAGGAATAAAGCTGTCATGATTGCAGGCACGCATAATGCCTAGGAATAGGGTAAGTGCTAATATCGCTTCAAGATCCTGATTTCAATACTTTTGGATAAATACCCAGAACAGGGGCTGCTGGATCATATGGTAGTTCTATTTCTAATTTTTTGAGGACCCTCCATACTGTTTTCCATAGCAGGTGCACCATTTTGCATTCCCACCAACCCGCCAACAGTGTGTAAGGATTCCAATTTCTCCACCTCCACCAACACTTTTGTCTTTTGTTTACGCTAAGTGAAATAAGCCTGTCACAGAAAGACAAATACTCTATGATTTCACTTACAGGAGGTATTTAAATCAAATTAATAGAATCAATGAGTGGAAAGGTGGTTGCCAAGTGGCGGGGGGTGGGGGGAGGGATGGGAAAATGGGGAATTACTAAACAATGGGCATAAAATTTCAATTAAGCAAGATGAATAAATTCTAGAGTTCTGCTGTACAACACTGTGCCTAGAGTCAACAATACTGTATTGCAAACTTAAAAATCTGTTAAGAGGATATACCTCATGTTCAGTCTTGTTGATATCATTTTTAACAAAGAATAGGGTAAGGACACCTCTTGTGCACTGAACTGGAAATTCTTTTTTAAAAGCTAACTGATGAAAGGCTCTTTTTCGGGGGAAAACACATTAAAATATTCCTTTGAGGATAGGGCAGCGGCAAACATTCACTTAAACCCCAAAATATATCTAGATTTTATTTTAGAAAAACCTCATCTGCATTTTTGCAAAATTTCACATTTTTAAAATAAAAAAGATTTGTCAAATTACATGTCAATTATACCTCAATTTTCTAAAAAAATGATTTAAGATTATTTACACAGACCTTTCATTATTTCCATATCTACAGACAAAGTTACACTCATAAGTTTAAGGGCATAATACTAAGAGCAACTGTATTTATTTCTTTGTTGAAACCAAATGAGCTAGACATGAGGTTCAAGATGGCATGGCAAATCAATTTCAATAGTCAATTCCCAAACTTGACCCCTATGATCTAATTATAACCTTACGGCTCTAAATATCCCCACTCTACTTGGAATCTATATGAGATTTTGTAAAAGTTGGTTCCATATCAAGACCAGAAAGAAAAGTTTAAGAAAATCACTTTATTGCTACAACAGAACACAGCAAAAATGATGTGAAAAAAATAACGGACTGTTTATATTTGCCGTTTTAGGATGAAGGCCTTTGAATTTTTTTGTTTTGAAAAATGATTTTTTTTTATTTGCCAGGAAGTAGGCATGTGCTTTCATTAGGGATATTGTTGGAAGATTCCCACAAAGAAAAACATCTGCATCATTATTACTACTGTCAGAAAAATTCTCTGGCACGCAAAGCAGGGAATGCCACTTGTCTCAGGCAGCAGAGATGCTAACTCATTAAAAAGCCCAGACCTGAAAAAGAACTGAACTTCATTTAACTTTTGGGAGTGATATGCCAGGTTTAATTATAGAATGTAAGAAAAAAGACACCAAAATGCAACATTTTTTATGTGAAAATATTTCATAAGACGTTCTCTCTCTGAAAGAAAAAGTAGGTCAGTTTTATCAATGTGGAAGATGATTTGAATCCGAATGCATTATTAACCAGCCCTTAGGCATGACAAAAATCTGCCTTTGTATTTCCATATCCTGCAAATTAAATCCTATAAAAATCTAACTTTTGAAGGGGGAAAAATGCTCAGAAAGTTTTAATTAGGTTGAACTGCTTCATTACTACCTACCCTCAATCAGGTAAATGCTATCAATTCAGATTGATGCAAAGAATCTCTTTCTCAGCCACTGATTATTCCTGTTACATGGCCCATTTATTTTTATCAGAGATAACTGTCAGCATAACTCAGCATTAAAGGAAAACAACTTCTGATTCCATGCCTGCAAGTCTAGTGTCCTCTTTATTTTCTTACTGCCTATGTAAATGCATATTTTTAAAAGCTTTTATTGAAAGAATAAGTTCGCATAGTCACTTTTCTCATCTGTTAAGCAAATTATCACTTTGTATTATAAAATTAAAGAAATTCTACATTGACATGACCAATGAAATGAAAAGCCCATTTATCTGAAATTTTACCGGGCTTGTTTTTTTAAACTGAGTGGCCTATCCTGTTATCTAATGAGACTAGGGGTGCCTACTTATTATACACTATCTATACAGTTCTTATTATCTTACTTTAGGACAAAGTAAGAAATCGAAACCCCAGTCCAGGGAGAATGGATACATGATACGTATGGCTGAGTCGCTTTGCTGTGCACCTGAAACTATCACAACATTGTTAACCGGCTATACTCCAATATAAAAAAAATTCTATACTTATATATATATATATTTTTTGTATACATATGTATATAAATGTTTTTTGGCTTTGGGGGGAAAAAAAAAAGCCCAGTCCAACGACTGAGAAGTGGAAAAGAGGGATAGGATCAATGACTGCCGGGTGATATTAACAACATCTTTGGAGAAACCGGAAATTTTCTTTGGCAGCTGTCACGATGTAGTGTGATCACATACGTGGTCAGCATGTAGCACACCCAAAATATCTACTCTTACACAGTAAGGTGACACTGAAATTCTCAGCAAGATTCAGAGTGCACTGCATAGTGTTTTATGAAACTATGAGAAGACAAACAGGCCGCTGTCCTCTGGCTCTTAGATAAGGAGATGAACTGAAGAGTTACTGCTATGTGATCTCCACCCTGAAAAGGCAGATGACAAGAAGTTACCCTCCTCAAAATAAGAGGAAGTACAGCCTTCCAGAGAGTGGAAAATGTTTCTTCTATAAAGTGGTTGTCATAGAATTGTTGCCATGATTTACCTTGAGCTGTTAGGATTCTTGCCTGTGCCTCCCACGTGGAGCATACGCCACTGTGGACCATTTCTTAGGTGGTTTTCTAAATTCAATATTATGATAATAATGGACCAGGTAACAAGGTGAGAAAGCAGATGGCCTTAATCTAATTCAACAATGTTAAATAAAAGTGTGTGTGTGTGTGTGTGTGTGTGTGTGTGTGGTTGAGGGGATTTGTAACAGCTGACAAGAAAAATAAATCTTCCTTTCTTGAAATTATATATAATAAAAGCCCATATTTGTTTCTATTATGTAGACATATTCTTCAAAGACTAAATGTAATAAAGATGAAAGGATTCTCTCACTTTTAATTATCTCACATAAATTAAATTTCAGGTTATTAAACAGATATAAAGCTTTAAAAAAGGAAATGATCAGACTACTCTATCAAGAGTAGTGGGGGGGGCGGAGTCAAGCTGGCAGTGTGGGAAGACACCGAGTTAGCATCTCCCCACAACTAGGGCACCTGCCGGCCGCTGGTGGGGGACCCTGATGCCCAAGGAGACGAGAGGAACCCCCAAGTGAACTGGTAGGAGGTGGGGGGACTGAGGGGGGAGGAGAAGTGGAGGCCAGACAAGATTGGTGCCCCTGAGGCCGGGGAGATCAGGAGAGGCAGGTGGGAGGGGCCCTCCAGTAGAAGCTGGAGAGGAGCAGAGGGCATTTGACCCACCCACTCGGGCACAGGGAGCCTGCTGAGCTCCCAGGCTGATCCCCTGCCCTCCAAGCCCCCCGGCCCCAACGCTGCACTGGTCCTGGGGGCTAAAGAAGGAGGGCGAGGGGAGAACAGGAGAGGCAAGTGGGAGGGGCCCTCTGGGAGGAGCGGGAGAGCAGCAGACGGCATTTGCCGCACCCACTCGGGCATTGGGAGCCTGCTGGGCTCCCAGGTGAGGTCCTCTGCCCTCTGAAACCGGGGTGGGGGGCACGACTGGGCCCCTTCTGTTCCTGGAGCCTAAGCCCCACCCTCCACAGCCTCCAGGGCCTTTTCCAGCCCTGTCCTAAGCATAAGCCTCACCCACCACCCAAACCTCGCCCTTGCTTAGGCCCCGCCCTCCATAGCCAAGGCCTTCTCCCCCTTTTTTTTTCTTTTCTTTCTTTTTTTCTTTTCCCTCCTCTTCTGTTTTCCTATTGTGGTACTGATGCACCTCCCAGTTGCTGGTTCATCTATATTTTTATTTTTATATTCTTTCTAACATATCTGCTAATTTCCTAGTCTAATCTTTTTTTAACCTTGTTATTGTTCTTTTTTTTTTCCTCATGCTGCTTGGGGGATCTTGGTTCATGATCCAGGGGTCGGGTGAAGCTCCTGTGGTGGGAGCTCCAAGTCCAAACTACTGGATTAACAGAGAACCTCAGATCCCAGAGAATATTCATTGGAGTGAGGTCTCACGGAGGTGCTCCTCTCAGCACCAAGACCCAGCTCTACCCAACAGCCTAGAAACTCCAGTGTTAGAAGCCTCAGGCCAAAAAAACAGTAAGACAGGAACACAATCCCACTCATAAAAAAAATTTTAAAATGAGACAGTGAAAAAATATGTCACAGATGAAAGAGCACGGTAAAAACCTGCAAGACCAAATAAATGAACAGGAAATAGGCAATCTACCGGAAAAAGAATTCAGAGTAAGATAGTAAAGATGATCCAGAATCTCACAAATAGAATGGAGGCACAGACTGAGAAAATACAAGAAATGTTTAACAAAGATCTAGATGAACTAAAGTACAAACAAACAGAGATGAACAACACAATAACTGAAGTGAAAAATATGCTAGAAGGAATCAACAACAGAATAACTGAGGCAGAAGAACGAATAAGTGAGCTGGAAGACAAAGTGGTGGAAACAACTGCAGAGAGGCAGAATAAAAAAGAATGAAAAGAATTGAAGACAATCTCAGAGACCTCGGGGACAACACTAAATGCACCAACATTCGAATTATAGGGGTCCCAGAAGAAGAAGAGAAAAAGAAATGGTCTGAGAAAATATTTGAAGAGATTATAGTCGAAAACCTCCCTAACATGGGAAAGGAAATAGTCAAGTCCAGGAAGCACAGAGAGTCCCATACAGGATAAACTCTAGCAAAAACACACTGAGACACACATTAATCAAACTAACAAACATTAAATTCAAAGAAAAATATTAAAAGCAGCAAGAGAAAAACAAAAAATAACATACAAAGGAATCCCCATAAGGTTATCAGCTGATTTTTCAGCAGAAACTCTGCAGGCCAGAAGGGAGTGGCAGGATATACTTAAAGTGATGAAAGAGGAAAAACCTACAACCAAGATTACTCTACCCAGCAAGAATCTCATTCAGATTCGATTGAGAAATCAAAAGTTTTTCAGACAAGTAATAGCTAAGAGAATTCAGCACCACCAAACCAGCTTTACAACAAATGCTAAAGAAACTTCTCTAGGTGGGAAACCCAAGAGAAGAAAAAGACCCACAAAGACAAACCCCAAACAATTAAGAAAATGGTAATAGGAACATACATATAGATAATAACCTTGAATGTAAATGGATTAAATGCCCCAACCAAAAGACACAGACGGGCTGAATGGATACAAAAACAAGACCCACCTGTATGCTGTTTACAAGAGATCCACTTCAGAACTAGGGACACATAGAGACAGAAAGTGAAGGGATGGAAAAAGATATTCCATGCAAATGGAAATTAAAAGAAAGCTGGAGTAGCAATACTTGTATCAGATAAAATAGACTTTAAAAAATAGAGACTGTTACAAGAGATAAGAAGGGACACTACATAATGATCAAGGGATCAATCCAAGAAGAAGATATAACAATTATAAATATATATGCACCCAACACAGGAGCACCTCAATACAAAGGCAAATGCTAACAACCATGAAAGGAGAAAGCGACAGTAACACAATAATAGCAGGGGACTTTTAACACCCCACTTAACACCAATGGACAGATCATCCAAACAGAAAATAAATAAGGAAACACACCTTTAAATGACACAAGAGACCAGATAGATTTAATTGATATTTATAGAACATTCCACCCAAAAGTGGCAGAATACACTTTCTTCTCAAGTGCACATGGAACATTCTCCAGGATAGATCACATCTTGGGTCATAAATCAAGGCTCGGAAAATTTAAAATAATTGAAAGCATAGCAAGCATCTTTTCTGACCACAACACTATGAGACTGGAAATCAGTTACAGGAAAAGAAACTGTAAAAGTCACAAATACATGGAGGCTAAACAGTGCACTACTAAATAACCAAGAGATCACTGAAGAAATCAAAGAAGAAATTTAAAAAATACATAGAAACAAATGACAATGAAAACATGATGACCCAAAACCTATGGGACACAGCAAAAGCAGTTCTAAGAGGGAAGTTTACAGCAATTCAATCTCACCTCAAGAATCAAGAAACATCTCAAATAAACAGTCTAACCCTATACGTAAAACAGCTAGAGAAAGAAGAACAAAGAAAACCCAAAGTCAGTAGAAGGAAAGAAATCATACAGATCAGAGCAGAAATAAATGAAATAGAAACAAAGAAAACAATAGCAAAGATGAATAAAACTGAAAGCTGGTTCTTTGAGAAGATAAACGAAATTGATAAACCTTTAGCCAGACTCATCAAGAAAAAAAGGGAGTGGATGCAAATCAATAAAATTAGAAACGAAAAAGGAGAAATCACAACTGACACTACAGAAATATAAAGGATTATAAGAGACTACTAAAAACACCTCTATACCAATAAAATGGACAACCATGAAGAAATGGACAAATTCTTGGAAAGGTACAATTTTCCAAGACTGAACCAGGAAGAATTAGAAAATATAAACAGACCTATCACAAGCAATGAAATTGAAACCATAATTAAAAATCTTCCAACAAACCAAAGTCCAAGACCAGATGGCTTCACAGGCGAATTCTATCAAACATTTAGAGAAGAGCTAACACCCATCCTTCTCAAACTCTTCCAAAAAATTGCAGCGGGAGAAACACTCCCAAATTCATTCTACGAAGCCACCATCACCCTGATACCAAACCAGAAAAAGATATCACACAAAAAAAGAAAATCATAGACCAATATCACTGATGAACACAGATGCAAAAACCCTGAACAAAATACTAGCAAACAGAATCCAACAGCACATTAAAGGGATCACACACCATGATCAAGTGGGATTTATCACAGGGATGCAAGGATTCTTCAATATATGCAAATCACTCAATGTGATACACCACATTAACAAATTAAGGAATAAAAACAACACAATCATCTCAATAGATGCAGAAAAAGCTTTAGAGAAAACTCAGCACCCCTTTATGATAAAAACTCTCCAGAAAATGGTCATAGAGGGAAACTATCTCAACATAATAAAGGCCATATATGACAAACCCACAGCAAGCATCATACTCAATGGTGAAAAACTGAAAGCATTTCCACTAAGATCAGGAACAAAACAAGGATGTCCACTCTCACCACTCTTATTCAACATAGTTTTGGAAGTCCTAGCCATGGCAATCAGAGAAGAAAAAGAAATAAAAGGAATACAAATTGGAAAAGAAGAAGTAAAACTGTCACGCTTTGCAGATGACATGATATTATATATATAAAATCCTACAGATGCCATCAGAAAACTACTAGAACTAATCAGTGAATTTGATAAGGTTGCAGGATACAAAATTAATGCACAGAAATCTCTGGCATTCCTATACACCAACAACGAAAATCAGAAAGAGAAATTAAGGAAACACTCCCATCTACCACTGCAACAAAAAGAATAAAATACCTAGGAAGAAACCTGCCTAAGGAGGCTAAAGACTTGTACTCAGAAAACTGTAAAACACTAATGAAAGAAATCAAAGATTACATAAACAGATGGAGAAATATACCATGTTCTTGGATTGAAAGAATCAATACCGTAAAAATGACTATACTACCCAAAGCAATCTACGGATTCAATGCAATCCCTATCAAACTACCAATGACATTCTTCACAGAATTAGAACAAAAAATTTTACAATTCGTATGGAAACACAAAAGACCCCGAATAGCCAAAGCAATCTTGAGAAAGAAAAAAAGGAGTTGGAGGAATCAGGCTCCCTGACTTCAAACTATACCACAAAGCTACAGTAATCAAGAAGTATGGTACTGGCACAAAAACAGAAATATAGATCAATGGTACAGGATAGAATGCCCAGAGATAAACCCACACATATATGGGCACCTAATTTATGACAAAGGAGACAAGAACATACAATGGAGAAAAGACAGCCTCTTCAATAAGTGGTGCTGGGAAAACTGGACAGCTACACGTAAAAGAATGAAATTAGAACACTCCCTAACACCATACACAAAAATAAACTCCCAATGGATTAAAGACTTAAATGTAAGGCCAGACACTATAAAACTCTTAAGAGGAAAACAGGAAAAACACTCTTTGACATAAACCACAACAAGATCTTTTTTGACCCACCCCCTAGAGTTACAGAAATAAAAACAAAAATAAACAAATGGGACATAATTAAACTTCAAAGCTTTTGTGCAGCAAAGGAAACCATAAACAAGACGAAAAGACAATCCTCAGGATGGGAGAAAATATTTGCAAATGAAACCACAAAGGATTAATCTCCAAAACATACAAACAGCTCATGGAACTCAATATTAAAGAAAACAAACAAAGCAGTTAAAAAATGGGCAGAAGACCTAAATAGACATTTCACCAAAGAAGACATACAGATGGCCAAGAGGCCCATGAAAGGATGCTTAACATCACTAATTATTAGAGAAACTCAAATCAAAACTACAATGAGGTATCACCTCACACCAGTCAGAATGGCCATCATCAAAAAAATCTAGAAACAATAAATGCTGGAAAGGGTGTGGTGAAAAGAGAACCCTGCTGCACTGTTGGTGGGAATGTAAATTGATACAACCACTATGGAAAACAGTATGGAGGTCCCTTAAAAAACAGAATAGAACTACCATATGAGCCAGTAATCCCACTACTGGGCATATACCCAGAGAAAACCATAATTCAAAAAGAGTCATGTACCTCAATGTTCACTGCAGCACTATTTACAATAGCCAGGACATGGAAGCAACCTAAGTGTCTATCGACAGATGAATGGATAAAGAAGATGTGGCACATATATACAATGGAATATTACTCAGCCATAAAAAGAAAGGAAACTGAGTTATTTGTAGTGAGGTAGATGGACCTAGAGGAGTCTGTCATACAGAGTGAAGTAAGTCAGAAGGAGAAAAACAAATACCATATGCTAATGCATATATATGGAATCTAAAAAAAAAAAGGTACTGATAAACCTAGTTGCAGGGCAGGAATAAAAATGTAGACATAGAAAATGCACTTGAGGACACGAGGTGGGAGGGGGAACCTGGGGCTAAGTGAGAGTAGCATTCACATATATACACTACCGAATGTAAAATAGCTAGTGGGAAGCAGCAGCATAGCACAGGGAGATCAGTTCAGTGCTTTGCGATGACCTAGAGGGGTGGGACTGGCAGGATGGGAGGGAGGCTCACGAGGAAGGGGATATGGGGCCATGTGTATGCAAATGGCTGATTCACTTTGTTGTACAACAGAAACTAACATAGTACTGTGAAGCAATTATACTCCAATAAAGATCTATTTAAAAAAAAAGAGTAGTAGGTACTTGATTACATTTGAATATGGTTCAGTTAGATTGCTAAGTAACTGACTTAGAGTTCCTTTTGAAAACTATTAAAGCATTTTTTCTGACTTTTTATTATATTTTTCTTACTATTATTTCTATTTTTTAATCCAGTATAGCTACTCATACAAATAATGTTCTTAGTTTCAATTTTTTTTAATTTAAATTCTATTGTTTCAGTTAGGGAGCACTCAGATGGAAAAAACAAAAGATGTAATTCAAAATGGCTCAAACCAGATGTATACTTCAGACTTACAGTCCACATGAAAATACTTATCTCTGAAGCGTTACTACACTGATAGGAGAGCAAGGGAAAGCTGGAAACAGCTATTTTAAGCCTCCTGTAGTGAAATAATGGATGGTTAGCAACTTGACTGCATCTTGGTAGCTTTTCTTCCCTCCGATAATGCTGAAGTTGCCTCCCAGGAGAGTGTAATAGTAATTATGGGAGGCCATCTGCCTAGGAGCAAGGTAATCATTCACAAAGTTCTTCAAACATGTCAGTGTTTGTCTACTCAAGGATAAAGAGACACCAGCCCTGATGATAAGAGAAGCAAGACACTGAAGAGAGTTATGTCTTTCTTCACAGTTGTGTATTATTTGTCTTTTGGTATTATTTGTGTCAAAGTTCCCAGGAACTAATTAATTCAGAAACCAAGAAGTGGATAGTATCTCATTTAACTGTCCTCTAACAAGATACATCAGAAATGCTACCTGCCACATTGCTCAGGTGATCTATCACTCAGCTTTAATTAACTAAGTGAGCATATACAACTTATTGGATAAGATCACTAGAGGGCAGTACCTGCCTCTGGGCTGGTTTCACAAAGGGCTTTTATCACCCATAATCGCTATCAAGTAGCAGGATAGGCTCACCCTTGAGGAAATCCTAGAGCAGACAACAGTCTCCAGTGTCAAAAACCAACCCACCGCATCTCAACTGCTCTGCACTTGACAATTTAGGAAGACTGATAAGGGTGTGATACCCAATCTAAACAATGACACAACAGCCAGCAAGAAGCTGCAAGGTGAAGCTAAGGTAGCCTAAGTTTTGGCTTAGGTGGAGAAAGGACGCTGGCATTCAGCAATTTAAACCAAGGTATTTTAATCTTTTACAACAACAACAAAAAAGTCCTTTAGTTCATGAGACACATGAGCAGAAGTCTACAAAGCCCAAGTGAAGGTGTCATGTGAACTCACTTTGTTATGTAAGATGCATGTGCTTTCTGGTCACACATAAATAAAGAGAGCGTTCAATCTGAATTAGAGGATTCCTCAGTTGGGGGAGTTCTGTGGACCCCTGATACGTCTGTCCCTTCTACTCAATTCAAACTGCATGGTCAGATTGTTTAGTTGGCTGTGTGTGGAGTCATCTTCAGTCAGAGGGCACCGCACTCCACCAGAGCACCATGCAATAAGCTTGGTAAAGAGTCCCAGAAGTTTAGGCTGAAAACCATGTCTGTTGGCACCTTCTGATTTTTTTAAATTCACGTTTCAGGTGTCCTTAGAATAGCCATATCCTTAACTTTAAAACTGTTGGGAATCATTTCACTGAATAACATTTTTTGGAAGATTCTAAGAAGTATTGATAGATGGCCATATAACAGTATATGTGTTGTTACAAATTTAAATGACTATGTAGCTACTAAGAGCATAATTATCCCTTACGTAATTTTTATATATATATATTTTCTTCTTTTCAGCCTAAGAGAAGGTCACATTTGAATACTCTTGAATCTGGCCCGTGGTGTACTGAGATTAAGTGGACATGAATTAGGTAACTGTGTTGCATATAAACCAATCATACAAAATATAAAATTACAGAATCAAACACTTCCAGTAAGCATTTCTCATAAACTTTGGAGTTCTTCATGGAGAGGAAGGTAACCAGATGATTGAAAGGAAGGGAAACCATGCTGCATGAGGAAAGTTAAAAGATGTGAGGATGTTTAAATCAGGGAGAAGAAACTTGCTGGTTGCAAGGCTCCAAGAAGTTCTGCTAAATCCCAATAGATTTGGGGTTTGTCGTAGAATGTCAATGTACATAGTATTTCTCCTCTGTGACAAATGCACAAAATGACAAAGAATATGTTATGAGAAATCCAGTCCTATACTTTGCACAAATGGTCCTTCTGCGCCTATTAGAAAAAGCTGGCCCTTCCTCAAGACACAGCCATCTGCCAGGAAACTGTAGTAATAAATATTCAAATTCAGGACAACCACAAAAATAAATGGTGTTCCTAAAAGGTTCAGTGCACAATCTTACATGGTACCCTTGAGGAGTTCAGAAGACTTACTAATGTAAGTATACTCTCCTTTTCAATAAAAAAGTTGAATCCTGCTTCTCCCCATAATAACTGATGCTACATACAGAAACCGGGCAAGTCCTGGGCAAAGGGTGAAGGACAAGCAGCTGCTACAAAATAAGCAGAAGTGGGGAGCACAGCAAGCATAGAGGACTGAAGAAATGTTCCAAAGGTGCACTAAATTATAACTATCATCACAAACACCCACGGTGTTTGGCACCATCATCTATGGCTTACTGGGAAGCCACAAAGGAAGACAGAGTCTTTTGTTACTAGACACAGTGAGCAGGAACTCTCCAAGTTTCAAATGAGCCAAGACTATGGCCAGACTATGTATGGATGAGTCAGGAACTTCACCAAGAGCTCCTCAGGTACTAGCTGGAAACTGAAAATTAGCATTTCATGCAATAAAGTAAAATATTTTTGCTGTACTATCATAGGTACATTCAGATTCACTCATTTTGAGCCTAATTCACTGTTATATGTGAAAACTGTAAATGTGATACGTTTGTGTCATTTTTAGCAGCCAACAAGGATTCTAAGGAATTATTTGTATACCTTAGGAAAGGTCAATGGAAAATTCTGCTATAAATGGAAAAATGCATTCATGTAAAAATGATCTAAGCCCCAACGTCATAAACCTAGTAAATGCTACATTAAAAAAAGAAAGAAAGAAAGAAAGAAAAAGAACCAATATCACACACAGAATTAAAAAATCTTAGGCTGAAAACAGAATGTGCAGGGTGGAGCATGGGAGGGGGAATGCATCCATCTCATTCAGCTTCTTTCTCTCTTCCGGACACTAAAAGGCAAAGGCAATGGGAGGAGAGAAGGTAAAGAGAATATATCAGTGGATACTTGGTTTTTAGAGGCCAAGTGAAAGGAGAGGTGATGGAGAAGAGTGGGAAACAGGAAATGTCCCTCAGAGTTAACACAACATATTATTTATTTATTTATTTCCTAAATAACTTGCTACATTAATATAAAATTATGTATATTGAATTGCATTGTCTGAAACGCTATCTCTAAAAGGTTATTTCTCTATTAGTAAAGTGAGTCAACAAGCTTAATTACAATGCAACTGCTTCTAAATCCAATTAAATAGTTTTATGAATTCAAATTAGCCACTGAATTGAGGAAAACTCTCCTTTTACTTTTAGTTGCTAATATGCACATTGATACCAAACACACACTGAAATATAGTTCAATAAGCATATGTTTTTCTAACAATTTTAAATATTGCTTTCTTCAAAGGAAATCAATATTTGTAAACATCTGAACATTTGGCATTAAATAAATAAAATAGCCAGACAGATGATTAACTTATGAATCTTTTGCTTGTAAACTCATATTTAATTAGACATCCACTGTAAAACATCTCTCAAAGTTAAATATAAGTATTTGATGGTCAAAAACTTTCTGGGACTTCCCTAGTGGCACAGTGGTTAAGAATCTGCCTGCCAAGGCAGGGGGCAGGGGTTCGAGCCCTGGTCCGGGAGGATCTCACATGCTGCAGAGCAACGGAGCCTGTGCACCACAACTACTGAGCCTGTGCTCTGGAGCTCGCGAGCCACAACTACTGAGCCCACGTACCTGGAGCCCGTGCTCCGCGACAGGAGAGGCCGCCGGGATGAGAAGCCCGCGCACCAAAACGAGGAGTGGCCCCCGCTCGCTGCAACTAGAGAAAGCGCGCACAGCAACAAGGACCCAACGCAGCCAAAAATAAATAAATAAACTTAAAAAAAAAAAAAAAAAACAACTTTCTGGAATCTTATAATAAATGAACAAACGTAAATCTTTATATCACTGGAAATTCAATGAGAAGAAAACATTTTGTCTTCTACAGAATGCAAATATTCTATGAAATATAATCACATTAGTCAATATTTATTTTTCTCACTATTAGATCATTATAACTAGCTAACTAAAGATAGAATAAATGTTCTGGGATTTTTTTTTAAAGCTATAGCTTAACAGAGTCCAATTTTAATTATACAGAAATTCAGATTGGGGAAATTCATATGTGTAGTCATATGTTCAAATATTTGGACATTTCAGTCTGTCTTTGCATTTGGCAATGCAAATATTATAAAGCTGTAATTACAATAACAGTCAATTTCATTTGTTTTTATTTTTATACCATGATGACTAAATCATATTTTAAATGGATTCTTTTATTACCCAAGTTTATTCTTTCTAAGATGAAAGTTTGAACATCAGGTATGATTCAGCAATTCTATTACTTTTAGTCCTTATGTCATGGAGATCTTGATAATTCCTCCCTCAGCTGTAATCATGTGACACAATTAAAGCAAATGAACATTCTCAATGAATTTCTTCCCCTTGACTACTGTTTGAATAATTGCCTATGCTTGACAAGGTATTTTGCATGAAACATCAACAGTGTGATTTGAATCACACTCATAATTATAAACTCTTCACCAGAGTAATTAATAAATTATCATCCTCCTATGGGACTATCTTCAAATATTTAAAGTATTTATTGTTGAGAAGTTCTGTTGAACTATTATGGGGCCTTCATAATTTTCTAAGTCCTTTAATTTCTTCCAACCTAATTATCTGGATATATTTTTTATTGAAATATAAATGACATAACTCTTTGTCATATCTGGAGGAAGGACACATTTTACAGCTTGTTTAGAAAAGTCTAATTTACTTAGCTAATGTCTGGCAATCCCAATTCTCTCAATGTGCAGTGGTAGTTGGTTAATCTCTATCCTAGACACAAAAGTAATTGCTGTCCCATCTGTGAGGAAACAATGATTTTCAAATGAATTTTATTAGAATCCAGTTATAATTCACTTTCTGAAATAAAGAGTCAAAAATATCTGGCAGTTAAACAGGTGGTCACAGAGTAAATTTAACAGAATATTCTTTCAATCAGAAATTTCAGGAAGTAGTATTATTTAATTTCTCTACACAGCCAGCAACCTTTCCCACATTGACTACATATGGGTTTATAGTTCTCAGAATAGTTAGCCCTGAGTATTTTTTAGAAGATGTGTTACAGCACTGTCATCTTTGTATGACTGCATGCCTGTTGATATTTCCAAGTAGACAGGACCTAAAAATGGTGATCAAGGTGTGTGAAGAAAATGATATCAAGGAAATCAGTGAAAGAAAAACAATGTATTCTATTGGGTGTTGCAGAGAGATTGATTTCCCTTTCCTTTCTTGACCTTAAAGAAAGAGAAACATTACTAATTTAACGCAGAAGGTACACATCTGTCCATTGTCATCAATGTGACACTTTTGTGGGCTATCCAGACCTCATGATTTCCCTGTTACTGTTGTCCTTGGCAACTGACCCCATCTTTCCAGAAGCAAGACTGAGGAGAGGAAGAGTGTGTGTGTCTGCTGGGCCCTAATCCCTCCCTCAGTGACTCTGAGGTAAATAGTTTATTGTGTTGTTTTTGTTGTTGCTTGGTTAGTTCTTTATTTGATTTTTATACTTGCATATGTCTTTGCATAGCCCCTGAGAAATTTGCAAAGATGCCTTTAACAATGACTGCTGTCAAAAATAGACCCAGAGACATAGAAAACAAACTATGGCTACCAAAGGGGAAAGGGGTGGGAGGAGGGATAAATTAGGAGTTTGGGATTAACATATACACACTACTATATGTAAAACAGGTAATCAACAAGGACATACTGTATAGCATCAGGAACTATACTCAATATTTTGTAATTAACTGTAAAGGAAAAGAATGTGAAAAAATAGGTATATAAATGTGTATAACTATTTTATGTGTAAAAATAGATATATATGTGAATCGTTTTGCTAAACACCTGAAATTAACACAACACTGTAAATCAACTATACGTTAATAAAAATAAATAAATAATAAATTTAAAAATAAAAATGACTGCTGTCTCTTGCCTATTAACTGGTAGGACTGGACGCTATGATTGCACCTCCAGCTGCTAGCAGTGTGTGAATGGAGAGCAAAGAAATTTTTGGCTGCACTTTAGCCAGTAGGCCAAGTCTGGGATGTATTTCTGCTGACCTATTGGAAACAGCAGCATGGAGAAAATGCAGTTCAAAAGTTTCCAAGTGGGGCTTCCCTGGTGGCGCAGTGGTTGAGAGTCCGCCTGCCGAGGCAGGGGACACGAGTTCGTGTCCCAGTCCGGGAGGATCTCACGTGCCGCGGAGCGGCTGGGCCCGTGAGTCATGGCCGCTGAGACTGCGCGTACTGCTAAAAAAAAAAAAAAAAAGTTTCCAAGGGGCTTCCCAGGTGGCGCAGTGGTTGAGAATCTGCCTGCTAATGCACGGGACACGGGTTCGAGCCCTGATGTGGGAGGATCCCACATGCCGCGGAGCAACTAGGCCCGTGAGCTACAACTACTGAGCCTCCGCATCTGGAGCCTGTGCTCCGCAACGAGAGAGGCCGCGATAGTGAGAGGCCCACGCACCGCGATGAAGATTGGCCCCCGCTTGCCCTCGCACAGAAATGAAGACCCAACACAGCAAAAATAAATTAATTAATTAATAAACTCCTACCCCCAACATCTTCTTTAAAAAAAAAAAAAAGTTTCCAAGTATCAGGCTTAATAAGTATTTGGGGTCTCTTATAATATGGCCAACAAATAGACATGAGAATACAAGGTAGTTTTGGAAGACAAGATCACCTGTAACAGTTTTCTTTTCTCTTTATCTAGGAGAGCACGCCTTCTCCCTAAAGTTGTGGCTATTGGTTGAAACGGTTTCCCTGGCTGTCGAGCTAACTTATTAGGAAAAGGACTATGGGCACATTTGAATAGATAAGCATATTTGTGATAGATCCTGAAACACATTTGCTAAAGCTTAGTCTTAAAAATACTAAAGTAAAACAGAAACAGACTCACAGACCTAGAAAACAAGTTAGTGGTTATCAAAGGGTAGAGGGATTGGGTGAGGTGCAACATAGGTAAAGGAGATTAAGAGGTACAAACTGCTAGGCATAAAATAAGTAAGTTACAAGGCTGTAAAGTACAGCACTGGGAATCTAGCCAACATCTTATAACTTTGTTTGGAGTATAATCTATAAAAATATCAAATCACTATGTTGTGCATCTGAAACTAATATAATATTGTAAATCAACTAACTATACTTCCAAAAAAAAAGCCCTAAGTTATTCCAGACGGGACTGAAATTTTCTAGAAATGTCGTAACTGTTTTGGTGATATAATGCCAAGTATACAAAGATTAGTAACTAGATTTTTACATTGCCTTCTGGAAATTTGTTTAACAAATATATGATACAATATATTACAAAAACACAATACATTATCTTGTGTTAAATGAGGCAAAGAAAGAACCAGAAGCAAAAATTTTAAATAACGCTGTTGGTATACATGGAACACTGATATGAATAGGAATTACGGAAATGGAATCATGATACAATTTTCCAATCATTTTAGCTCATTACCAATAAGTAGTGAAACAAATGTTTCATTGTTTCTACATTGCATAGTGTTCTATTTTTGCCACTGTCCTTAACAAGTGAAACCAGAACTAGACTTGGATTCAAGAGACTGATTCTGTACTAATTCAGGCACTAACTAGCTTGAAAGACCATGTAAACTTTCTGGATCTTATTTTCTCATCTGTAAAATTAAGAGGTTATAATAAATCAAGATGCCAAATGGATCAGTTTCAGAGGATTTTCCAGCTCCTGCATTTTTAAAAAATATTTGCACATGTACGTATTCTTGGAAAAATGGTCCATAATTTTACCAAATTCACAATCACCAGAATCACACAGAAGTTTATAACTCCCCAAAGTTAAGAAGCACAGGACTAAGTGCTTCCTAAGATTCCTTTTACACCCTATACATATTATTTAATTTTATGTCAAATACAGTTACTACATGAGAACCCACATGTTACATATTTGCACATTTATACCAACATATATATTTATGCAAATACATAAAGAGCCTTGAAATTTGACTCTAATTAAAAGTCAGTTTTCAAGGTTGGAAACAACTTTTAAATGTAAATAAAATTTTGCTTCTAATTACATGTAGCCTTTCAAAGTTGAAAGCCATTTTAATGTGAGTAAGATCTTCTTTTGAACTAGAGGTGTCATCATGTTTTGTCTGGGATTTGTATGAACTCAGAGTCCTATTTGAAATTCAAGACTTATAAAAATCAAATATCTGCTTGTCTACTAATGAAAATGAGCCATCTTAATGAATTTCTTCATGCATCCAACAGATATTTATTAAATGCTCATTATTATAGACACTATACTAGGTGCTAATTTTACTGTGATGACTGAAACATTCTCTGCCTTCATTCTAGTAAGATAGATGACTTTACTTTAAACCCTTTATTAACCTCGATGAAAGAAATAGAAAGAGACCCACAAATTGTGAATGTGAAACTATGCTCTGAGAACATTAGGTTATGTTCTTTTTTTTTTTTCCTTCCCTCCTTGGGCCTCGGGTGCAAAGAACAGAATTGGAGTTACCATAAGCTTTAATTTATGGCACATACTCATCATTGTCCACTGATCCATGAATGGCTTGCTCTTATTAATTTACTTTTACACATTAGCAAGCACTGACAAACCTCCTAATGAAACAAAAGCTAGGATCACAACCTGCAAGAATTAAAACTATGCCTCGCTCCCAGCCGCTCCCACCCACCCCCATATTCATTGCCTTGGATCTCCCAAATGAGATAAGTAGGGAAATAATGAAGGGATAGATAAATTGACCAATTAATCAGAAAACCCAGAAACAGATCCCTGTGTATAGCTTTTGGTATATTAATGTAATGGATCAAGGAGGAAATTATGGATTATTTAATAAATAAAGCTGGAAATATTTACCTTTATAGATGAAAAAAGAAAAAAAATGGATCCCTACCTCACACTATACAAAAATCAACTCTAGATAGTTTAAGGACATAAATTTTAAAAATAAAATTTTTACTTTTAGTAGAAATTATATGTGAATATCTTTTAGACACTGGAGTAGGGAAATATTTCTGAGGTGAGATACCAAAATGGCATTGATTATTTAAAAAATGATTAATGTGAATATTTAAAATTTAACAATTTTAAGACATCTTAAAGACACGTTACAAAGTAGCTGAATATATTCAGCTACTACTATATACACCACCAGTAAAGAATTGATAACAAGAACATATTAAATATATATGTATACATACATATACAAAAGCACAAACTAGTAGAAAAATACATGAACAGATGTTTCACAGAAAAAGAAACATATTTCCAATAATCACAAGAAGGGATATTCAACAATTTAGTGATCAATTAAATGCAAATGATGACTGCAATGAGATCCATTTTAGTTATTCAACTGGTAAAAGTTTAAATGTCTCATATGCCAAGAGTTGGAGCTAATGTGAGTATGCACCTTCTATATTGCTTTCTGGGGTATAAATTAGAGCAACCAAGTTTAAAAACTGGCATTACCTCTTAAAGTTGAACATTTTTACACCTTATTAACCAGAAATTCCACATCTACATATATATCCAAGAGAAGTCTTAGTCATCTAATAAATAAATAAATGCATGTATGTTAATAGCCACACCAATGATCATAGTGAAAAGCTTGGAAACAACTCAATGCTCTCCAATGGGAGAGTGAATTAATAAACATTTACACAATGGAATATCACACAACAGTCAAAACAAGTGAATCACAGCGACACACACACAAAGTTTGAATCTTAGCACTGATATTAAGTGAAAAAAAAATATCGCCAAAGATTTTGTTAGCATGATACCTTATAACATTTTAAACACATAAAATTAAAATAAATGTGTTTGAGGATTAAACGCAGGCACTCAGACTATATAAAAATCAAGGAAATGATGCATACAAGATGTGGTGGTCAGTTTTTAACCCTAAGTCTTCTATGAAAGAAGAAAAGGAAGAAAAGAATGAAGAAGGGAAACAAAGAAGGGATGGAGGAAGTTAAGTGCCTTGCATATATTTGAATTACAAGTGATACTAATTTCATTCCCTTTTCTATGTACAAATCACACTCAGGGATAACAGCAAGCTGGTTAAAAACGCCAGTTTGTAACTTAACATTCATTTTAGATGGCTTGTACAAATGGACTTGTCTACATGTGTTGGCAATACTGAAGCAAGAAAAGGTTAAATGACTTGTTCACTGAGAGAAAAAGGTTATCATCCGTGGTGCCAAAAATAGAAGTTCTGATTTGCAGTCCTATGACCTCAACAGAAGACAGAATGTTCACTTTATCTGACTGATATAAAACACAGCTTCTCTGAGGGCTCTATTATTTTGAACTACTGTGTAAGTACATGTAATTACAAGCTTCTGGAAATATGTACTGTTTATTTTATCATTTGTAGTAGCAAATAGAAAGGCTAGAGCTGAGTATTTACCCAACAGTGATGCTAAACAGCCTTCAGAGTCATTACAGACTATTTGTAAGGGTCTGTTTAGATACCTTTAAGATCAATGACCCATTAGTGCAATTGTACTCTAAGATGGTTCCTGCCACACAGACCCTGTTCTTGCTACCAGAAAGTGATATGTTGATGTTATAAACACGACTTACATTGTTAAAAATGTGTCTTCTCTCTGCAAAAGCTGCAGGAATAGAACTCTAACTATAGTTTACAAATTCTGTTTCCAGTGAGTGATGTAGTCATTTTGTTTTTGCAATTTCCTGTGATAAAATTATAGATTAGTTTCTCCGAAAAGCTCAATAAAATGAGTACACTTATTCTTTTATTATTTTTATCCGTTTAGAAATCTTCATAGTATCTGTCTTTCCCACCCCATTCATACAGTCTCACATAGTCATATATTCCTACCATGCATATATACTCAGCTTTACATAATTCCATGTAATCTACATAAAGAAAAACATTAAGGACTTCCCTGGTGGTGCAGTGGTTAAGAATCCGCCTGCCAATGCAGGGGACACAAGTTTGATCCCTGGTCTGGGAAGATCACACATGCTGCGGAGTAACTAAGCCTGTGCGCCACAACTACTGAAGCCTGCGTGCCACAACTACTGAAGCCTGCGCACCTAGAGCCCATGCTCTGCAACAAGAGAAGCCACCACACAACAACAAGGAGTAGCCCCCACCCTCCGCAGCTAGAGAAAGCCCGTGCGTAGCAACGAAGACCCAATGCAGCCATAAATAAATAAAATAAATAAATATTTAAAAAGAAAATTACTTGCTGTGTAACTATGTATAGATTCATAGAATTGGAAGGACCTTAGAGTTAGAGATGAACTAGTCACGTAGTTACTCAACTGATACCATCATCCTTTATTAGAGAGTTTTCTTCAGTTTTTGAGGGATGGGGGTGGGAGGAGATATCATAGACCCTTTTGAGAATCTAATGAAGTTACGGTGTTATCCCAAGAAAATACATGTGTAAATGTTCATGTCTTTTTTTTTTTTTTGGCCTTTGACATTGAGTCATTTCACAAAGGATAACGTGACTCTTTTTCCGTAAAAATTAATGGCTGTTCCCTAGAAAATATAATTCCAAATTAAACAAATCATATAAAAAAGAAAACTTTGTGCCTGCTTAAAGTATGTTTCAATAAGAAGGCTGTTTTATTTGGTTTAGAAAAAGCTAATATTTGGAGTTATCTTTTACATGGAAATATTTATGTCATTTTTAGTATCCAATCAATTAGAGTCTGGTTTCATAGCAGCAAGTGCTCAAAGCTGCAGCTCACATCACTTTCAATAGCAAAGTCAGTTAAACACTTTATCAGAGCAGAGTAGCCTTCTATTGACACCTGGGCTTTCTCTAATACACTTCAAGTTGAATTCAGGTTCTACCAAATCCTTTATCCTCAAGTCAAATGATGTTATTTTTGAAAGGCTGGTGTCAACTATGCAGCCTCTGTCAGCAAGGAATGACGTTTGAATCCTTTTTACATTTGAATCATCTAAGCAGAAGTAACCTTTAAAAGAGTTTTGCAGGCTTTCCAGTTGTTGTAGATCTTCCCCATGCATAAACTGACAAGGCTTTCTCCGTTTCAACTCCCTTTCCCTCACAGATATCCTTCTTTCAGCATTGTAAATGTCACAAATTTTCAGCTCTAAAATCTCTCCCTCCAAAATGGCAGCTGTTTCCAACAGCAACTGTACATGATCAGCAAATCTGGAATCTAGGGACTGGCCTCCTTCTTATGGCCTAACATCTCTACAATAAAATCTAGCCTGAAATGAACCTCTCGTCAATTTTTTCTAAGATATAGCAATCCTTTACTTAAAAAATAAACATATTGAAATCTCTGACCCAAGTTCAACCAAGAGCATTAACACATCTTCTGGAAAGCCAAGAAACTTTTGTCAGTAAAAAGAAAACATTTTGCTCCATTCCTAAATAAAAACTTGAAAATATAGGTTGCAGGCTATAGCTGTGAAATTATTGGACCACTTACCACAGAGCAGGCAAGGCATCTTTTAGGATTATTGTCAGAGTCCTTGACATTAATGCACCCTGATGTTGAAAGTAATAAGTCTCTATGAAAAGTAGAATGTCTGTCTTCTTCACCACACTAATCAAGCTGGATGCTAGACCCAGAAACTCCATATGTACTCCTCATGTACACAAAGTATCAAGATTTTTCTTCCATTAGGAGTTTTGCTTAACAAAGAAACTTTTCACTGTTAGAACAACTTGGCCTTTAAAATATCCACGGGGTATCTCTCTCTCTCTCTCTCTCTCTCTCTCTCTCTCTCTCTCTCACACACACACACACACACACACACACACACACACACACACACACACCAGGATATCATCATTCACAAGATAGATAAAAATCAGAACTTACTGAAACAATCATAGTTTTCACCCAATTGCATGCCAAGTGGGAATGGCACAGCTATTATTTTCACCATAACTGGCTGCAAAATATTAGCAAAATATCAAAGTTCAGAAGTAGGTTATAGCAAGTGAACAGAGGCACTCTTTTAATTTTGTGTTGTTTTTCTCAGCAACCCACCAGTTCAAACATTTCTAGAGCGCATGATTTGATCAAGCTTTCTCCAATTATTTAATGGTTTCTTTTGCTTGGAAAGGTGTCAAGACACACTGTGGCAAATATAAGTTTTAGTAAATTTTCACTTTTTAAAAATTGAGCTTTTTCTGTAGAAAACAAAAATTCTATATTCTGTGATGTATTTTCAGGATGCTCAGAAATAAGCTTTCTTGACTTCAGGCTCTTGTTGGCAGGAAACTTATCACACAAGAAACAGTCTGGCTTTTGTGCCCCATCACATTTAGCAATGCAAATAAAATCAAAGGAAGTGTAAGAGCCACCAAGCTTTCTTTTCTTTGTCATCTGCCAACTTAAGTTCAGTATGAACAGAAACATATGCATAAACATAATTTCAGATACATTTTTGTTAATTCTGATGAATGTAATGCTATTCTAAATGCCACTATATGACAAGGATGATAATTTTACAGAATGAATCCATGCCACTCTATCCATATTTAAAGTAAAACACTAAAAAACATAGTTTGCCATAAAATTTTTTGCACATAAAGAGAAGGAAATAAAAATAAATCTTATATATATTTGCTTTTTCCACACTTACAACATGAAGCCTATACATGACCTTAAGTTAAAAACTATTGTTCTAAAGTAATCCGAAATATGACCAAATGACCTCCGTTGTTATTAACTTCTCAACATATGACAAGGGTTCCAGATCCTTACGATATTGGTTTATTCTAAAACCACTCCAGACTGTCAACATTTTTCTTAAAATGTGGATCTTCCTATTAAAAAAAAAAAATTCTAGGGACTTCCCAGGTGGCACAGTGGTTAGGAATCTGCCTGCCAATGCAGGGGGCGTGGGTTCGATCCCTGGTCCTGGAAGATCCCACATGCCCCGGAGCAACTAAGCCTGTGCACCACAACTACTGAGCCTGCGCTCTAGAGCCCGCGAGCCACAACTACTGAAGCCCGCGCACCTAGAGCCCGTGCTCCACAACTAGAGAAGCCACCGCAGTGAGAAGCCTATGCACTGCAACGAAGAGTAGCCCCCGCTCGCCACAACTAGAGAAAAGTCCACGCACAGCAACTAAGACCAAACGCAGCCAAAAATAAATAAAATTAAAAAAAAAAAAGCAATCGTGTAAAAAAAAATTCTACATTTGTTTGATTAGTAACTAAAGAACTATTATTCTCTATAGTTGTAACTAATATTTCCATTAAAACATAGTAAAATTTTGTATTGTCACTAAAACCACTAATTATTTCACCAAAATAGGTACCATTTCTTAACTAGTTACTCTTTTAGCTAGGCACTATATTAGTCAAGGTATTTTATATTTTTTATCTCATTTGATCTAGTATTCCCACCAGTCCCAGGAAGTTATTTTATGTAAAAAAAAAAAAAAAATTAAACAAAACCAAGATCATAGAGATTAAGTAACTTGCACAAGATAACATAATTAAATGGCCAAGCAAAACTTTGAATCCAGGTTATCTGAATCCATTGTCAATGCTCTTTCTAATTCCATGTAATGTTCTTCCTATCTTTCCATTATATATATATATATTTTTTTTTTCTTTTTTTTGCATTACGCGGGCCTCTCACTGTTGTGGCCTCTCCCGTTGCGGAGCACAGGCTCCAGATGCACAGGCTCAGCGGCCATGGCTCACGGGCCCAGCCGCTCCGCGGCATGTGGGATCTTCCCGGACCAGGGCACGAACCCGTGTCCCCTGCATCAGCAGGCAGACTCTCAACCACTGTTCCACCAGGGTAGCCCTCTCCATTACATTATAGTACATTATGCCATGATTAGCATCAACCAGCCTTCCTTCTTTCTTCCCTCCTCCCTTCTTTCCTCTTCCTTTCTCTTCCTTTTTTCCTCTCACTCTCCCTTCCTCCAACTCTTCTTTCTCCATCTGTGTATCCTTGTTTCATCTCATCTTGTCGCTACTGACCCAAGGATATGTTTTCTTAAAGTAATTAGAAATCTATATGCTATTATACAACCAATCATTAGCTTTCTCATAAAGCTCATTGCGTTTGCCATCTGCGTTTTCACGCACAAAGTAGATTAAGATGCTGTACAAAACAGCATCAAGAATGAGCACTTGAGTCATAAAGTTATGGCCCATGAGACTGTGGAATTAGGATGCAATGACTCAATTTATTTTAATGCATGACAGTGGGGCAATGAATATGTCTATTAGTCTTATGGGTTTTCTTAGATCTAGTCTATAGAAACTACCATTCTTATTCCCATCTGTTAACTATTTCCTGACTTACCAAAACACTGTACCCAGTAATAATTTGGGACTCTACTCTTTAATAATAATGGCATCCACTGATTGTGTAATTATTGGCTACCAGACTGTACTAGGAGGTTTTACATGTATGATCTCTAATTATCAGAATCACCTCAAGGCTGATGGTATTACTCCCACTATTAAGAACTGATGAAATTTTAGAGAGGTCAAAAATAAGTAGCTAAGTTGGGATTCGAACATTGGTAAACTTGACTATAGCACGGCTCTAATGACTTTGCTGCTCACTCTGATCTGACAAAACGTCTAGCAGTGACATTTTCCACATATTACTGGTGGAAGGCATGGTGGTGATAATTCTCAATCTATACATCCCTCCAAAAAAAAAAAAAAACTCACTGGAAACTAAGAGCACTTAAATGGCAGACTGGGGGGCTTCCTTGGTGGCGCAGTGGTTGAGAGTCCGCCTGCCGATGGAGGGGACACGGGTTCGTGCCCCGGTCCAGGAGGATCCCACATGCCGTGGAGCGGCTGCGCCCGTGAGCCATGGCCGCTGAGCCTGAGCGTCCGGAGCCTGTGCTCCGCATCAGGAGAGGCCACAACGATGAGAGGCCTGCGTATCGCAAAAAAAAAAAAAAAAAAAAATAGCAGACTGATACATTCCAACTATTTCTTCTATGTTGATTATACCTTCAAGTCTATAAAGCAAAGAAAAACCTTCATAAAGAAATCGTGTGAGGGCTTCCCTGGCGGCGCAGTGGTTGAGAGTCCACCTGCTAATGCAGGGGACACGGGTTCGTGCCCCGGTCGGGGAAGATCCCACATGCCGCGGAGCGGCTGGGCCCGTGAGCCATGACCGCTGAGCCTGCGCGTCCGGAGCCTGTGCTCCGCAACGGGAGAGGCCACAACAGTGAGAGGCCCACGTACCGCAAAA
The DNA here is from genome assembly GCF_963455315.2 of Globicephala melas. Taxonomy (NCBI): domain Eukaryota; kingdom Metazoa; phylum Chordata; class Mammalia; order Artiodactyla; family Delphinidae; genus Globicephala; species Globicephala melas. The sequence goes on along the minus strand of NC_083323.1, from coordinate 37,628,931 downwards.
AAAAAAAAAAAAAAAGAAATGTTGTGAGACTTAGATGGGGTGGGAGGTAGTGATGGAGGGTTAATGAGCTCCATCCTAAGGAAGAAAAAAAAGAGTAGGAGCAAATGGGAGATAAGCTAGAAGCAAATGCAATCTATGACCAAAGTGTCTCAACATTTAAAGTGTCTCAACATTTAAAAATTTATGAGCCATCTAATGGGCATTGGTACACTATATCAGATAATAATTTCACATAGTTTTAAAAAGATTTATCACAGCTTACTAAAAACACAACATAGTTTTAAAAAATTAATTTTGTTTTATAGCAGTAAAAGGGTTGATACTGCTTATAACCTTTTTCCAAGGTAAATTTGGCTTGATGACTATTTTATTTTTTTTAGCTATGAAAATGGAGACGCATGATTTAATAGAAAACGTATTTGAGTTTGATGACTATTTTAGTATCAGTCAGGATAGCTTGAGTTTTGCTGTGGTACCATAACCCCAACATCTTGGGGGCTTAAAGTAACAAAGGTTTACTGCTTGCTGATCCTACATGTTCATTAAGAGTTAGCTAAAGCCTGCATTTCTCATTTTCCCACTCTGTAATCCAGGCTGATAGATCATTTATCAAATAAAACATCACTAGTCGTATGAAAAGGAAAGGGAACATAGCAAATACTGCACTGACTCAAAGGTTTCCATGAGGAAGTGGCAAGCACCCTTCCACTCACATTTCCTTAATCAAAGCAGTTGTCATAACCACATGTAGCTGAAGGGAGGATGGAGAAGTCCAACTGTAATATGTCCTAAGAAGGAGAGGAGAATTGGAATATTTTTCAATAATCCACTATCACAGAATGATAGCTTCTAGGTAGAGTTGGTTTTATTTTCTTATTGTATAGTTCTATTGTATTAGAAAATACTAGCACACACCATCTGGTGATCGGCCAAGGAAGGTAGTTTGGGGTAACTATGTCATTCAGTTCTGTATATTTGGTTCAAATACGCAAGCGATAGGCATAAGTGTAGGAGTAAGTCCACACCACGGTCTGCTCTCAGCAGCACAGCATACACCAGATCAGTGAGCATATCACTCTGGAAAGCAGGAAGCCTGAAGGCTTTAAAACTTGGAAGATAATGATAGTAAATAGATGGCTAATTCTGTTTGTTCATGGGTTTTTTTTTAACATTTTAGTTTCAGAAGGAATATTTTGGTATTCTGTTGCAGAAATTGGATTTTCTCTTAAAATATGACCATTCAATATACTATTGATTGCTTACTCTGAAGCACAAGAATATAAAGTTTTGGGAAAAAGTCCATCTTTTGGCAATTGAGCTATCTGAACGGCAACTTAATTCTCTTAGGAAATTCTCTTATCCAAAAATCAACATTTTATAATCCTTTTATTTCAACCCTTATTTTTCCTTATATTTTAATTTATAAGTTTGGGTCATTCAAGCTAATTAATACAGCGATGAACTAAAACTTGAAGAAGCCACTTAAAGTGGCAGAGATGATTTTTACTGGGAATCAGTAGCATAGATTTTTAAAGTTCATCTCTCATTCAAAACTTTGTGTGAACTTTCTTTTGTCAACCGGTACCTCTCACTTTGGAAAAGCAGCATCACCTGTCACCCCATTTCTCTGCCATGTACTCCGAAATTACTTGCACCGAATAGGTACAATTGAATTATTAATCAGGTCTTGTTAAGATCAATGAGCAAAAAAACACAAGCAAGGTAAGTACTGCCAACTACTATCTGTATTCTGTGAATAAAGCTGGGTGTGGATTGTCATTCAAGTGCACTCATTTATTAATAGATCAATGACTTTCTTAGTTGTATACATAGATGGTCTCATTTCAGTACTGATCTCAACAAAACTTTTTCAGTCTTTGTTACAGAGTACAGAAAAAGTTAAGTAGAGAAAACACCTCCTCTCTTTTAATCATCCACATTAAAAAACAAAATAAAATTTCATGAAACTATTCTTCCCATATAAGTGCTGCACATACGCCAGAAGCTGATTCGGTGGTTTCACCCAAATGTAAAGCAAAATATGGGATTGCCTCAACATGAAACAATAACTACTGTCACACATGTATATGGCAAAAACAAAACCGGCAATAGCTTGTCCTGCTTTCTTTTAAAACATAATTTGGGCTTTACAGTCTTGTTGGCAGTGGTGTAACCTGCACCTGTTTTTGCTCTGGTAAGTGCAACTAAGAAGGGTGCCTCTGTAGTTCTTGTTCTTTTCTCCAACAGTCCTGACAACATTTATAACTTTCACACTGGAAAGTATTCACTGGCAAATATTTCTGAAAAGCCAAATAATTTAACCACAGAAATTCTGAGCATTATTTGAATAAGAAACCAAAAGCTCAAAGGTTTCATGCCAGCATGACAGGCAGTACCCAAGAGACCAGGAGTGAAATTAGATGTTATTTTCAGGTATTCATCATCTTACATCATCGTACTTCCTAGTTGTACTTTATTGGCTTGTGGATTCACCTGTCTGGCAAACTGTATTCATATTTTATATTTTTATTGAACAAATTTTCATTAGATGGATTTGCAATATTATTCAATGATTCAGAATTTTTGTATACATATAGGCTTTACACTTTTATCATTACTTCCCACAGTTAGTGTAAAACAACCCCATAAGAATAATAAAAATCCCAGACGTAACAAATATAAACAATACTATGCAACTGGTATGAAATGTTAGCCAAGATGAAGGGACCAAATCAATTTCTATATAACATGTATTGCCTTTTTTTTTTATTATTTTTTTAACATGTATTGCCTTTAAGAACAAAATTATTACTAAGGACGGTGCTGTGAACATAAAATTAATCTTAGTCCAAGTTTATAAAATGTAAGGTAGATAAATTATATCTCTTTTTCCCCTCTGAAATTTTTGGACTGCTTATAGATCAGTTATAGATTTGCATGGACCACTAATGATAAACGTATCACACTTTACCACAGAGTTTGTAAGATATATTTATAATGCCTATACAATGTCTCTTTTCATTTTTTTCTTACTCCCATCCTCTTTTTCCTTACCAAGGTCTTCAAAGAAGAAGGCCTGTGTGTTTATGTGAACAGATATCTACGTCGCATTTACATCTCCAGCATCAGCTTCTCCCCTAAGCTTCAGACTTAGATACCTGCCAGACATCTCTACGTGGATGTCTGAAAAGGACCGTCAATTTACTATGCCCAGAACAGAGCTCTTGTATAGTCTTATCCAAACCTGGTCCACCTCCAGAGATTCCCACCTCATTATATCACCACTGATCCGATTGTTCAAGTCCAAACCTAAGAATCCATTGAGACGCCTCTCTCTCATCCATATATCCAATATGTCAATGCTTATTGTCTTTATTCTCAAAAACATACATATTGAACTTGACAACTCCCCACTACGTGCACTGCTGTCACTTTGGTCCAGGCTGCCATCATCTCATCTCTTACGTGACCTACTCCTTACCTTATTACTGGTCTCTCTTATTTCTACTCTTGCACAGACACTTGTATTCTCTAAGTAGTCAGAGGAACATTTTTAAAAAGCTAATCTGGTGAGGTAAAACTCTCCAAGGGCTTCCTATCATGCTTAGGATAGAGTCCAGTGTTCTTACCATGGCCTGCGAGGCCTTGTGTGATCTGCTCTCCAGCTGCCTCTAGGAAGCCTACCTTCCTTATTTCACTGTTCCTTCCATGGACTGAGATAATTCTTGCCTCTGTGTTTTTTCACTTGTGATTTCCTCTGCCTGGAACACTATACCCCCTGATACCTGTGTGACTTCTTCCTTCAATTAGGTTATTTTCTGACCACGCTAATTTAATAGAGCCCTACCCGTACTCCCTTAATCCTGCTTTATTTCTCTCCATAGTCTTGTCACTTTCTGATATTGTATTATACATTTATTTATCATCATTTTCTCACTGGAATGTAAGTTCCATAAAAGTAGACACTTTGCACTGATCACAAGCCAAACTCCCAGTGAGCAGAGAGAGCTATTCGATGGTTCCTATTCTTTAGTTAGTTCTGTGGAAATAGAAAGGTGATAGGATATCTAAAATGAAAAGTCAGCCACCAAATCTCAGGGGAGCAGCACTCTGTGAAAGATAGGGGACTTAGCCTTAGTCTACAGAGTGACTACAGGAGGCCTGTGGAGTTTCTACATATCTTATACCTTTCCCACTGAGCAGCTGATAGCCGAGAATTCATACACTTTGAGGAATCTTCTTTCAGTCTTCGGTCAAATTCATCAATTAAAGCTTAGAGATGGGGGACTTCCCTGGTGGCGCAGTGGTTAAGAATCTGCCTGCCAATGCAGGGGACATGGGTTCAAGCCCTGGTCTGGGAAGATTCCACATGCCGCGGAGCAACTAAGCCCGTGCACCACAACTACTGAGCCTGCACTCTAGAGCTCTCAAGCCACAACTACTGAGCCTGTGTGCCACAAGTACTGAAGCCCGTGCACCTAGAGTCCGTGCTCCACAACAAGAGAAGCCACCGCGTGAGAAGCCCGTGCACCGCAACGAAGAGTAGCCCCCGCTCACTGCAACCAGAGAAAGCCTGCGTGCAACAACGAAGACCCAACACAGCCAAAATAAATAAATAAATAAATTTTAAAAAAAAGCTTAGAGATAGAATTATGGTTATTTCCTTAAGCTGCGTTCATTATAAACAAAAATTAAGTAGTTAACACCTTCACTTAATAAAGATTTAGCACAAGCGCAGTCTAAGTCAAATCCCAGCAAAATCCAAATATTAACCTCATTGGGTAGGCTATGGCTTACATATGCAGTGAGAGAGGTCTTGTGTGTCTCTGCCTTAGGCACTTGAGGTTTTTTCACTTAGTGACAACCCATAAACTAGCACTGTTGAGGCACAGAGTATGTGTTACCCACAAGTAGAGTTGCAAAGAGGAAGGGAGGCTGATACAAGCATTCCTTGAGAGGTGCATGCCCTCTGCTACAACAAACTCTCCTGGCAGTCACTGGGTTCAGCTGGCTTTGGAGAGGATGACAGTACTTAATTCACTACTGGGGACTTCTAGCAGGACAAATATGTTGGATATAGGCACTTTAAGTGCTAATTAATGAATTATTATTTAGTACCTGATAGGGAAGGGGTGATGGGCTTACTGAATAAAACAATGTAGTGTATATATCTTAAGTGTACATCTTGTAACCAGTGAAATACATTAATTGATTAGTCAATTCCACCACCAGTCAATAAAAAATTCAAACAGTCATTTTAAACACACTTGTTTCACCTCAGGCTTCTTGAAACTGTTAACCAGGAAAGCATTATAAAGATTTGTTGAAGGGCATATCAGCCTGTTCAATTTCCCCTTATTGCACTAGACAGTAATGTCTGGATAACTATAACTTTAGTCAGTAGGAGGTTACTCTTTCAGATTTACCTGAGGAAGATTTAGCTGAGTGTTCTTTTAAGAAAAGCTCAGTCCCCATTAATTATGACTATTTCTACCTGAATTTCCAGATGACTTCATGTGACTACTAAATAGTTTAGACTACACGCCAGAGTCCCCTGCTGAGGCAGTCACTTCATTGGTACCATAAGATCAACATTTGGTTTTATATGAATGCATAAATCCTAACTGAATCTAATTTTGGAATTTAGCAGACTAAATTATTTTTATCATCTGTCCAAGCAGTTAGAAAGCTAAGATGCAGTTACAATCTTAACTATTTCAACTGTTTGTGTGGAAAAGACATGTTTTCTGTTCAGAAGACATATGGCAGAATATAGTTATTAAAATCTTA